>NC_056755.1:27387500-27753750 GCF_018687715.1 Carya illinoinensis | reverse complement strand
GATACTCATACAACCATATCTTTTAGGGAAGATGATTGAGAATGGATGTTATACCCCACATGACGATGTCTTGGTAATCACTTTCCTAGTTGCCAACTACATGACGAAGCGGATACTCGTTGACAACGATAGTTCAACAAATGTATTGTTCTGGGAGGCCTTCACCAAAATGGGTATAAATGTAAATAAGTTAAGACCTTCCCCAACACAGCTAAAGGGCTTATCCGGGGATACAATACAATCGGCAGGAACCATCACCCTCTTGATGACTGTCGGAACAAGAACACGTATGGCCACCACCATGATTGACTTCTTGGTGGTGAAGTCCTTTAGTTGAAGTTCCCGACCACCTCAAGATGAAGTTCCTAACCGATGGCAAGGAAGGTGAGATATGAAGCAAGTAGGCCTTAGCACAAAAATGTTTTGTATAGGAATTGAGGAGTAATAAGAACGAGGTGTGCACAGTTACATATGAAAAAGAAGATTGCATTCAGGAGACCTCAGTACCACCCTTGCTGCCACCCCTAGCATTTCTCTTGAAAAGGGTGTGGAGGTGAGAGATGAACAAAACTTGCAGCAAGCCGAAGCCGATGAACCGTTGGAAATAGTAACGTTGTATCCTGACCGCCCCAATGCCAGCACACACAATAGGACCCGAGTTCCCCTAGAGGATATAGAAACTCTAAAGCAAATGCGAGTAAAGCACATAGACGTGTTTGCTTGGAGCCATGAAGAGATGCCGAGAATATATAACAGCATTATCAAGTATCACCTGTGTGTAGACCCCTCACACATGACAGAACATTAGAAAAGAAGGTCGTTCAGCACTGAAAAATACACCGCCATCATTGATGAGGTGAAACATTTGCTCGCCCCTGGCTTCATCAAAGAAGCCCATTACCCATAGTGGTTGTCCAACGTCATCCTTGTGAAGAAGGCAAATGGGAAGTGGAGAATCTGTGTGGACTTTAACGACTTAAACAGGGCTTGCTCGAAAGATAGTTTCCTCTTTCTACGGATTGATGTTATCATGGACACCACCGCATAACACAGGATGTTGAGTTTCCTAGACTCCAACCAAGGCTACAATCAGATCCAAATGCATCCAAAAAATGAATAGAAGAAGTAGTTTATTATAGATCGGGGACTGTATTGCTACCAGGTCATGCCGTTCGGTTTGAAGAATGCAGAGGCAACCCACCAGAGGATGGTCAACCAAATGTTTAAAGAGTAGATTAGGAAGTCAATGGAAGTCAGTATGTAGATGACTTACTAGTAAAGAGCAAGGAGACCGCCCAACATTTGGTCGACCTAAGAGAGACGTTCGCAATTCTACACCGGTATAAAATGAAGTTGAATTCATGAAATGTGTGTTTGGTATCGGATTAGTAAGGTTCTTGGGTTTTATCATATCTGAGAGAGGAATTGAAGCTTCTCTTGAGAAGATTAAGGCCATCCTAAACATCGAAAGATACTCAGCGGCTAGCGGGAAGGGTAGCCACTATGAACAGGTTTGTGTCCAGGTCGACAGACAAGTGCCTCCCTTTCTTTCGAGTACAGCGTAAGGTGCACCCTTGGAATTAGGGATGTGATGAAGCCTTTAAGAAACTATAGTAGTACTTGACCAACCCGCCACTTTTGAAGCAACTAGAAAATGGCGATATACTCTATGTGTACTTGGCGGTCTCCCCACACACTGTTTCAGCCATCTTGGTGAAAAAAGAAGGAGGCACCCAACCTCCGGTATATTACATAAGCCAAGCCTTGAGAGGAGCAAAGGTGAGGTACCTATGGGTGGAGATGATAGGTTTCACCTTGGTAACGACAGCCAGGAGGCTTTGCCCATATTTCCAAGCTCATACAATAAGGGTGCTCACAGAAAGCCCATTGGCAAAAGTGTTCCAAAGACCAGACGACTCAGGAAGGTTAGTAGAGTGGTCGATTGTGCTGAGTGAGTTTGATATAGAGTACCTGCTGAAGAAGGCGGTAAAAATGCAACCACTGGCGAATTTTGTAGCAAAATTCTCAAACTTCCCCCCAAAGGATGTGACGGCTCTGATAGGGAAACCATGGGTTCTTATCATAGACGACTCCTCTTGTCGAGCTGGGGGAGGGATATGAATGTATTTGGTTAGTTTTGAAGGCCCAGAACACCATTACATGGTGACCCTTACTCTTAAAACAACCAACAACAAGGTTGAATACAAGGCATTGGTGGCAAGACTTTTGATAGCCACAATATTAGGAGCAACTGAGGTGGATGCAAAGTCAAATTCACAAGTGGTGGTCAACAAGGTGCTGGGCCTATATGCCACGAAGGGCAAGAAGTTGAAGAAGTATGTAGCTCGGGTCAAGAAGCATGCGAATGATTCTCGTATTTCAACATATCCCAAATTATCCAAGAAGATAACACAGTGGTGGACAGGCTGGAGAGTGTGGCATTAGGGATGGAAGATGCACCCCTCCCATGGCAAGTCGAAAAAAGGGTTATTGAAGTTCCAGCTATTAGGGCAAAGGTGTGCATGATAAGCTCAAGCATCCCCAAATGGGCTAGCGATGTGGTCAAATGCCTCAACATGGGCAAACTCTCTGAAGGTAAGGAAGAGGCAAGGAAGGAAAGCAGCAAGATTCATGCTTATTGACTTGGTTCTCTACAAAAGGGGTTTTGCGACCCCTGACTTTGGTGCATCTCTCCACAAGAAGCACAATATGTCTTAGTTGAGATACACGAGGGAATATGTGAAAATCATTCGGGCGAGAAGGCCCTAGCTAGGAAGGTGGTGAGAGCTAGATACTATTGGCCAAATGCATTGAGGGACACTTGGGAAATTACTAAAAAATGCATCAAGTGCCAAATGTATGTGCCAATTCCTCATGCCCCCATAAGAAGTAACCTCCATGACCGCCCCATGGTTATTTGCCCAATAGGGAGTGGATCTGGTCTACCCTCTGCCACCTGGAAAGGGGGGGTGTGAAATTCATGATCGTCTTAGTGGACTATTTCACCAAAAAGGTGGAAGTAGAGCCACTAGCAACCATAACAAGAAAGGTCGTAACTAGGTTTCTGTGGAAGAACATCATCTACCGCTACAGAATTCCATAAAGCATAGTTTCAGACAATGGGCACCAATTCAACTCAGACCACTACAAGGAATTGTGTGCAGAGATGAAAATACAGGTCAAGTACTCCTCCCCACGACACCCATAAGCAAACGGGCAGGCAGAGGGGACAAACATAGCCTTACTATCAATCTTGAAGAAGAAGCTCATAGAAAATAAATGAGAGTGGGCGGAAGAGTTTTCGGGAGTGCTATGGGCTTACAGAATCTTAGTGAAGATCCCCTCGAGGGAATCTCCACTCACAATGGCGTACGGGTGTGAGGCCATCCCTCCAATGGAGATAAGACTGTCAAGCTTTAGAACCCTCCATTTCTTAGCGCCCCAAAATAGCAAAACTATGGAAGAGGAAAGGGAGGCAGAAAAAATTTAGAATGCTACATGAGAAGAAAAAGGCCAAGCAATACTTCAACAAGAGAGTGAAGCCTAGAACATTCAAAATAAGGGATTTGGTCATAAAGAAAAGTAAGGTTACTACCAAAGAAGAAAGCAAGTTGGGATCCCGGTGGGAAGGACTATTTGTGGTAATAGCAAACTACATGCCAGGGTCCTATCGCCTAAAAGACAGCCAAGGCAAAGAGTTACAACATCCCTGGAACACAGAGCACTTTTAGAAATTCTACCAGTGATGGCATTTCACTCTTTATTTCTTTTACATCATTACATTGTCTGCAATATATTTGTTTATTATTGATCAGAACTCCATTGTTATTATTCTTTCATATAATGAATAAAGTGCTCTTTCCAGCCCCATCCCTGACCAAAGAGGCTGTGCTACGATTGGTCAGCACCCTTAAACACCAATGACGAGCCTTAACGACTAGCGGTGTGATGTAAAAAGGGCACGAAGGTCTTTAGACTACGCCACCCTAAAGTGACCTCTTATAAAGTGCCTCTAGCATGTAGAGATGCCATCTGGTCCATGTTTGGTCCGGTTTATTTCCATATCTATATTTTTAGAATATAAAATTATATAGTTCAGTTCATTGCTTTTTATTAATTTAGCCTTTCAAATGATATTAAGTATTAACGTATAAATTAATTTTAAAATTTATTTTTAACTCCACATCTCATCCAACTAAAATAAAAAAATAATCATTTATATAAATTTTAAATTTACAAGTTTGTGTAAGTCCTTTGAAAAACAATAGAACTACTCAAATGAAATAATCTCTTTTTTAGGATAATTAGTCTTTCTTTGTATATAGGATTTTCTTGAAAGTTGCACACCTTAAACCTATATTTAACATTATTATTTGAAGTAAGTATTCAACGCATTGAATTAATAAATTAAATTGAAGTTTGATAAAAAAAAAACAGTGAGAAAAGTGTTAAAATATTCATTGAATAATTAAGCTTCTTTTCCCACCAACTCAATTATTAGTGACATTTATTTATCTTCAGTGAAAACCAACAATAATAATACAAAGCACTTAGAGAAATTAAATGCAAGAAGCCATACTCCATAGTTGTTTTTGGTCCTCAACTACATACATTGGTAGTTTTAAAATGAGCTAGGGTGGTGTCGAAACTATGAAGGGTGACTACCCTCTCGTCTATAGTCGGATCATGCAAATCACTAATATCTTTAAGTCGAATTTGGGAAAAGAAAAATAATGACTCAATCATAAAATTTTATTTATACCTAACATTAGACATCTAGGACTATTCATCTGGGCTAGGTTTTTTCTTGACCCAGTCTGAAACTCAGGAAACCGGATTCCCGTTCCCACCCGGAACAAATCCAGGCCGGAACCCGGGTTGCAAAACACGGGTACACTAGGTCCAAAATCCGAAACTCGGAACCTATTTTTATTTTTAATTTTTTTTCCGTTTGAAGTCCCATCACTTTAAGTCCCTATTTGGTGTGAGATTAAATCATTGATGGACATGCTACTGATTTTGTAATTCATATATTATAATTTTGTATTTTGTAATGTAATGTATAAATAACAAATAATGTCATATGGAGTGAATTGCATTATGTGTTGCATGCATTTTACGTGATAAATATTGAATATTTTTTTTTAAATGCATCTAGTTAACAAGGTAATTAATTCTATTAGACTATTATATATACAAAAAAATATTTTTTTCAAAACTTTTTGTTGAAAAAATTGTAATAGAATATAGGCTTTTAGATTTTTTTTTTAAAAAAAAAAAACGCTTTTCACCCTTGAAACAATTGCAATAGAACATAGGCTTTTAGAAGTTTTTTTCTTTTTCTTTTTTTTTTAAAAAAGGGGGATTAATCCAAGTTTCAGACCTGGTCATAACCCGGGGTATACCCAGACCGGAACCCAGCCTGAAACCTTGTTGATCACCCCTACATATATCTAATTCAAAATTAGTCTCTTTCAAATGAATTTTTAGTTTCATTTTGATAAAAGCAAAACTCTGGTGTCTGTAGGGAATCAAAGGAAAGTAACTCATTAAGAAATACAATTGCTATAGTGGTGTCGGTTGTTGTTTCTGCCTCATCCATTTAAGAGTGAAGAAGCCAAGGGAGAAACTTGAAAGTAAGTTGAGTATTTGTTTATTTTACATTGTTGCTATCATTTCTATATGTAGCCGAGAAAATATAGATATCTAGACACCTTGCTGTACATGCCTTTGACATGATGCATCTCTACTCTAAGTACTAAGCAGTATTGGTAAAACTAATTTCGCTTATTGCTTTTTAAGGATTTATCTTTTCTTGCATCTTTCTACATAAAACATTGGCTTTACTTTGGGGACTGTATTATACAAAACAAAATCCGCTACCATCAGTCAGATATTCAATCAGTTATAGAAATCAAAACAGTATTTCAGCAACTCAAATAATGATCAGATCCATCACATTAAATTATGCAGAGCCCGTTGTTGCTTTATTTGAAGAAAATAACAAATTGAATTACCTTTATTCTCGCGATGCATTAATCTAATTCAGATGTATAACCTGTTCTTATAGGAAGGCGTGGATGAAATTAGTAGTGCCGATTCCTTGCAATATGACATCGAGACAATTAAAGTTGCTACTGACAACTTTTTTGCTACAAATGAGCTTGGAAAAAGTGGATTTGGTATTGTTTACAAGGTAATGAGACCCAATCGAGTGGTAATTTATGTCATTTTACTTGTCATAATTAGTTAAATCTAATATCATGAATGTTGAGGCTAGATTTTGGTATATTCATATCTTTCAGAGTGAGCTTCCAAATAGACAAGAAATAGTTGTGAAGAGGTTGTCCAAGGCTTCTCAACAAGGAGATCTAGAATTTAAGAATGAGGTTAAGTTGCTTCAACAGAGGAATTTGGTAAGGTTCCTAGGATTTTGTTTGGAAGGAAAGGAAAGACTTCTAGTGATCTATGAGTTTGTACCTAATGCAAGCCTTGAAAAGTTCATATTTGGTACGTTTGCCATTCCTCTCAAATCCCAAATTCTATTCATATTTGGTATGTTTGCTTCAACATGTTCACAGTACATTTGCATGAATATGCAGATCCAAACAAGAGTGCACTAATGAATTGAGAAATGCATCACAAAATTATAAAAGGCATCGCTCGAGGACTTCTTTACCTTCACAATATTATTTGTACCAGATCAAGCTCAAGGCAATATGAGCAAAATTGTGAGGACCTTGTAAGTATATCCACATAATCTATAGCTAGTAGCTATGATGTCATTCAAATTAAACTAATGCTGCTGATAATGTTCACCTGCAGCAGATACATGCCTTCAGAATACCTAATGTGCGGCCAATTTTCAATAAAATCTGATAATGTTCACCTTGTAACTCTAGTTTTTAGGGAGAGAATGAAGCTGGCGGCCTTCTAAGTTTTGTAAGTGCAAATATTTTCTTTTTTATATGCATTTCCTTTTTATCTCATAGTTTGACAAAATAGTAACTCATATGATGTTGAAAAAATAAAGCTTATTATGGTGTCTCCCTATGTAACCATCCTACAGACATGGAAAAATTAGATGGAGGGGACAACCTCAAATCTTGCAGATGCCACATTAAAGGCCAGGTCAACAACTCAAATAATGAGATGCATGCACATTGGATTATTATGTGTTCAAGAAAATGTGGTTGTCTGACCAACCATGGCTACAGTCGTCCTCATGTTTAATAGCCACTTTGGTACTCTACCAGTGCCCACAAGACCTGCCTTTCTTATGCACAGCACCAGATCAGATGTGTTGTTTCAATCAGAGAACGTGGGTGTTGGTGTAAGAAGACCAGATAGGCGTCGACGTAGCGCTGTCCAAGCCTCAATAAATGAAGCTTCAATATCTGAGCTAGATGGCTGATAACTTTTGATGGAAGCTAGTGCAGCATTTTGTTTGAAATGCAACTTCTCTATAAATGAAGATGGTCATGTATACTCAAGTAGCAAAGATATATATTATGTCATTTTTTTCATCCCAAATGTTTAGACATGATTAAACTCTAAATAATTAAGTAAATCATGTTGTGGGGGATGAATGAGTAACAATTGATCACAGGCGTTGTTAATGAAATCTTTTTTTTTTTTCCCCTTTTTTGTTTGAAATCTAATTTTTGCTATTTTTATTTTAGTAAATTTGTTAATTAAAATTTTATTATTGTTTTTAAATTTTCATATAAGGCATGTCAAAATGACACATCTCAAACCATTATTGAGGTGACTGATGTTTCGAATGGTTTGTTGATGTGAATGCAACGACAAATGGAATAATTTGATAAGAACAATGCTATAGCCATAGTTGGCTCTGAGCTACCACTAGTTATGTGATGTGTATTTTTTTTTTTACACATATTTTTTAACACTTTTAAATAATTTTTTTTAAAAAAATTATAATATTATTAAAAAAACACTTTCTTAATCACCAAAAAAAAAAAAAAAGCAATGCATCAGTAGCTCCTAGCAGAATGGTACCACTAGCATTATTCATTTGATAAATGTTAAAAAATTCAAAGATTAGAATGTTAAAAGTTTAGAGTCAAGAGATCGATATATCTACTAAGCCCTTGTATTAGATTAATTAGTTAATGTATGGGAAACTATATGGGAAAGTGATACTATATGGCATAACTGTATGGGAAAATGATACTATATATGTCTTATTGTTTATGTATTTAATTAAATTTTTTAATATTTTCTTAATCTAATAATTAAGAAAGTAATTATTAATATATTAGTTTTTTTTTCTTTTAAAAATATTTAAACATGATTAAAAAAATATTAAAAAAATACAATTTACTGTAACGAAACATGTCTGATTAAAAGCACACCGTGTTGTGATAGTCAGACCAATACCATCTGTTATAGCTGACCTCGGAATTTCGAAGTCTTGGACTTCGGTGGTTGAAATCTTTTAAGACTAGGAAGTTCAACATCTTGAATTTTGAGAATTACATAGAAGCAGTGCAAGTCCATCCTTCCTATTCGCTCCACTGGAATCATATTATATATGGGTGCCTTCGTTGGAATCTTTCCAATTTGTAGACTAGAGAGGGGAACAACGAAGATGTGTTGGAGACTATTTTTCTTCTCCTCCTTCATTTTGCTACTTCCTGCGGCTCCCACAACTCAGTACTTTTGTTATCCAACTGGTAACTACACCAGCAACAGTACCTGCAAGGCAAACCTCGTTGGCCTCCTGGCCTCCATGTATTTCAACCCGTTATGGGTTTTACAATTTCTCTGTCGGAGAAAATGCCGACAAAGTGAATGCAATTGCACTTTGTAGAGGAGAAATTACGCTAGAGCCCTGTATAATTGTATCATTTCACAAGTCAGGCTCTGTTACAGTCTTGTCCCAACTAGACGGAGGCATTCATGGGAGACGGTACTATTAACACCACAAACAAGTCAGAAGAAAACTTACCTTGTGAAGAATCAAACGGCTACCTCCCATACAAAGAACCAACGGCTACAAGCAAGATTACATCCACAAATTATGGAATAACCAGCCCATCCTCCAGATCATGCAACGGCTAATATCTTTATTGTAATATAATTACTTTCCTTTACCGTATGTATCCTAGGCCTCCAATCAATACAAACTCTCATGTATTGATACAATATACGAAGTGTATAAATACAATAAGACTCTCACGGTTGAAGAGGTTTTACAAAGCTCCTTGCTGTAATTGTTTTTATGGTACCAGAGCCCTTGTGAGAGAAGAGTCTTCCTCCCATGACCACCATCGCTCTCAATGTCGGTAACTTTGTTACCTTATGATTAAATGCCACCAATTATCCCCTTTGGTGAGAACAAATCTTGGCCTTGGCTGAGAGCCAAGACCTTGTAGAGCATCTCATCGATGCATGTCCACCCACTGAAATCATCACTGCCAGTGAATTAGCTCCTGGTTCGAGCAAAACCGAACCTAGTCCTGCCTTCCTTCAATGGCGCAAATCGGATCGATTGCTCCGTGGCTGGATTATCGGGACACTATCTGAGGAAGCTCTTGGTCTTGTTGTAGGCCTTGATTCTGCCCATCATGTCTGGGTGGCTCTCAAAGAGGCGTATGCTCATGATTCCCAAGAACGGGAATTCCATCTTACACAGCAGTTAACATATATGCACAAGGAATCGTCGACACCGCTGGGTGACCATCTTCGCACGTTCAAAGGCTTGTGCGATAGCCTTGCTTCCATTGGACGTCCTGTGCAAGACAAAATGAAAGTGTTCTCTTTACTGAACAGTCTCGGCGCTAAGTATGAGCCCTTCACAATGGCAATGTTGAAACCCCCCATGCCCTCCTACGCCGAACTGCTTCCTCTGCTCCAAGGGTATGAAATTCGCTCAACTCTTCATGATTCCACTAATAATTTTGCTTTCTATGGACAGAGACATTCGAAGGATTACCGAAACAACAACCGATCTCAGAATCGGTCTTTCTCTTCAAAGGGTCGAGGGTTTCAGCCCTCTAACCAGTCCGTGAGGCCTTCCTCTGGAGATGGCTCTCAAACCGTGCGTTTTGCACCAAACCCCAATGGGTCTAACCCACATGATACTCATGACCAACTCCCTAACAAAGGCCCCACTTCTAACCGTAATGAAAGCTGTCAAATTTGTGGAAAAAAAGGCCATGTTGCTCTAAAATGTTGGAACCGGTTCAATCACTCTTATCAACCCGAGGATATTCCTCATGCACTTGCGGCTATGACTCTTGAGAATTTTTCTCATGATGCTGAATAGACGGCTGACACCGGTGCATCTGCTCATATGACCGGCGACCCAGGTATACTCGAAAATTTACGTCGCTATTTTGGTAATGACGCTGTTATTATTGGAGATGGTAGTTCTCATGCTATTACTCATATTGGTGATACTTATCTTGATAATGGCACTACTAAAATTAAATTATGTGATGTTTTATTAGTTCCTGCATTGGCCAAAAATCTTTTATCTATTGGGCAATTTACCACTGATTATCCTTATAACTGCAAATTTTACGGTGTTGGTTTTGTTGTTAAGGAACGGGAGACCAACCGCGTCCTGTTGACCGGACGCCGGATGGGTAACCTCTATGTCATTTCTCCTTCGTATGAAGCTCACTTTTCCACTCGATTCTGACGTGTCCCTGAAGATGTTTGGCACCAGCGTTTGGGACATCCTCAGGCATCTTCTTTACAAATCTTAAAATCAAAAGGCCTTATTCAAGTTTCTGGCTCTTCTAAAAATTCTTTTTGTGATAGTTGCCAATTAAGCAAACTTTGCAAACTTCCTTTTTTACCATCTACCAATATTACTCATAATGCATTTGATAAACTTTATTGTGATTTATGGGGTCCAGCTCCTGTAGTCTCTGTTGGTAAATTTTATTATTATGCATGCTTAGTTGATGCTTTTTCTAAATTTATGTGGTTTATTCCTCTACGCAAAAAATCTGATTTTTTCTCTGCATTCTTACTTTTTGAGAAATATGTTGAGCGACAATTCTGCAAAAAAATTAAAATTTTTCAAACTGATGGTGGTGGAGAATTTGCTAATCACCAATTTACATCCCATTTACAAAAACAAGGTATTATTCATCAGTATTCTTGTCCTCATACTCCTGAACAAAATGGTATGGTTGAACGACACCATCGTACTATTCGTGAACTTGGGATGACCATGCTTTTTCATAGTAGCGTTCCAAAACGCTTCTGGGTTGAAGCTTTTGCCACTACCACTTTTCTTATTAATCGCCTCCCTTCCACCACCATTGATTTGCAATCACCATTTTCCATCCTTCATGGCACCTATCCTGACTATAGTTCCTTACGTGTGTTTGGCTCAAAATGTTTTCCTTACACTTGGGATACGAAAATAAATAAATTTGATCCTAAAACCTTACCTTGTGGTTTTGTGGGATACAGTGATAAGCATCAAGGTTACAAATGCTATCACCCTCCCTCTGGTCGTACATTCATCTCACGTCATGTTGTGTTTGATAAGTCCACTTTTCCTTTTAAACACCCTGGTAACCTTCACTTACCCTCACCTACCGAGCTAGTCCTCTCCACGTTTGATATGTGGATCACTCCTCCTACCCCTTTCTCCAACTCCACCATACCCGAAGTTGGTCCCTCATCTCCCATAGCCGCGGATATTCCTCTTCCATCCACTTCCGCCCCTTCCCCTACACCTGCATCACCCACCATTAGTGCTAGTAGCTTACCTATATCTACATCTTTATCCTCTGGTACTGACGCCACAGTACCCCTGCTACCCACTGATCCTCCCACCACTTCATCAGTGACCCCTGCTACCACCATTGTCACACGGTCCAAGTCTGGCATTCGCAAGCCTAACCCCAAATATGCCTACTTGCATGACCTTACTCCCATTCCGACTGAGCCTAAATCCATTCGCTCCACTCTCAAACATCCTGGTTGGTTACAAGCTATGCATGATGAGTTACATGCCTTACGTGTGAATAACACTTGGACTCTTGTCCCTTGTGATTCTACTATGTCTATTATAGGTTGTAAATGGATTTTCAAAAGCAAACTTAAAGCTGATGGCTCCTTGGATCGGTTAAAAGCTCGTTTAGTAGCTAAAGGTTTTCATCAAGAAGATGGCATAAATTACCATCAGACCTTTTCCCCAGTTATCAAACCCAGTACTATTCGCATTGTTCTCACAATTGCTCTCATCAACCGCTGGAGTATTCGACAATTGGATGTCAAAAATGTGTTTCTTCACGGTGATCTTCAGGAATCTATTTACATGGAACAACCTCCAGGTTTTATTCATCCAACTCATTCTTCTTATGTTTGCAAATTAAATAAAGCTCTTTATGGTCTCAAACAGGCTCCCCGTGCTTGGTTTGACAAATTTAGCAGTTTTTTATTAACTCATGGCTTTCTTTGTAGCACTGCTGATTCTTCTTTATTTGTTTGTCACTCCTCGCGTGGTACTCTTATTTTACTCTTATATGTTGATGATATTTTATTGACTGGCTCCTCTACTGTGTATCTTCTTGAATTTATTTCCACTCTTCATAGTCAATTTGCCATGAAAGACCTTGGCCCTCTTCACTATTTCCTTGGCATCCAAATCAGTCCTACTACTGATGGCCTTACCCTCTCTCAAACCAAATATGCTCTTGATATTCTCGAACGCGATAAGATGCATGATTGTAAACCTATGGGCACTCCCATGATGCCACGGACCAAAGGTCTTACCTCTCAGACACCCTTCTCTGACCCTGCTCACTACCGTAGTATTGTTGGTGCTCTACAATATCTTACCCTTACTCGTCCTGACCTCTCTTATAGTGTGAATTTTGTTTCTCAATTCATGCATTCACCTACTGAAGCAAATTATAAAATGGTCAAGTGTATTCTTCGGTATTTAAAAGGCACTGTAGACCTTGGTCTTCATTTTAATTCACATTCTACTCTTGATCTCTATGCCTTTTCTGATGCAGATTGGGCAGGTTGTCCTACTACTAGACGCTCCACCACTGGCTACTGTGTCTTTCTTGGAAGCAACTGTATCTCCTGGTCTGCAAAAAAACAACACACAGTCTCTCGATCAAGCTCTGAAGTTGAGTACCATGCAATGGCCCATACAACTGCCGAACTCACTTGGATATCGTTCCTATTACGTGATCTAGGCATTCACCTTACCTCCACGCCGTTGTTACTTTGTGATAATATTAGTGCTCTCTACATGACTGTTAATCCTGTCTTTCACGCTCGAAGCAAGCATATTGAAATTAATTATCACTATGTTCGTGAACGTGTTGCTCTTGGACTTCTTCACACTTGGCATGTCTCGGCATCTAATCAACTTGCCGATATGTTTACCAAACCGCTTGGCCGCCCTGCTCTTATTAATCTTCGGACCAAACTTGGCCTCGTCCCTCGGCATAGTTTGCAGGGGCATATTAACACCACAAACAAGTCAGAAGAAAACTTACCCTGTGAAGAATCAAACGGCTACCTCCCATACAAAGAACCAACGGCTACAAGCAAGATTACATCCACAAATTATGGAATAACCAGCCCATCCTCCAGATCATGCAACGGCTAATATCTTTATTGTAATATAATTACTTTCCTTTATCGTATGTATCCTAGGCCTCCAATCAATACAAACTCTCATGTATTGGTACAATATACGAAGTATATAAATACAATAAGACTCTCAAAGACTCTCACGGTTGAAGAGGTTTTACAAAGCTCATTGCTGTAATTGTTTTTAGGTACTATGTGTACGCTATGATACTCAAACAGAGCTATATTTGGCACCTTGGAAACTGAACATCCAATGAGCTTTTCCAATACTCAAACGCCTCGGACGTAGAGAATTGTAATAAGGTGCTAGGGCAATTGCTAGACAGGCTAACAAAACGCGCCACACAAGGGAATTCTACTTGCAAGTTTGCTCTAGATGGCGAGCCTTTCACAGGCTTCGAAACACTATATACGCTAGTGGAGTGTACTCCTAATTTGGACTACAATCAATGCACCATCTGCCCGAAGGGACTCGTCCAAGAAATTCCACAATGCTATTATGGGAAGTGTGGAGCGAGATACGTAACACCCAGTTGTCATTTAAGATTCGAGACAGTTCCTTTCAATGACCTAAACGCTGAGGAATCATCGCCACCGTCAATAGTGCCGCCAGCATCACCCCCACCACTACAGCCGCTTCCCCCCTGCAGAAGGTATGACTGTTGATGCTTCATGCCCTGGAAGTTTTCTTATTGGTTTCATATTTTTCTTTTCTTCAAATTTTTTTATGTATTAAGGCAAGGCAGAGTATGGGTTTTCCTTCTCTGAATACAACTCAGGGTATGAATATACAAATATTATAAACATAATTTAGAGTACAACAAATTTATCAATATACACAAGAAGTTTACATTTATAATAAAACTATCTTATCTCATTTAATATAATTATTACAATTTTTTTAAATTCTCATATAAAATATAATAAATAATTTAACTTTTTCAAATCTAAAAATATAATTAATATTAAAAATATTATATTATAATGATATTTATTCAACTTTCAACGAATTATCTCATCTCATCTGAATGTGTAACTAAACGAGTCTTAAAGATAAATAGAATTTCCTTTTTTTAAAAAATAAAAAAAAATATTTACCTTTAACTAGAAAGAAGAACATTAAGGCCCCGTTTGGATTCGAAAGAGTTTCATTTTATTTTATCATTATAATTTTTTTAAATTTCTATATAAAATATAATAAATAAATCAACTTTTTTAAATCTTAATTTAACTTTTTCAAATATCAAAATAATAATAATATTAAAAATAAGAAGAGTATAAAAAAAATACATGATTTTGACTTTTTAGTTTTTAGGGGTATACTACTAGAGTAATGCTAGGTTGCAATAACTGTTGGGCATGCCGCCTGATGCATTTCTTCTTTTTAATTTTTTGAGTTTTTATATTTTTTAATATATTTAAATATTTATAAAAATATAAAAAAATACATCAATATATTATAAATTATTTCTTTAATTATTCAGTAAAAAAATTTACTTTTTTGGTTGAGCAGTCAAATATGGGCGGCAAAGTAGTTGTATTCATATTACTATATTGCAATTGGTAATAGCCCACTAGAGCACTAGCATCGGCGTCCCTATATTATTTGTCAAGTTTTAGCATCACCAATATTTACTTTCTTTACTCTATTAATATATATACATATATATATATATATATATATATATATATATATATATATATATATTATAATAAATAGCTATCTAACTCTAAATAATAATTTTTATTATTTTTTTTTTAATTTTTCTTATTTTTCCATTAAGTCATATTTTACCAAAAGGTCCTTAAGACCCTTAACCATTTGACGTGTAACTCATTTATAGAATTTAATAAAAGATTATGTTTTACCAAAAGATTCTTAATAGCTCTGCGGTGCACATGAATTGATGTCTCTTTGTCATGTCATTTTTGTTCGGATAGTGTACACATTTTTCTTTCTTTTTGTTTCAATTTTTTAAATAAAAAATTAAAATGACTTTACTTTTTAGAATTGAAACACTTTAGAGCATTCTCATTGTAAAATTTAATTTTAAGTAAATTTAACTAATAAAATACTTAAAACACTCAATACATAATACTAATTTAATTAGAGTACAATTATTATTAATATTAATATTTAATATTATTAATTTGATTAGAATATAATTATTATTAATATTTTAATTAGTAGAACTATAAAATGTGATAAAAATAAAAATTAAAAAATTATTAAATTAATAATATTTTATTATTATATAAAGAGTAAATAGATAATCTAATATGGATGCAAACCACTGCTCATACTTTGCTGAAGTTTAGAAATTTTTTTTTTTTTTTGCCTTTAACCTTATATTTTCTTTTCCCAAACAAATATCTACTGACTTTTTTCATTTTTTTTATTTTATTTAAATCATTATATCAGGTGCATCTGGGGGCAAACACACCCAGGGCCATTCCTGTTTGTGCAGTGGCAGAACCACATGTATACATGCCCGCCCCCCTCCAAAATTTTATGAAAAATTAAAATATACTCTAATTTTTAATCATAATTTTATAAATATATAAAATCCCCCCCCCCCAAAAAAAATTTATAATGTTTGTATACTCTATAAAATTTTAATATACTTAGAAATGTCTCTTCAATTTTTTTCCTATAGTCTCAAAATTTTGTATAATTCATATATATTATTTATTTTCAAGAGTGTGGTCTCACCAAAATTAAATCAAAACTAGATTTAGGAGAAATAATAAACTTGTTAATATGGATCTCAAAATTTTTTGTTATACAATATTAGGCTTCTTAATTTGGAATTCAAAGTAAAAATACAAGAAAAGTTATTTAACATTAGTGATCTATATAAAAAATAGTTGAGAAATTTTATCTTCTAGACTTCATTGAGAAAGAAAAATCTTATTTAAGGTCTCTATTATAGTATTATATGCTTAATGTAACATGAAAATATCTAAAAGTTACATGAAACTTAATAAACTAGCTTACATATATACTAGAATGAAAGATGACATTCTAAAAAATCACTTGATAGTTTATACGAAATAAATAAACTCTAAATATTTCATTATAAAAATAATAATAGATGAATATTATTTCATGAAATATTATCGTCAAAAATCTGAAACATATATTAAGATATTTTATTTTTAGAATTTTATTTCTACGTGTATATTGTAAATTATCGAGATCTAATTTTATAAATATTTATTTTTTTATAATTTTTAAATTTTAATGTGTTGGCACACTAAAATATTTGGGCCTCCTTAAAAAAATCCCTGGGTCGCCACTGTATGTGTATATATATATATATCTATATATTATTCTGGCTATAGCCTATATAAGTTACTTTTTTAATTCTTTTTTTTTTTTAATCAGATTCTTTTAGTAAGAGTTATTTGATTTCTAACTATTCTTTAAAAAAAAAAAAAACGAATTAATTATTGCAATTTTACAAATGGTAATATTTTCAAAATCTATCATTTTCTATTGATGATAAACTCACTTTCCACTTATGATAAAAATGTAGCAATAACGATAACAAAAATATAAATAACAGTAGATCAAAAAAATACTTTTTAAGAAAAGACAGGTTCAGAACAACGATTATCACATTTGCAGGCAAAAAAAAGTTTAAAAGAAGTAAAGAAGAAACAAAAAAAAGTAATTAAAAATAATAAAGTAAGGCCTGATTTGGTTACGCGCATTGTGATATCCTCTTTTTATGTGTATTTTTATTGTATATTTTTTAAAATTATTATCATTAGTAGTTTTCTTGTTTTAAATTAAATGTGATTTTTGCGGTATTATTTTATGATTTTTAAGTTGTAAAATTATTTTAACGTGCTTTCTTGCTTTATTATTATTTTGTATTTCAATTAATTTTTAATTTAAATTAGTTTATTTTTGAGCTTTAAAATTATTGTGTTTTTTAATTTTATTATTTTATTTTATTTAATTAGTATGTTTAAATTATTTTATTTAACTCATCGTTTTAAAATTTATCTTCGTTGATCAGTTTTGTAACTCAAGTTGTGAGGGTTGGACCTCATTTCTTTCATTCCCTTTTCTATTTCCCTTTTTCTTTTTTCCCTTCATTTTCCTTATCTTTTTCTTCTTTCTTTTTCTTTTTCTTTCTCCCCGACTTCTCTCTCCCGCGTGCGACGTCCCCCTCCCTCTCTTCGCCCATTAACTTCATCATTTCCTAGTGCTGCCGTTGCACCGTCATGTGCCTCACCACCCCTTCCATTTTCTTCCCCTCTAGCTGGTGAACATTCCCATCCGTTTTCAACCCCAACTATGCGCCATTAGCCACCACGCATGGTTGGAAGTCGTGGCCTCCTTTTCTTCCAACTCCGCTTTGCGCCACCTATTGGCAACCTCACCCCTCCATTTTCAGTCCCCCAAATGTCACCACGAGCACCACTAAGCCACACAATTTTGTGCTCCCTGCACCGTCGTGCCTTCACCGTTGGCTACCACTTCTTTACCACATCATTACTGATCTTTCAGCTACCCAACCCACCCAACCCCAGTTTCGATCTGTCACTGGTAAAGCTCAACCAACCCACTTTCTAATTTGTCTCTTTTGGCCTCCAACCGCCACCTATGCCGCCACCCATGGCCAGCCGCCACCCATGGCCGACCACCACTACCACTAGTTTCACTAACACCTTTAAATTCTTCCCTATTAATTCCAAGTCTTAGTTTGTCCCAATTCAAAAGTGGGTATTTTGAGACCCACGGCCTTAGTGAGATTTGCATTGTGACGTTGCTGTGCCACCACTTCTTGCACCTCTGTGATCACTCAAAAAATATTTTATAGCACTGTAAGTATTTTTCAAACTTCCTTTAAGATTTAAATATATTTTTACATTAACAATATATTGTGATTTGATTAGTTGTACCGGACTGTGTCTGAGGAGTCAGGGGTCAGTTGGATTGGAGGATGGAGATATTTGTGTGATTGGTTGATGTTGGAATTTCTTGGTTATTAGATATTGGTTTTGTGTCATACATTGCATAGTGCACACATGTTCATGTTTGTAACTCAGTTTTCACGTAATTGCATGCATGATCATGTGTTAGAAATGAAAAGTGGATTTTCATGTTATAAATGATTTTGGGTATACTTGAAATGAATGGATTGAATGGTTTGAGTTAGAGATACTGTAAGGATGGTGCTAAGTAAGAACAATGGTAGAGTCCCGCCTGTGATTCCCTCCTAAGGTGCACGTGTAGGGATGGTGGTAGAGTCCCACTTGCGATTCTCACTTATAGACATACTTGTAGAGATCGTGGTGAGCAGGAATGGTCGTAGAGTCCTGTCTGTAATTCCTGTCTACAGTGTTGTTGCGCCTCCGGCCTGTCCGAAAATCACACAAAACAATTTTAAAGTGGTTCAGCAAATTGCTTACGTCCATGGAGCATCTTTTATAGAATTTGTACGAGATTTATAAAACACTGTACAAAATTCTATTTCTCTCTCACGTTCGTCTTTCTCTCTTCACCCACTCCCTTGATCTTTCACTGCAGTGAGGATAAATTTTCTGCATACTTAAGCTCTCTTATTTATAGGAGAACAGACCACTAGGTTGCAGCAATCTGCTGCATGATGTTTGGGAAGGTGCCTAACAAAACAAAAGCACCAAACGGTGCCTAACATGCCAAATTTGAGAACGGTGCATGTGCAACAGCTATACACCACCTACACTCACACTTGGGTTGATTCAACAATCACCCCCCCACCCAAGTGTGCCACACCAGGCTGCTTGCAAACTGATTCATTCTTCAAATGAATGCACCTCTTTCTTTGACATGAGAGATTTCTGCTACCAAATGCATTTGCAGGTATGTCTTCAAATGGATATCCAGATGCCTCTCCAAATGCATTAGCATCGTCTACATCAACTGAGCTTGCAAGGGATTTTCTTCAGAGGAGATTTACAAGTGCTTTATTGCACAATCTCAACTCTCTAGGATTCTTCTTTTCGCTCGAGTCCATGAGTCCGCACTCATGCATATCTTGAGCAAACTGAGCTTCACTCGAGCCACATCCGAGCGAACAATCTGCCTGGTGCCTTTACAGCTTTCAAACTAGACTCTATAATCCTACAATCACACCAATCTCCAACTTGGAGATTGGTTCTCAACATGCTAGCCTCTATCTCTAGCATGATCCCTTATCATCTATATAATTTTACAGCTCATGTCTTCAAGTCAGAAGACTAACTAAAGTGATGCATAACTTTAGTTCATCACGTACAGTGCCCTTAATCAACACATCTATATAGGGCAACACATCTCCTACTGCACTGGGAATCAATGGTTTCACACGGATCTTGACACATATCAGAGAACCTGTTGCTGAGGTCTCCATCTCTGACTTGGGCGACTGACTCTCCATCCTGCTGCTAACATATTCTGTTTTCAGTAGAAGTGTCCATCTTGTGTGCAGCCTCTGCTAACTTCAACTTGCATAATCTCCACTCTTGCAAGATTTTCTTCATATCGTAGTTCACTACCTTCATTCAGCAGGATATAGTTTAAGGTAGTAACCACCGTAGAGGTCTGATCGTCTTGGCAGTTATGCGATCATAAACTTTAGATGTAGATATCCTTGGAACATCTGACGTTTTGCTCCCATCTCTCACACCTTTGCTTCATGTCGTGTTCTAGGGAGATTTCTTCAGGTTTAGATGAGAAAAAGTAAAACTGAGTTCCTTTTACTTCCTCATCTAATTCACACAACCATTACCACGAGCCAAGATCAATGAATCATTCGTGACCTTCCATGTCTTTTTGAGAAAACACTACTGAATGATTGCTGTCTTCAAGCTGTCTTTAATAGCATTGTGCATTGCAAGAAATAAAACGCCATGTATTTCTTTAGTCACCATATTCACAGCATCATTCTCAATTTTCTCCTGATTTTAGCAGTCTATTGTGGCCTGTCTTGCCACAATTTTTAGCGAGTCATCTGTTGTCCAGATCTTGACTTGTCTCTATCCTTACTATCAACATTCAGGACCAACAACTCGAGATCTTGCCAAAATCTCTTCTGCGCACCTCCTTATCTAGGATAAGATCTCTTACATTGAGAAACTTCAACTTCGACTTCTTTTCAGAATTACTCATAGCCATTCTCATGACCTCCCAACTTTTTGACCACAACATCAAATACTATTGGGCAACAATAGTACATTCTGCATTTTCTGAAATTGAACTATTTTTTCATCTGCACTTTGTTATTTGCAACTGGCTTTTCAAAGAAAGCCACAATGAGATCCGTTGCAGTTCTCCTCTTAATAACATTATGCTCCATGAGTTGTATGACTGCCAAAACCAGCTGATATAACAAGTTAATCAGCATCGTCCACTGATCTGAAGTTTGCTCCTCAAACTTCACGATCCCAACTGGCTTAAATCAAGCCCAAATGAACTGAGTCCGGCAACATTGGACTCAAACTGACTGACATCAAGCCTCAAAACCAATGACTCTGGCACGACTCCAACTGGCTGAGATTAAGCCCAAAACAAATGAGTCTGGCACGACTCCAACTGGCTACGATCAAGCCCTAAACACATGAGTCCACCATGACTCCGACTGGCTACGATCAAGCCTACAACTGATCTGCAACTATGAACGGTTCAGATCAAAAGTACCGATGGCGAATCTCAACATTCCCACCGTACCGATGAGTCCGGAATGATCCAAATAGTTTGTCAGCACTATTTGATCATCGCAATGGAACTCCAACTGGCGTGGATCTAGCCCAAAATGATCTACAACATGTGGACGGTTCAGATCGAAAGTACCGATGGTGAATCTCAACATTCCCACCGTACCAATGAGTCCGGAATGATCCAAATAGTTTGTCAGCACTATTTGATCATCGCAATGAAACTTCAACTGGCGTAGATCTAGCCCAAAATGATCTGCAACACTTAGACGGTTCAGATCGAATGTACCGATAGCGAATCTCAACATTCCCACCTTACGGATGAGTCCAAAATGATCCAAATAGTTTGTTAGCACTATTTGATCATCGCAATGGAACTCCAACTGGCGTAGATCTAGCTCAAAATGATCTGCAACATGTGGACGGTTCAGATCCAAAGTACCGATGGCGAATCTCAACATTCCCACCGTACCGATCAGTCCGGAATGATCCAAATCGTTTGTCAGCACTATTTGATCATCGCAATGGAACTCCAACTGGCGTAGATCTATCCCAAAATGATCTGCAACACGTGGACGGTTCAGATCGAAAGTACCGATGGTGAATCTCAACATTCCCACCGTACTGATGAGTCCGGAATGATCCAAATAGTTTGTCAGCACTATTTGATCATCGCAATGGAACTCCAACTGGCATAGATCTAGCCCAAAATGATCTGCAACACGTGGATGGTTCAGATCGAATGTACCGATGACGAATCTCAACATTCCCACTGTACGGATGAGTCCGGAATGATCCAAATAGTTTGTCATCACTATTTGATCATCGCGATGGAACTCCAACTAGCGTAGATCTAGTCCAAAATGATCTGCAACATGTGGACGGTTCAAATCGACTATGCTGATGGCGAATCTCAACATTCCCACCGTACGGATGAGTCCGAAATGATTCAAATAGTTTGTCAACACTATTTGATCATCGCAATGGAACTCCAATTGGCGTAGATCTAGCCCAAAATGATCTGCAACGTGTGGACGATTTAGATCATACCGATGGTGAATCTCAACATTCCCACCGTACGGATGAGTCCAGAATTATCCAAATAGTTAGAAAGCACTATTTGATCATCGAAATCGAACTCCGAATGGCTTAGATCTAGGTCTGGTGCATGGGATGCATGCGCGAAGTAGGGCGTCTGGGCGGCGCGTGGGTGCGTGGATAACACGCGCTACAGTTCTGTGTGCCGTGGGGAGCACGTGAGGTGTGTGTATAACACGCGCTGAACCTGTGTAGGGCGTGTGGGGGCGCGTGGGCGTGTGTCTGACATACGTCTTCCTCCTCTGGAGCGCGTGGGTGCGTGTGGTTTAGTCGTCTTCAACCTCCGATGCGCATGGGGGCGCGTGAGTTGCAGCAGATGCAAGCGCCGATCTTGTAGGGGCGCGTGTGGGCTTGTCCGACCTCTGTTTTCAATTCTATTTGCGGCAACGGATTCGTCTCGACACGAGGAACAACCTGGAATTGTCAAAAATTTATTTTGATCAACTTGAATTTTTGGACAGCTTGAACCAGAGCTCTGATACCAATTGTTGCACCTCTGGCCTGTCCAAAAATCACACAAAACGATTTTAAAGTGGTTCAGCAAATTGCTTACGTCCACTGGAGCCTCTTTTATAGAATTTGTACGAGATTTACAAAACACTCTATAAAATTCTATTTCTCTCTCACGTCCCTCTTTCTCTCTTCATCCACTCCCTTGATCTCTCACCGTAGTGAGGATAAATTTTCTGCACACTTAAGCTCTCTTATTTATAGGAGAGCAGAGCACTACGTTGCAGCAATCTGCTGCATGATGTTCGGGAAGGTGCTTAACAAAACAAAAGTACCAAACGGTGCCTAACATGCCAAATTTGAGAACGGTGCATGTGCAGCAGCTATACATAACCTGCACTCACACTTGAGTTGACTCAACAAGTGTGATATCTCGTTTTTACGTGTATTTTCACTGAAAGAGTATTTTAATTGAATTAAAATATTAGTTATTTTATTTTAAATTATTGTATTTTAATTGAATTTATTTAGTTGTAATATTTATTTTGTGGAGCTTTCTTTATATTAATTATCATTTTGACTTTAAATTACTGTGTAATTTATTTTAGTTTGATGTAGTGCGTAATTTATTTTAGTCGTTTTATGGCTTTTAAAATCGTTTTCGTCGGGTCAATTTTTGGATTCCGGAAGTGAGGATTGGACCTCATTTTCTTTCTTCATCTTTTCTTTTCTCTTTCTCTTTTTCCCTTTTTCATTTTTTCTTTTTCCTTTTCTTCTTTTTTTCTTTCTTTTCTTCTTCTTCTTTTCCTTTCTCTCTTGCGCGACCCAAGCTCTCCTTCCCTCTCCCTTCATCTGTTCCTTTAGGCCGCTCAACCGGCGCCACCTCCAGCCGCCGTGACCCACCTCCACCTCCGGCATGTCCCTTCCTCACCGGGGAGCTCTACTGCACCGGTGGTGTGCTACGCCGGCCACCCAATCTCTCTCTTTTCTCCTCCAAACAAATGGGTCTTCAAGCGTTTTTCTCCTCTTTGAGCCACCATACACGGCCAAATCAGCCACCAAGCATCACTAATGAATTCACCACATTAAGGGCTTCCTCTCCATGTCTTTCTTTTCTGCTAACTCTCTCTTTTTCTCCCGTGGGTCTCCATAACTAGAGTTTCGGTTGCACCACCGTACTCTGCCGTACACGGCCACCCATGGTGTTTCACCACCACCAGCTTGTTCCTTTCATTATCATGACCTTCCCCAAGAAATTTCATGGCCAAGGGAGTTGTGTATAGCGCTCACTTTCCAAAGCCGAAATTAGCTTTAAGTGTCCGATCCGCGGCCGTGCACCGCTACCTACGACCAACTCTCACTTTCAATAGTTTCATAAACATCTCTAGACCATTCGCTATCAATTTCATGTCTTGGTTTGTCCTCGTTCGAAAGTGGGTAATTTACTACCCACGGCCACAGTATAAAATATACTGTTACGTTGCTTTTTCTCCTTCGTTTGCAACGCCGCGAGCTTTCGAAAAATACCTTATAGCATTGTAAGTAATTTCCAAACTCTACTTTTAGATTTAAATATATTATGCTCTTACAATAATTATTTGACTGTTGGTTGGTTGATTCCAGACTGAGTTCGAGGAGTTCAGAGGTCGGATGGATTGAGGACGGAGTTGTTTGGTTTGGTTGTTTTTGTGAATGGTTGGTTGATTGTACCTTGAGGTTGCATTTACATGGTGCATTCACGTGCATTTTATTTAAATTGAGAAAATCTTGTTTTATTCGTATAAATGGATTTTTGGGTGCGTGTGTGTCACGACCCTAAGCCGGGATGGGGTATTATCTTGGTGGAACTCCTTTGGTCACTCGGGAGTGGATAATACCAAGTGACATGCCCTGAGTTGTCGTTGGGCAACGACCGGATCGCACGATACGGTAACGCTGTTGTGTCGACTCCGTGGTCCCTAGAGTGGCGGGGACTAGAGGATGGCCTGGTCCAGGGACGCGCTGGGCGCGAGTACTGGGCATCGCTCGTTTAGGTGTCACACACGTAGAAGTTACCTGCGGTGTGGCACAGGAGTCAGAGTGTACGGATGATCCCTAGGGGAGATCATGGTACATGCAATAATTGGATCGGTTTTATAGTTTTGGTTATGGGCCATTTTATGGAAAAATGACGAGGTTTGGTTTGAGGCTATATGATCCATTTTCTGGAAAAATTGTGGTTTATTGATTTGGGCCATTATCTGGGATAATGGCAATGACTGGTTTTAAAGGTTATGTTTTTAGGCCAAATGAGATTTTGGCGTACGTGGAAAAATGTGGTTTTTATGGGACATGTGCATTTGCATTCTTTCATGCATATTGTTTAAGTTTTAATATACTTTTATCTGGTGGCATTTGGATCGTACTTACCTGTGACAGCATTTTGGTACCGTAGATTTTGGTACAGAGTTCGAGGAGGCTGACCCCAAAGAGGCGGTTCCGCCGGAGTTTTAAATTGGAGTTTATGCCTTGTAATTGGTTTTAAAATATATCTGTGGTTTGTAATATTTTATTATATATGTTTTGAACAGATTTGTATTAAACAAGAAAAATTCTGATACTTAGTTATAAGACTTTTGCTATCCGCTGCTTGTTTTTTTTTTGCACACCTGTTGCTTATACACACACTTGACACTTGACGATAGGGTGGTGACCCGTGATGTCATCATTCAGACGTCTCGATTTCTCCATATCTGTACATGGAATTTGGGACATCACATACAGTGCTCTAATAATTTGATTAATGGGTCATTTTCTGGAAAAATGACGGATGTTTTATTGGATTGGAAATGATTTGGGCCGAAATGAGATTTTGGCGAGTATGGAAATTTTGGATTTTCGGATCTCATGCATATGGCATCATGTTCATGCATATTGTTATTGCTTAATGTATTTTTATTTTGTGGGCTATTTAGATTATTACTTACCTATGGTACCGTTTTTGGTACCATAGATTTAGATATAGATGATAAGGAGGTTGAGCTTGAGGATGCGGCTCTGTCGGAAGAGTAATCCAGGATCACTCTCTTGTGGGTTGTGATTTATTTCTCGATTTTAGTTATTACTTTTAATTTGTATTATATTTATACTGGTTAATTGTAATATTTTTTGTACGCTTATGTTTAAGCAAATTTGTATTTAAGCAAATTCTGGTATTTAGTTGACTGATCTTATTTATTCCGTTGCATTTTTGTTACACACATATTGCTTGCACACACACTTAGTACTTAGCGATGAGATGTGTGATCATGTTGTCATCATCCCGGATGCCTCGATTCCCGAATATCCGTACTTGGGAGTCGGGGGCGTCACACACATGAAAATATCTGATCTCATATCATATCATCTAATCATTATAATTTTTTCAAATTTCTACACAAAATATAATAAATAATTTAACTTTTTCAAATTCTAAAATCAAAATAATAATAAAAAATTATATTATAATAATATTTTATTTAATTTTTAATTTTTATCTCATCTCATCAATATAACTAATAATAAAGTTTAACTTGCTACAGGAGCTTGCCTAAATTTTAGAACCTACTATATCAAAATAAATTTTCTTTCTAAATACAGAGCCGGATGCAGTAAGGTTTTAACAGGTTTTACTTAGTTATATTTGTTTGGTCGAGGAATCTCAACTCATCTTAAATCAATAAATGACGAGATTTATTATTTTTTAACTTTTTGAAAAAAGTTAAATCTATGATCTCAACCTAATTCGTACATGTGCATATATATATATATTTCAACCTATTTACGATTAAATACATCTCAAAGAGACTTACAAAGAATACTATTAACGAATCAACTCAGATAATTTCCAAATGTAGCTTGAATCCTGCTACTTGGCTGCCCAACGTGTCTCATTGGGCGTGCAACTTGGTGCAAATTACATTTTCTTTTTCTTTATCTTTCAATTAGTTTTTAAATATCTTTAACCATTTTTTAAAAAGAATCATAAATTTATTATTAGTCACTCACTTAACTATTAAGTAAGAAAAATTAAAAAAAAATAAAATAAAATATATTAACCGTCAAAATGAGGATGAAAAAACTTTGGGACAAGTTAGCAGCTTTGTCCTTTCTTTAAAATTTGGCTAGCTGGATGCGAATGATCTCAAGTAATTTTATGCTTCCGTTTGTTTTGAGCACCTCAACTTTGCCCCGGTCACTTATACCTGCATGAATTGTCAGATTCTAGAATTCTGATTACGTTAATTCAAATTCCAAAATTCAACACTTTGACAAAAGCAAAGCTTTGGTGCTTGCAGGAAACGGAAGAAACTCAACAAGAATTGTAATTCTTATAGTCATGCCGATTGTTGCATCCTTTGTTCTAATCTGCATCTGCATCTTCTATAGAAGAGTGAGGAAATCAAGGGAGCAACTTCAAAGTACGTTAAGAGGTATCATTCTACACAAAAATATGGCATAATTTGGGGATTGTCAACTATCAAATAGTTCTAGAAATTAAAATAGCTAATTAATTGTACGTAAGATGAGTGTTTGATCTGCCTAACCGGTGACTTCTACTAAAATAAATTCAAACTTATCGCTTGATCTTTAGATGAACCCATATATGAAATTAGTAGTGCTGAACAAAGGCTAAAATTCGAGTATGGGATAATTGAAGTTGCTACAGAGACCTTTTCTGCTCAAGACAAGCTTGGAGAAGGAGGATTTGGTGTTGTTTATGAGGTAATGTAAGATATTAGCATGCAAGATAAGGTTATACATATTATATACAATATTTTGATGTATTTATATTTTTCAAGAATGTAAGAATGAGGTCATGTTGGTGGCTATGCTTCAACACTGAAATTTGACAAGGCTTCTAGGATTTTGCTTGAAAGGAAGTGAAAGGCTTCTAGTCTATGAGCTTGTAAGGAATTCAAGCCTTGATAAGTTCATATTTGGTATGGTTGCACTTCTACTTAAATTTTGAATTCTAGTCGTAGTAATTTCTTTCCTATTGGGATGTCTTGTCCTTCAATATGTGGCTTTAGCAAAAGCATCAGCTTGTATGAATATGCAGATCCAATCAAATGTGCACATCTGAATTGGAAAGTGCATGACAACGTTATACAAGGCATTGCTCGAGGACTTCTTTACCTTCATCAAGATTCCCGCCTTCATATTATTCATCGTGATCTCAAAGCTAGCAATATTATATTAGATGCAGACATGAATCCCAAGATTTCAAATTTTGGGACGGCAAAGCTATTTGAAGCAAATCAAAGTCAAGCCAATACACACAAAATTGTGGGAACCTAGTAAGTATATCCACATAGTCTATAGCTAATAATTGGAATATAGCATGCCATATACCCTAACGATTACTAATACTTTGGTCCTCCTTGCATGCAGTGGATACATGTATTTGGAATATGCAATACACGGACACTTTTCAGTAAAATCCGATGTGTTTAGTTTTAGTGTGTTATTTCTGGAGATAGTGAGCGGTAAAAAAATCTATAATTTGTAATGGAGATAATGGAGGCAGTCTTCTAAGTTATGTAAGTACTAAAATCTCTGTGCACATTTCCATCCTTTTGGTCTCAAAGTGTGATCACTAGTAATTCACATAATAAATTAATTTTATGTCCGTTGTTTATCTACCAATAATATAACCACTTTACAGGCATGGAAAAAGTGGAGGGAGGGGACAATTTCAAATCTTGTAGATCCCACGATAAGGAACAGTTATTCAGAAACTCAAACAATAAGATGCATCCACATTGGGTTATTATGTGCTCAGGAAAACTTGGCTGATAGACCGAACATGGCTTCAGTTGTTCTCATGTTCAAAAGCTAGTGTATCACTGTACCAATACCCACAAGACCTACCTTTCTTATGCATAGCAACAATGATAGATCAGAAAAAGTACATGGAAGTAGCCCTTTTCCCTTCTTCTTTTTTCTCTCTTTTTTTTTTTTTTTTATTTAAATCTGCAAAAATATTTTGGTTCATTTCCTTCATTACAACTGCTTAGACGTATGCAATTTTTTCCTTGCTGTACAAGTGTTTAATTATTTAAACCCTACAATGATAATGATGTGACTAGGATGTTTTAGTCCAACCATCTAATTGACTAATCAACTGTTAATATTTTTTCTTCTCAATTTAGGATAATGTTAAAAAATAAATTGCCCCCAATTTTATATATAAAATTATAAATAGAAAAACAAAAGGAATACATGTGATGCAAGACAATAATAAAGAAATGGAAATTGTTGAAATTGTTAACCCAACCTCAGATCGGCCAGTCATTCCCAACTCCTTAGCCATACCGTCTAGACTAAGATCAACATAGAGAACATGGGCTGCATCAAATAGCAAGGACTGAACCCATATCATCTCAAACAATTACTCCAATGCCAATTTTGTCATGTTCATTTCTAATTGCCACATCCCAGTTAACTTTGATCCAATTGGGTCGAGGAGCTTTCCAATGAAGTGCAATAGGCTGATTATGAAATTTGGTCACTGTCTGTTGTTGCAGTGTAGTTTGAAAATTTTTGAAAGCGTTCTGTTTGGCTATTAAGATTTCTCATAAAAGGATTTTGAGTTTTAAGATTAAATATTAAAATATTATATTTTAATATTATTATTATTTTGAGATTTGAAAAAATTAAGAAAAGGTTGAATTATTTATTATATTTTATATGAGGATTTGAAAAAATTATAATAATAAGATGTGAATTTTATATTTGAGATGAGAAATCTTGATGGCCTAACAATATCTTAATAGCTTGTCCATAAACCATGGTTGATGCTTGAAAAGAGCCATCATGTACGAGAGTATGCCTTTTAAAGCCTATAAATCTGGCTAAAATAGCAAAAGACGCCAAATTCTGGGTTGACATCCTATCAGACAGTTGCTCAAATATATTGAAAAAATCATCTGCTTTATCTATTTGTTTGAAGATGAGACACCAAGCCACATCTTATGGACATGTCCATCAGTAAGGATGTGTGGTTTCTAGGTTCAAGAGCAATCCAAAAGGCTTGAAGAAGAAAGAAAATAAAAAAGGAAGTCCCGTGACTTTGACTAGTAGATGAGTCATTACCCAAAAAAATAAGGCAATTGAAATGAAGTTAGGTAAAAAGGGCATCGAAGGGGAACAAAATGGAGTTGAAATCTCGTTCCGCCCAAAACACATCCAAAATGCCGTGTTTCATTGATATTGGTGTGGGCGACGATGAGTCGTGCAAATGGTGCTTGCATTTGCTTTTTTCTAGAAGTAAATGGAGATGTCGTGATACCATTCTACAACTTTGCCGAAAAATTGTAGTTCAACACATAAAGTGATGGTCCTTTTCTTGAAGTGGTAGTAGTTGGGAATAGGAGTTCTTCTAATATTATTAGACTAATTCTTTAAAAAGTATTTTTGTCTTATTTTCATTATATTATAAAAAATATTTTTTTTGTCATTTTTAGATTATTTATATTTTAAAAAAATTAAGATTAAAAGTTGATAGCTAATATATGAAAAAATTTATGAGTCTGACTCATCTCGTAAAATCGGTTCAACAAGAGAATAGTTCTTATTGCTTGTAAACATGTTCAAGATCTTATCCACAAATAATGTGTGATTTATTCATCAACATTATCATATAAAAAGACTAATTTTTTTCCTTAAAATACCTAATAGGAGGAGTAGGATAACTCCTTATAAAACTTAGGATGAATTTATTCCTAAGCCGTATGGTACTTCTCAATACACCCCTTACATGTAAGCTGGTATTTTCGGTCTGGTGCCGTCCTTGTGGGTAAGTTGCAGGAGCTAATCATCGGTCATAGGTTAACTTGTTATGATACTATATAGAAAGACCCATTAATATATCATTAGATACATTATTAGTTGGAAGGTTAATGACAAATGAATGTGTTGATCAGAGACTTAGAATTTTCAACATCTATTTGCCCGCTGTGCTTGTATGTTACAACTACAGAAGCGACACAAATAACAACATCGACAATTATATATATGCAAATAATGCGCAATTGTCATTTGTCGCTCAACATGATTTGTTATTCATATTCGTATCCGAGCCTATGTTTTAGTTCAACCATCTAATTGACTAATGAACTCTTTAATATTTTTCCTACTTAATTCAGGATAATGTTAAAAAAAGAATTGCCCCCAATTTTATACATAAATAGAAAAACAAAAACAATACATGTGATGCAAGACAATAAAAAAGAAAGGGAAACTGTTGATTTTGTTAACCTGATCTCACTAACAAATTATTTGGGTCATCTTACCAATAAAATAACAAGAAAAGTCACATCTGGATATTAAAAAATAAAATAAATTTATTTTATTTTCTTTAGGCCAGAAATTCTGATCGATACTGCTCTTCCATAACTCCAAAATGAACGTGTGTTACAAGTCATGTGGCCACTGGCCAAGAGGAAGCGTGAAAAGGCTTCTACCTATTATAATAATAATAATAATAATAATAAAAAGCTAAACAAGCTCTGCATGACATAACATTATTCAAAGCATTGGGACGATAAAGTGAGTCTAATAAGAAGCAACATAGCATGACAAAATAAGCTGGTGGCTTAGCAATATTATACAAGGCCGTTTAACACATCCTTGACTGTAACAGCTAGCACACATACTATTCCAATTTTTGATGATGTCCGAAACTGAAAGTCTTCATCCCTTTCATTAATTAAAGAAAACGCGTGTTGTCCCAAGTTAATCCAGTGAAATGCATTGACCGGGAAAAAAAAAAAAGGGATGCCGTGAAAAGGAAAATAATCATCCAACTTCCTGAATCGTAGCTTCTCATTGACTACTTTTGTCTCAATCAATCAGCTGCTTATTTATTTAAAAAAAGAAATTCAAGGCATGGGAAAACGTCCCTTGGTCAATAGTCCTGCTTTTAATATATAGGTGTTAAAGAAAACCTTTAGTTCGTGCCCCAACTTTCATTTTCTAGTCTTTTATTTGCCCGGACATGAGCCATTTTAAACAGAGAGAGATCCAAAGGGATAAGCATCTGCTGAAGGTGAAATGCATTTTATTTATTTATACAGTACTCCGTCATTTCTTTTAGTCAAAAACAGAGTCCGTTGAATTATTCAACTTCTAATAAAGTAAGTACGGCATCAACACAAACATAAATTCCGCCAACTAGTCTCTGTTCTTCATAATTGCCTTCCTAGTCTTCAAGGCATAAACTAACCTTGCCATTTTGTGGAACATGGCAATTTCCTCAAGATGGCTGTTCCTCCTCTCCGCCATTGCCATACTAACTGCACAAGCCGTCGCGCAGACAAACCCGCTATACCATTTCTGTATAAACGACAAGGGCAACTACACCTCCAACAGTACCTATGACAAAAATCTGAATCACATCCTCTCCTCCCTCTCCTCCGGCGCCAGAGTTAACTACGGGTTCTTTAATTCCTCTTATGGCAACAACTCTGACGAAGTACACGCAATCGGACTTTGTAGAGGGGATTCTAACTCGGATGACTGCCGCAGTTACCTCAACAACGCTGCGTCTGTTCTTAAACAGAACTGTCCCGTTCAGAAGGAGGCAATTTTATGGTACGACTACTGCATGTTTCGCTACTCAAATCGCTCTATTTTTGGCCTCTTAGAAACTAGTCCTAGTTTCTATATGTGGAACTTGAATAACGTATCGGCCAATTATTTGGATCAGTTCAATGATGTTCTGAGGACCTTGTTGGAAGGCTTAAGAGATGAAGCTGCAGCAGGTGGTTCTCTTCGTAAGTACGCAGTAAATAACACAATCGCACCCCAATTCATGACGCTATATGCACTTGTGCAGTGCACGCCCGATTTATCTCGGGAACAATGCGACAACTGCTTAACTGGGGCTTTCGGAAATATCCCACAATGTTGTAGTGGGAAGCAAGGAGGTAGAGTGATTACACCCAGCTGTAATTTCAGGTTTGAGATCTACCAATTCTACAACTCTACAGCCGAGGCGTTGCCGCCGTCGATCTCGTCGCCACTAGCACCACCAGTTTCTCTTCCTCCTCCATCTTCAAACAATACCAACAGTACTCCGAGTGCAGGTACTCACGCCATCCTTCTCACAATATAACAATTAAAAGAAATATATACCGTATTGTTTATTGGTTTTCCATTTTAGCAATCAGTTTCTTTCGTCTTTGTTTCCTCCATTCTTCTGACAAAAATCTTGGTCTGTCTGTCGATTCCAAAGAAATATATTCTTAGGTATTGTTTGGATGGATATTGTTTTACAGTGAGACGAGAGGAGAGACGATTTTAGTTAAAAGTTAAAAATTTAATAAAATATTATTAAAATATATTATTATAATTTTTAATTTTAAAAAAATTAAATTAAAATTTAAAAATTTGAATTATTTATTATATTTTATATAAAAATTTTAAAAAAATTATAATAATAAAATAAGATCCCTTACTGTTATTTATCATTTTTTAATAATATTTTTTTGTGATAAATCTTATGACGTTCCATCGAAATTGATAGATGTGAATATGATATATATGTTTTTCAACGCACAAAACCCTCATTTTATGGCCAGGCGCTTCACCCTTCTATTCTCAGAAAAAGATAAGCTGGTAGTTTACGAATTAGTCAAAGGAAAATGAAAGTTTTATTGTTAAATATATCCATCAAATTATTTACTCATATATTTTTTTTAATAATAAGGGAATGATTATTAGTGAATTTATATATTTTTGATGGTTTTTTAATGGTTAAAGAAGTTTAAAAATTTATTAAAACAATATATACAAAAAAAAAAAAAAAAAAAATTCATTTGTACTAGTGTGACATTAAGTAGTCACCTTAATATTGTCTATTTTTATATCAAATGAAAGATAATTTTGTAATATTAAAATTTATTTTTAATAGAATAGAATGATTGAACGTGAATTGTAAAATAGTTGTAAACAAATTATAAGCATATCGTTATCTTTTTCTTTGTTCGTATAAGAAAGAAAATTTGACGGAATAATTTATAAAATAAGAATATTTTTAAAAATATATCCAATTTAGAATATGACTATAAAAAATTATTAGGGGGGTTTGGATAGTTAGTTGAGATGAGATGAAAGTTAAATCAAATATTATTAGAATATTATTTTTGTTTTAGAATTTAAAAATTTTGAATTTTTTATTATATTTTATTTAAAAATTTAGAAAAATCGTAATGATTAATTGATATGAGTTGAGAGCTTTTTTGTATCCAAACATCCCCTACGTGTATCATTATTATTGGACAATACTACTTGGACTAATAAGTGTAAATGTATTTTTTTCCTACTATTTTTTATATATTTTTAAAAAAATATCAATTCATCGATAGGTACTTCCTTAATCATTAACTAAAAAAAAAAAAAAAGAATCAATCCATTTTGCCACAGCATTTTCCGGAATGATCCGATTGTGATTGACGTGGGGCCTTTGTTTATGTTGCAAATTTTAAAATAGTTTAGTAGATTTGAGGACGAACAAGTTTATGATTCGCAGGAAGCAAGAGCAACACATCTCGGACTGTCATCATTATAGTTGTGCCAACTGTTGCTTTTGTGGTACTAATCATCTCCGTCTGCGTTTATTTAAGAGCGAGGAAGCCAAGGGAGAAAGTCGAAAGTAAGTAGCATGCATGATTCAGTTTAATTTGTTATTTTATTCTTTAAAACATAGGCTTTGTATCAGATTCGTCCATGGATACTATAGTCCATATATGCATCATGTGCTTCCATTTGCAGTAGTTGTTATTTTATATAAACAATTCGAATTGGTACTGTTCATCGATGTAAGCGAATATTTTAAATTTGGTTGCTCCTATTCTTAAAGAATGAACTCAATTGATTTGTTAAATGTTGGCATGTACCGAAGGTCATCATGTGGATGAAATTAGGAGCGTCGAATCTTTGTTGTTTGATTTTGGCACTATTAGCCTTGCGACAGATAACTTTTCTGAAGCAAATAAGCTCGGACAAGGTGGTTTTGGGGCTGTTTACAAGGTAATTACTACATAGGGGTAACAATAATTAGTTAAATCAAGTTAATTATCCATTTTTTCTAACGATGCCTATTCATTTCACTCTTGTATATTATTATCAGGGTAAACTCTCCAATGGACAGGTTATAGCTGTGAAAAGACTATCAAGAAATTCTGGGCAAGGAGATTCAGAGTTTAAGAATGAGGTCTTGTTGGTTGCCAAACTTCAACACCGTAATTTGGTTAGGCTCCTAGGCTTCTGCTTGGAAAGAAAGGAAAGGCTTTTAGTATATGAGTTCGTAGAAAATACAAGCCTTGATCACTTCCTTTTCGGTATGCTTGCATGCACTTCTAATTTCATATGATGTTGTATGTATGCATACTATTATTTTTGGTCCACAAGTTTTGTCGAAATTTGTTCTACCATGCAGTTTTACTTAACTGCATGAAGCATGCATTTACTTCTAATTTTCTTGGATTTGTAGATCCAACCAAACGTGGACATTTGGATTGGGAAAGACGGTATAAAATCATAGGAGGCGTTGCTCGTGGGATTCTATATCTCCATGAAGATTCTCGACTTCGCATTATTCATCGCGATCTTAAAGCCAGCAATATCCTTCTAGATGCAGATATGAACCCAAAAATTTCAGACTTTGGCATGGCAAGATTGTTTGTATTAGATGAAACTCAAGGGAACACAAGCAGAATTGTGGGGACCTAGTAAGTATATATCATGATTGAGGAGAGCTAATTCTTACATTTGCGTCATAGAATTAAGGTTAACATGCTAACTAAGGCTTATTTTGCTTCCAAAATCGAGATAAAGCAGACGATAATTATGGAGATATCTATTGTTATTCAAACAAAACTTATAATTCCTTAATGATCTCAATGTGCAGTGGATATATGGCTCCAGAGTATGCAATGCGTGGACAATTTTCAATGAAGTCCGATGTCTATAGTTTTGGTGTATTAGTATTGGAGATATTGAGTGGACAAAAGAATAATTGCTTCCGAAGTGGGGAGAATGTGGAGGATCTCCTAAGCTATGTAAGAATCATTCTTCGTGCATTTTCCAGTAATTGCTATAAGATTTGTCTTTACACAAAAACAAAATACATAAATAGAAGATTCTTCTCTTTGATATTGTTTGTGATCTTTTTGTATTATATCTTACAGGCATGGAGAAATTGGAGGGAGAACGCAGCTTTAAATATTGTAGATCCGACAATGAAGCCTGGCTCAACAAGTGAAGTAATGAGATGCATCCACATTGGATTACTATGTGTTCAAGAAAATGTAGCCGACAGACCAACCATGGCATCAGTCGTTGTCATGCTCAATAGCTACTCCACCACTCTTCCAGTGCCTTCACAACCTGCATTTTTTATGCACACTAACATGGAATCTGAGATATCATCTGGATGGCAGCATAGCATAGGGCTTACAAATAAGTCAGAAGAGAGACCTAAAGGGAGCTATGTCCAGGCCTCACAAAATGAGGTTTCAATTACTGAGCTCTATCCTCGCTAGTGCTTCATGCACATATTATGGTGGTCCATGATTGATCATGTGGTTTGTGGTTATAGTTTGAGTTCAAACTTCGTATTTAAAACTTGGGTTAGTTTCGTTTTCTTAGCTTGTTTTGTCTTTCTGTTTTTTGTGAAATGAAACTTAATAAGGATTATGCTTTTATTTTATTTTTTGTTTTTGTAGTCAAGGCAACAATCACCCAGTGGCGTTGAATTTATCTTCCTTCCATGTGGAGTATAAATTTATATAACAATTGTATAATTTATTATGTAATTTTCATCTAATCTATCACCATCAACAACATAAAATTTTAAATAAGTTATTAAAAAATCAATATTCTATCAATTAACTAATATATAATATCAATTAACTAATTATATCGTAATTATAGAAATTAATAATGTAATTTTCATCTAATTTATTATCATTGACCATATAATTGTTTTTAATTGAATTAGTTACATAATCCATATTAATAAGTCAATTAATTTTAATTTAGTATTTTAAATAACTTTTTTTGTTAATCCATTTTTCCAAAAAGAAGAAAAAATAATAAGTAATTTGGTTGGACTGAATGAAGTTAATGAACCAACCGGACTGGATGGATCGGTCTGGTCTGGTCCCTAAGGATGTTCGGTTCGGTCCTATCTGGAAAAAATGATGGACTGTACCCCAAACCGAGCCCTTTTTACCCCTAATTGTGTTAAGTCTGTTGTTTGGGTTGATAAACATGGGCGATAATGTTTTCTGGTTCAGTTATAATGGAAGTTCTTCAACTTCTTCTTATTAAAAAAAAAAAAAAAATTTGCTAAACAAATTTATCTTAACACCAATCTTATCTTTTGTTGCTGACACAATGACAAGAGTCATAAAGAATAATAAAAACAGAAATAAAGAAAAGCTTGCCATTAGAAAACGGTGCTTGCAATCATCATTATCATTATTTTTTACGGCAACAGGCCATAGATGAATATTTGAAGGATCAATATCAAGGATCAATATTTTAAGGCGCTGGCTCATATTAGAAAACGATTTGTACATTCTTAAATTATGCTAGTTCCTTAATTTCATTTGAAAAAGTGGACAGATGATCTTAGACTTACATTAATAGTTTTTAATGATGAATCTCACTTTTTTTAAAAGGAGATGCATGAGACTTTACCCTTTAAGAGTACTATACCTACAAAACTTTCTCAACTCCATGTCTTCCCTATTAACCAAAAACGTCTTATTAACATCTTATATATATCCACATCAACATGATACCCCCAAACATAGAGGTCTTTCTTAAATATGCATGTAAAAACGTACCTATAGATGATCGAGTTTTGTAAAGTTTTTAACCACCTCTTGTATCACTTTAGAAAAAACCCAAGCCATTGTTTTCCTTGCTGTACAAGTGTTTAATTCCTTTTGCGATTCTTTTATTTGTATAATTGGGCCTGAAAGTGATTCCAAATCACTGCAACCCCTATAATTTGAACAATCAACGAATCCTCACGAGCACCGAACTTGCCGCAATGACTTAATTATGTACTCCTAAGTTTTCTAACCTTTTTTTGGAAAATGAAAAACCCTCACTAAATTTGTGGAGAACTTTGCAGTGGAATTGTCATGGATATAAAAAGGGAGACAGACACGCAGCAAAGTTGCTTGGTTGACTTTTCACCGTTGTTGGAGTACTGGATGGATTGATTCGAATTATTATCCATTTTATTAACCTTGATTGCCAAGCAATCATTTTTCCTTTAATATTATTATGCATAGAGACATTTTTAATTCAAATTACACATTATTAGAGAGTTAATCAATTGTGATAAACTTTATTGTATATACGTATTTGATCAAAATAATGTAAAATGCAATAAGCTAGTCGATGCAACTAATTAATTATGACGAGCTGTAGGCTATAGCTGACCTTGGCACTTGGCAGCCACCCACAAGCAGCATCGAATGCATTAAAAGAACATCCTTTGTGACTTCACTTTGATTTGTCAGTGTCGATTGAACGTGTGTATAGAAAAATTTTTATTCTTCATCTTAAATTATTTCATTTTTCATTTGCACATATTGATGATTGGTATAAAAAATTATTTAAAATCCACCACGATAATGATGTGATTAGGGATAACAACTGCCACAATTATATATAGAAAAATACTTAATGCAGTCGGGCTGGGTAACAACAGGGGAGTCATTGCCCTCGTGGAAAATAAAACGATTTGTTTTGATTTAATGACAAAATGGTGTGTTTCACATTTTCCCTCCCGTCCTTCTCTTCCCCAATGAAACTGAGTCACTTCTTCAGACCAACTCTTCAACTAGCAAGTCTCCCTCCTTTTATCTTCCCCATGAAATCGAAGACCCACACAAAATTGAAGACCCACAATAGAGTTCTCTAGTTTCTAGCATCTAGAAATAGCTCTAATTCGAAGGGCCATCCGAACTCGCCGCGAGGTTCAAGTGCTATGGGAACTGCATCCAAAAAATACAGTGTGAAATAACTTTATCATCAGCATGTACAGAGATCTATGCTAATAGATCAAACGTGCATGTAGGAAATAATATAACTAGGGTGGAGAGTAAGAGAGTGATTACATTTCTTAGGTAATCTGTGACGCCCCCAAATCCCCACGCCCGAACACGGGGAAATCGAGACGTCCGGATGGTGACAACCCGGGTTGTCACCATCCGGACGTCTCGATTTCCCCATGTTCGGGCGTGGGGATTTGGGGGCGTCACAAGTGGTATCAGAGCGGTTTGGTTCTGGGTAAAACCACATGTCCCGTAGGCAGTACCAGAATGTTTTTTTTTTTAAAAAGTTGTGTTTTAAAAATTATGTTAAGTATAGTTGTTTTATTTGTTTTATTTGTTTGAGCTTGTTTGTTTGTTTTATTTATTTAGTTATGTTTTTGGCATGCTGGTTTCTTTTGTTTTTTGCTGTGTGGTGTTGTTTTTGTTTTGTTGGTTTTATGATGTTCTTTTTTGTTTTCTTAAAGGAGGGTCAAGAGTGGTGTTGTGGCAGGATTATGGGGAGACCAAGGAAAAATACTCAGGAGCCACGGGACAATACCTCCAGGGATGACTCCATAGCCGAAGCAATTCGGCAGATGACAGAGTTTATGCAACAGAGTGCGAGGTCTCAACAGGCAGGGCCTTGGCCACCACAAGGACCTTGGCCACCACAAGGGGGTCCTTGGCCACCATCAGGAGGGCCTTATCCACCATCAAGAGAGCCTTGTCCGCAACAAGGAGGGTTTTGGCCACAACCAGGAGGTCCTTGGCCATATCAGAGAGGGCCTTGGATGTATCCAGGAGGGTCCAGTAGCATGGTGCAAGCCGGATGCACCTATGAGCGCTTCCTGGCGCATAGGACTCCACACTTCACTGGAAATGAGGATCCACTTCAGGCTGGAAAATGGATCAAAGATCTGGAGAAAACTTTTGAGGTGTGTGGATGCACTGAGGCACAGCAAGTACTCTACGCCAGCTATCTCTTATAAGGTACCGCTTCTGATTGGTGGGATACCAAGAGGGTGCTGCTGGAATCTGAACTGGGATCTTTCGCTGCGGTGACCTGGCAGCGTTTCAAGAAGGAGTTCAATGACCGCTTCTTTCCCCCATCGGTAAGGAAACAAAAGGCAAGAGAGTTCTCCAATCTGGTCCAAGGGGGCGCGACAGTGGAACAGTATGCCCGGAGGTTCATAGAACTTGAGCGGTTTGCTCCTCACCTTGTCGCCACTGAGGAGATGCGAGCAGATCGTTTCCAGGAGGGGCTGCGTCATGACATACGCCGTATGGTGGTCAGCCATCGGATATCCACTTTTCAGGAATTAGTGGATGTAGCTACCCTTGTGGAGCGGGAAAATAATCTGAGTGTGGGTTCCCCTCCAGGGCATAAGAGGCGGAGTTTTTCTGGTGAAGGAAGCAGCTCGGGTTCGCCCCAGAAGTTTGTTCAGCAGACCGGAACTCGACCTCCAACGTCCTCAGGTGTTCGTATGGGAGGACGGGTGCCTATTTGTGGAGCTTGTAATAGAGCTCATGAGGGCGAGTGTCGGATGAGTAGCGGACCCCAGTGTTACCGGTGCGGCCAAGTAGGACATATCGCTCGGGATTGCTCCGTCAGAGTTCAAGAAAGCCGTGGAGGTAGACACGGTGGAAGAACTAACCCGAGACAAGCAGTGCAAGCCCGGGTTTATGCTGTCACACCCGGAGAGGTGGATGATGAGGCACCAGCGACCCATGATGCTGGAATAATTACAGGTATGGTTTAATTTAATTTTAAGTTGGATTTAATTTTTGGTGTTTGTGGTTTATTCTTTGCTTTTTGGATTTCATGGGTTGATGTGTTTGGTTCAGGAAGAGTCCGTTTGTATGAGTTTTATGCTTGTACTTTGTTTGATTCCGGTGCTTCACGGTCGTTTGTATCTTCCACGTTTGCTCGGGTGTGAAATTTGGTCACGGAGCCGTTGCCGAAGTCTATGGTAGTGGCTCTACCCGATGGTGAGATGGTGTGGTGTTCCAAGGTTGCTTTGGGATGCCCGTTAAACTTTGAGGGAAGGTTCTTGGATGCGGATTTGGTGGTGTTCAAGCTGTTGGGCTTCGATATTATCCTCGGGATGGATTGGCTATACCGATATTCTACGAGTATTAATTACAGAAGTCGGATAATTAGCTTTCAGCTTCCAGATGGTGATTGTCTGGAATTTGTGGGGAGTAGATTAAAAGAAAAACCGATAATTATATCGGCGATTCAGGCAAGACGAGAGATTGCATGGGGAGCGGATGCATTCTTGGTGCAGATGGTGTCCACGCCGTCTGAGAAGAAATCTCTGGCAGACATTCCAGTTGTGGAAGAGTTCCCCAATGTGTTTGTGGATGACTTGCCCGGACTACCCCCTGTTCGGGAGATGATGTTTGTTATAGACTTGGAACCTGGAGCGGCTCCTGTGCATAAAGCTCCTTATCGCATGGCACCGGCTGAATTGAAAGAGTTGAAGACTCAGTTGCAAGAACTGGTAGAGAAGGGATTTATTCAGCCTAGTACGTCGCCGTGGGGTGCACCAGTTTTATTTGTTAAGAAGAAAGATGGAACTCTCCGTATGTGCATTGATTATCGGGAATTGAACAAGGTGACCATCAAAAATAAATATCCTCTCCCGCGGATAGATGATTTGTTTGATCAGCTTCAAGGAGCAGCCGTGTTCTCTAAGATTGATCTGAGGTCGGGATACTACCAGCTGAGAATCAGAGACCAGGATGTGCCTAAAACTGCTTTCAGGTCGAGATATGGGCATTATGAATTTAAGGTGATGCCGTTTGGGTTAGCTAATGCCCCTGCAGCGTTCATGGATTTAATGAATCGAGTGTTTCGACCTTATCTGGATTCCTTTGTGGTAGTATTTATTGATGATATACTGATTTATTCCCGAGATGTTGAAGAGCATGTGTATCATCTTAGTCTGGTACTTGAGAGGTTGAGAGAACACCAGCTATACGCCAAGCTAAGCAAGTGTGAATTCTGGTTGGAAGAAGTTAAATTCCTTGGGCACGTAATTTCCCAGGGCGGAGTGGCTGTTGATCCTAGTAAGGTAGAAGCCATTTTGTCATGGCAGCGCCCGACTACAGTGCGCGAGGTCAGGAGTTTCTTGGGGCTCGCCGGATACTACCGAAGATTTGTAGAGGGTTTTGCTCGCCTATCCGGACCTCTCACAGCTTTGACTCGGAAGAATACAGAATTTTTTTGGTCAAAGAAATGTGAGAGAAGCTTCCAGGAATTAAAGAATAGGTTGACAACGGCACCAGTGTTAGCACTCCCAGAACCGCATAAGCCATTCGTAGTCTTCAGTGATGCGTCTAAGTTTGGTTTGGGTTGTGTCCTTATGCAGGAAGGACTGGTTGTAGCCTATGCATCTCGTCAGCTAAAGGACCGTGAAAAGAATTATCCGACGCACGATATAGAATTGGCTGCGATTGTTTTTGCCCTTAAGATCTGGCGGCACTTCTTGTATGGGGAAGCTTGCGAGGTTTTTACCGATCACAAGAGTTTGAAGCATTTGTTTTCTCAGAAAAATCTGAATATGAGGCAGAGACGATGGCTGGAGCTAATCAGTGACTATCAGTGCGAGATCAAGTACCACCCGGGAAAGGCTAATATAGTTGCTGATGCTTTGAGCCGGAAGTCACATTTGGAAGATGAAGCCGAGCCGTCAGAATTGGAATCGTTGCTTTGTGGGATGAGAAGGCTCCTTATAGAGAGTTCGCAGCAAGTAGAGATTTTGTCTTCAGTTCTTGATATTCGGGTAACTGATTTTGAAGAATTGAAAACTCTCCAAAGAAAGGATCCGAAGCTGCTGAACATCAGGAAGAGAGTCAGAAAATCTCGAGGGCCGTTGCACTATAGCATGGATAGTGATGGGATACTTCGGTTCCGAGATCGCAGAGTGGTCCCAAAGGACTCAGATTTCAAAGAACGGATCATGGCAGAAGCTCATGCGGCCCCGTATTCAGTTCATCCCGGCAGTACAAAGATGTATCGAGACTTGAAGAAAAATTACTGGTGGGATGGAATGAAGAAGGACGTTGCCTTATATGTGGAGAAATGCCACACGTGCCGTCAGGTGAAGGCCGAGCATCAGAGACCTGCAGGTATGCTCCAACCCCTCCCTATTCCTGAGTGGAAGTGGGATGACATCACGATGGACTTCGTAGTGGGTTTGCCGAGAACGCCTAGTGGGAAGAATTCTGTTTGGGTGATTATGGACCGGTTAACGAAGAGTGCTCATTTTCTGCCTGTTAATAACACCGACTCTTTGGGTAAGTTGACCCGTTTGTATGTCAAAGAGATAGTGCGGCTACACGGCGTACCAAAGAGTATAGTGTCGGAGTTCTGGAAGAGTTTGCAGGCAGCTTTGGGTACTAAGTTGAAATTCAGTACTGCTTATCACCCGCAGACAGACGGCCAGTCAGAGCGCACCATTCAGACTCTGGAAGACATGTTGCGCGCATGTGTCATGGAATTCCAAGGAAGTTTGGAAAACCATTTGCCGCTCATCGAGTTTGCATACAATAACAGCTTCCATGCGACTATTCAGATAGCTCCCTATGAAGCTCTTTATGGGAGAAAGTGTAGGTCGCCCTTGTGTTGGGATGAAGTTGGGGAGAGTAGGGTAATTGGACCCGAAATAATTCAAGAGATGCAAAGCCAAGTCCGGATCATCAGAGATAAAATGGCGGCAGCTCAGAGTCGTCAGAAGAGTTACGCTGATACCAAGAGGAGAGAGTTGTCGTTTGAAGTTGGTGATTGGGTTTACCTTAAAGTCTCTCCCATGAGAGGTGTTAAGCATTTTGGTAAGAAGAGGAAGCTAGATCCGAGGTACGTCGGCCCTTTTCAGATTCTGGAGAAGGTAGGGTCCGTCGCCTATAGAGTTGCCTTGCCGGATTATTTTGGGGATGTTCATGACGTCTTCCACGTATCATCCCTGAAGAAGAGCTTTGGACAGCAAGAGCCACGCTTCGTCGACCCAGCGGGTATTCAGTTGCAACCGGATCTCACTTATGAAGTTGTTCCGTCGCAGATCATGGATTGGAAGGAGCAACAGTTAAGGTCCAAGACGATACCTTTGGTTAAGGTGGCTTGGGGAGATCCGTTAGCACAAGACTTCTCTTGGAAGCGAGTAGAGGACATGAGGGAGCAGTACCCGTATTTGTTCGAATAAGGAAAGTATGTGTCTTAATCTTGATCACAGATGGTTTATGTGCTTTCTTGTGGCTTGTTTTGAGTTGGTGGTTGATTTGCAATTTCGAGGACGAAATTGTTTTTAAGGAGGGGAGGATGTGATGACCCGCTTTTGAGTGTATTTTCGCTGAAATGGTTGTTTTTATTTTAATTAATATATTAGTTTAATTATTTTGATTTATTTGCGTTTTAAAATTTGGTTTTTTAGTTTATTTGATGTTGTGTTTTATTTCTTTTAGTTGTTTTGTGGTTTTTAATCTCTTTTTGGCGGTTTAGTTTTGTTTCCCGGAATGAGGATTGGACCTCATCTCTTCTCTACATCTCTTTTCCTTTTTCTCTTCTTTTTCCTTTTTCTTTTTTCTTTTTCCTTCTTTCTTTTTTTTCTTTCTTTTCTTTTTCTTTCTTTTCTTTTTTTCTTTTTCCTCTTCCCGCTCGAGCACCCCCCCGGTTTCTCTCTCTTCTCTCTCCTCACCCACGGCCGGAATCTTCTTCAACCCAGACCGCCGCCGTCCGGCCACCGTTTGGCTCACCGCCGGTCTCGTTCGAACCCCCTCCCTCCGGTGCACCTTCCCACCAAATATTTCCCCCTGCCGGCCGGCCGTTTGGCCGGAAATCCTCCTCAAAGCCCCACGGTTTTTCGTCCGATCCGCCGCCGTCGCTCCACCTCCGGCCACCATTTCTTCACCACTTCATCACCGGTCCCTTGCCGTCCTAAACCACCCATTTTCGGCCTCCAACGACCACCGGAACAGCTCCTACGAGCTTGATCTCCGATTTGCGTCTTCCGGCCTATTTCCGACGATTCCGCCGTCACCCACGGCCAACCACCACTTCCAATAGCTTCACAATCATCCCTAGACCATTCCCTATCAATTTCGTGTCCTAGTTTGTCCCCGTTCAAAAGTGGGTTTTTCACAACCCACGGCCACAGTGAATTTTCACCTTGCTACATGCATATTTGACTCGTAGGATAGAATTACTATAGCTCATATCTTAGATGAATTTAGTTTGACTAATTCAATGTTGGCTAAATGTGGACGATATTAGCTAATTTTGAAGATGAATTAGCATTTGGCTAAGCTAATGCTAGTGCTCTAATGACTAATTTTGGGATTTGAGAAAGAGTTTCTCAAATATACCTAAAAGTATCCTATTGTTAGATAGTTTTATAGTTTTCTACAAGCAATAATCAAATGGTACAATAATTTAATATCTTCTGAACCTAGTAGGTCATATAAATATTGTTGATCTCCGATTCAATTTTCAGTTCTTCTCACAAAAAATTATAAATCTCTTACCAATCTTGAAGGGTTTCATAGCAAATATGTACATCCCATGCACATGTGAATTGATGTCAGGATTATTTTCACAGATATAAACCAACAAGACACTACAAAAACACACACACACACTCTCTCTCTCTCTCTCTCTCTCTATATATATATGTGTGTGTGTGTGTGTATATATCCTATCTCCACCCATTTTTTGTAACCAAACAATATATTTATTTTCACAAATTTTATATTTAATTATTTTCACTACAAGAAAAGTACTTAATTGTGGCTATTTTCTTTGAAAATGATTATTTTTTGCTAAAATGATTCTATTTTCATCGTAAATAGTCATTCTCGTTGCAAATAATTTGTCACAAATACTTATTTTTCTTGTAGAATTTACTCTCTTCACATACTTTTCAAGTTGCATGAACTGGACTGAATATTTTCATTTAAGCTTGCCAATCATTTGTTATTTGGGTTCCTATTAGCCACTATCTTTTCAAATATGAACACTTAAAAAATAAACAACAAGAAAATCTTAGAAATCACAACACAACACATGATTAAAGTAAAATATAGCAACGAGGTTTGTAGATGCTTGAAGAACATGATGCAACACTTTTTGGGTGAAGGGAAGGGACTTGTATTTATTCACAATAAAACACTTTCCAAAAAGTTTTAACCCTATTTGGACATTGATATCCACTCATCTTCTAAATAAGAGGAAGAGTTTTGAAATCGACATAATTTGCATATGTAAGAAACTGAGATCTCTTCCCTCAATGGTTATATTCAGCGATTGGTTTGTTTTTATTTTGACTAAATTATAGATAATTTAGGATAAAGATATATTTTTTTTCGATAATGGCCATTCAAAATCTTCAGAGTCCAAAAAAAAAAATTAAGATTTTTATCCAAAAATCATATCAGTTCATATTTTATTTTTACCACATTTTAAAGAAATACTATTAACAAATTTATTCCCAATGCAAATAGGTGAAACACTTATAATAAGTTAGTGATGTTTCATTCCTAATTAATTTATTGAAAGGCTCCTAAGATCTCCCTTACCTTTTTTTTTTCTAAGTAAGCAAATTATCATTTAGATAATGAAAAACGAGATACATGAGGACAGGGTGGGCTTTCCAACAAACACCCCATTAAAACAACCACAATGCAAAAATGAAGAAAAACAAAAAGATAAAAAAGTAGGTCTTACAACAAAATATTTGGTCCCCACCCATGTCATACAAAGAGGACACCGTCTCAAATAATATTTTTTTACAGTTCGCACGACTATGCGAACTGTCGAGCCACTGTTGGAGGTGGTGGAAGTAGAATATGCACTATGGTTTGTTGTCTTGAGCTGTTTCTTGGAGAGACATGTATTCCTTTTCTCAAGATCATCAGTTAGGAAAATTGAAAACATAGCAAGAAAATCAACAGGGCTGGACTGCAGTGGGCCAATTTTCTTCGTGCACACCTGTGGTGGCACGTGGAAACCACATGTGGTGATTGTGACATGGGGGGGGGGGGGGGGGGGAATCTAAAAGATCTTAAGGTGGGGAATCTATTGGTACGGCGCTTGCAGCTGATGGACTCATCAGGGCTCGGCAGCTTGTGAAGGCCACACGTGAAATAAGCAACACGTGAGGGTCACATACCAAGAATTTTTCCGTGGTTTTACTTCATCTCAGTAGATCGGCAGCTAGAAAGTTTCGTGGTGGGGCGTGTGTTGATAGGTGGTCATTAGAGTGTGGTAGATTTGACCAAAAGCGGAAGCGGTGGAAAGGAGAGAGGGGAAAAAAAAAAAAACTACCATGAAGGCATATATACAAATCAGGACTAGAAAATGAATACAGAGGAAGGTGAGAGCTAAGGCTATTATAAATATCTTATCGTAATCCCCCATGATTGCAACATTTATGGCTATTATAAATATTTGTGTGATTTTCTATAATAAAGATTTTCTACAATTTTAAAAAATAGAAATAATATGTAGACCCCACTATACTTAATGCTACACGTAGACATCATTGAACTCATCATTTAATGTTATATTAAATGTGGAGAGAGACATACTATAACTCCTATCTTTGTGATGGAACTTTAAGAAATTTTATTTAAAAATGAGACGTAAATTATGACCGTTTTAAAACCTTTGATTTCCTCCCCTGGATATAAAATGGGACTAATAGAAAACAAAACGTAAAGAATAAATGGAAAGGGAAATAGGCTAAGTTCAAAATCCAACCTTTATTCTTGACCCCAAAATAATTATATTTTTTAACATAAATAAAATACAAATCTTATAGATATTTTTAAGAGAAATAAAATCATTTAAATAAAACGTGTTTCTAAAACTATATCATTTAGTGTTATTGAACCAAACCTAATTTTTATAGAGGTTAACTTTAAAAATTAGGTTTGGTTCAACCTCTATAAAAATTAGGTTTCGTTCAATAACACTAAAAGTACTCCATTAAAATAATTTTTTACTCATAAATATTTAGAAGATTTTTAAAACACTTGGCTTAATTTAAAAATCATTTGCTATGTCTAAAATAAATATTTAAGTTTGAAAACGTTTAGGCAATGCTCGTGACCAATCTAAGGGGTAAATGAGAGGTTGGCTACAGTGGAGGAAGATGCTCCATTTCGATTGGTGGATGGGTTACGATGGCCTAGGCCATGACAAGAAGTGCTAGGATGGTTGTATGCTGCAATTGAAGAGGAGGCCAATTCGGTGGCTTTCTTCACGATGGTTGGGATGTAGGTTGTGCTATTTAGGGGTTATATGTGGGTTTCGACTTCTTTGGTGGTGGTTGGTACTCTACTCAACCATCCTTTACTGGTGCTTGTGTCGGTGAATGGTACCTGGTATTTAATGTGCTCATCAAAACCCATTCCTATGCGATTGGGTTGGCGTGATTTTTCTAAAGGTCCCCTCCTGAACCTTTATTTTTTAAATTTCATTTGCAAACGTGTAAAAATAAAAACGAGGGGTGTAATAAAAGGACTTCCCAGGACGTCACCCATCCTAGTACTACTCTCGCCTAAGAATGCTTAATTAAGGAATTCTGATGGGATCCATTGCAATAGTACTAATATGATCACATCCATCAATGTTGTCGTAGAAAATTCTTATAATCCTTGTTCCTCTTTGTCGTGTCACTTCGATCCCCTTGCAATCTGGAGTTATGATTGATACCTATTGATACACAATAGAGTTAGGCTGAATTTTCTGAACTCCCTCTCCTAGGTCGTTGTATTTTAAAATTTAGCTTCCAAACATGTGAAAATAAAAATGAGAAGTGCAAAACAAGGGCTCACAGGAGTTCACCCATCCTAGGACCACTCTCGCCTAAAAATGCGTAATTGCATAGTTTTGATAGAATCTAGTGCATTAGTGTTTGTATGATTGCACCTATCATAGTTGTTATTGAAAATTCTAATAATCCCTATTCCCCTTGGCCGGGTCACTTCCGGTCCCCCTACAACTCAGCGTTTTGATCAATACCAATGTGATCAATACCTATTTGCAAAACCATCAGCATAAACATGTTATAAGGTTAAAACAAAATCTACATCTATTATTTCCTTATAAACTCGTCACTGACAAGACAAGAAACACAAGTTGCACAACAAACTGATAAATAAAGCTAAGCACAGACCTAAATTTTCCAAGGATGGACTAAACTTCTAACAAATTTCTCCAAGAACTCATTCTAAAAATTACTAACCATTTTATATGCCAAAACCGAAATGAGAGAGAACAATCTCACTTACAAAGTGCAAGGTTTGATCCGAAAAGGAGTTCTCCAACTCTACTTTGATTTTCTCTCAAGTGGGTTCACTAAAAGGAGTTTGATCCGAAAAGGAGAATATTTTTCTACTTCTTTTGTTTTCTTCGAAAAAATTCTAAATGTATGATGTATCAGAGGGATTTTATGGAACTAAAGAGATTGCAAATTGAGTCAAGGGAAGCAAATGCAATAAACAAAAATAGCTTTTGATAGATGTTTGGAAAAGGAATACCCAAGTCTCAGGTCACTTTCTCACATTAGGTGTACCAGGGAGTTTTTACAATCCATAATTTCCTTCAAATGTAATACCGATCAATGTTAAAACACTTGGGATGATGTATATGATACGTGCACAAGCAAAATAATATATGAATAACCTCAATAAATTTCATTTCAATCTAATGTTCAACATGCAACTTAGAAATAAGGATCTACACCCCTCAAGTATCCTTCGTGCTTTCAATCAATGAAGGATCAAAAGGAATCAAGAAGCCCTAACCTTGGCTTTAAATCAGAGATGACAGAAACTTAAAGGAGTAAGAGTTTAAAACCAACATAAATCCAAAAACCCCCCATTGAAACCCTACTGCTCGAAAGCTTCCCTCGACTTAGGTTATGAAATTACTCACTCATAAAGTATGAAACTACATTATTAATCAAGAAAAACAACATTTTTATAAACCATAGAAATAATAAACTCTAAAATTGAAAGAAAGTTTTCGAATGACCCTTTATGGTTTCCAAATTTTCAAAGAATCTCCAACCCCATGATCCCCCTTCTCAGTGTGATTTTCATCATATATATAGGCCCTCTGGTGCATGCTCTGTCCCACTCCCATAGCCTCCATCTATAACAGGTTTTTCTTCTTTACTGGTTCACATTCTTTCTTTCTCCCTTATTCTCTATGTAACACCCCGTTCCTGGAGGTCCAGAGAGTGAGCTCTTATTACCTAATATCAACTTCAAGAACACAACTATAAAATTCAGAAAACTCCATAAAATATTCATTTATTCACACAACCTAAATATCCATATTCCTTCATAAAGACTACAAAGAATTTCTCAATAATATAAATTAAAAACTCTCCAAAGACCCAAAAATATTCTTAACTCATCAAATCAACATAAACAAAAATAAATCAATTTACTAACTACGACTCTCAAATAAAGCACTTGCACACTCGTGCACTTATTCCACTATAGTTATCGCACCTTGGTAAAACTTCCTACTATTGTTCTCTAGCTGAAACATCAAAATTATCTGAAAAAAATTTGAGGATAAGGGGTGAGTTATCAACAACTCAGAAAGCAGAGAATATATACTAATGTGCAAACATGAGCATTTACAGACTTCAAAATGTAGAACAAAATGGTTTTACTTTCAGAATGTAGAATCTAAACATGTTATCAAAAATATTAGAGCGAAAGTTTCAGGAAAAAAAAAATATTCTTATTCAAAGTCCCTTTGGCACAACGCAACTGAAAAAATCACATCAAAACAGAATTCCATGTTTAACACTCGTGGTAGGGTTTGCAAAACCCTGACAGCCGACCGACCAGAAACAAAATGTGAATCTTCTCCTTATTATTCTTAGAGCCCCGAGTGTGCACATAGGAAATACCACGCAGAAAACCACTTTGCTTCCAAAGTAGGTGCACCGGAAATTGAAAAGTTGGTACCAACCCGAATAGAGGCCACAGTTTTACAGCTGTGGTAAGGTCAGAACAAAACATAAATAGAAACAGAATGTCATGCCAAAAGTTTTCAGAAATAACATCATATGATATCAGAGTACAAAACATTTTCAAAACATAACAGAATCAGATCACAAAAATATTATTTATGCACAAAATTTCATATTCGCTCTCTTTTTCAAAATTTATAAAAAATATGCAAAAATAAGCTCATGTTTACACTAGTCATGACAAAAGTAGTTTTTCCTTCATACAGAGTTCATGAATAATGCCAAAACAAATAATTGAGTTTGTTTTTCACAAATCTTTTTAAAAACAAAACATGCATATTTTAAAAGTCAACATCGCTTTATTTATTCTTTTAATGCAAAATCTAGCATAGAAATCCCACTTACCTGAACTTCTTAGCTTTTTAGAGTTTCTCCATAATAGTACCAAACGAAAATCAATCGTCACCTAAAAATTCAGAAAATCTGAGTAAATCTCTAATTGAACACATAACTTATAATCGCACCTAAAATACTCAAATCGCCTATTTTAACTCTTCAAAGAAACCTACAGTTCTCTTAATCTCAAAAAAAAATCCACCACTTTCTAAGATCATCAACTTCCTCATAAAAATATTAAGCCCAAACCATATAAATGTTAAAAAAAAAATGTAACTAAAATACTCAAGCCCAAAATGATTTACAACCACAGACCAAAACCCATGAATTGAATAAAATAAAATAAAAGTCATATGAGAGATCAAAGCTACCCGTTAAGATCAGTTTAGCCCAAGCCGACATACACTTTGCCATGCCTAAGGGTAGCCCAAACTTGAACATAAAAAGCCCATGAAATATATATAAATATATATATATATATATACACATATGTGTATAACTGACATCTCTAGAATTTGCCCTCTTCACAAAATAAGTTTAATAAAGTAAAAGGCTTAACCCTTTTCAAACACTCTGATTATGAGTTAGTCAAAAGTCTTTATATAGTTTTGAGAATTTCAGAAAGAGGGAAAGAGTAATGGGCGACTGCAACTTACCCAAAAACAAATACCAAAATGAAGCTACCATGTGGGAGAAGCAGGTCATGCGATTGCCGCTAGCCTTCCGTCATGCAGCGACCTGAGAGCACACAAATGTACTCTATTTTTAGTCTTTAAAATAGGGTGCTTGGTGGCTTGTGAGGCGGTGCTTCAATGTTGGACAGCTGAGGAGTATGGGTTGTTGACTTATTGCTACTTTGTTAGTCCCACATCGGTGGGATTAAAGAAAATGGCATATGCCATGAGTTATAAATAAGAGGCTTAGCCTCTTAGTTTAAGTGCACTAGTTAAAAGTTTATCTAATAACTTTTGACTTTAGTTAAATTCCTCCGTTGGTCTTTTTTGTAAAAGGGGAAGAGGTATAAAGTTAAAATTTTACTAGTGGAGAAACTTTGTGGGTGCCTTTGGGCTGAGGAGAAAAAATTGTGTGATTGTAACAATTTTTCATATAGTGAATCTTCTTCTTTGGGTCTGGTGGTTTTTCTCATGTTTAGGAATTTCTACGTAAATATCTTGTATTATTATTATTTCTCTATTTTTCTTATTATGCCTACAAAAGGTAGATCCTAGGAGGGTGAATTTGGGAAGTCCAAATTTCAAACAATTGGTATCAGAGCCACTGGATTATTTTTGTGAGGTGGAGTTTTGGTGTGATAGTGTGGATAGGTACAGTTTAAGGAGGTTTTATCTAGGAGATTGAAAATTTTAAGTGTGTCCATTGTAACCCTCCAATCTTTCCTGAGAACTTACTTAGTAAGGTACTATTCATTTTTATGGTAAATTTATCGAAGTAATGTCAGGAAGTAGGGTTTCAAATCTTATCAAATTTGAGAGGTGGAGAAATTTGATAGGAGAATCAATTTTGGCTTGTGGCAAGTACAAGTCAAGGATGTCTTGATTCAATCAGGATTACACAAGGCATTGAAGGGCAGACCAACACCTGAAGTCAGTACTGGTACTAGTGTGACTGGTGAAAGGAGCAGACCTAAAATGAGCGATAAAGATTGGGAGGATCTAGATTTGAGAACAGCAGTCCCACATTGGTGGGATTAAAGAAAATGGCATAGGCCATGAGTTATAAATAAGAGGCTTAGCCTCTTAGTTTAAGTGCACCAATTGAAAGCTTATCTAGTAACTTTTGATTTTAGTTAAATTCCTTTGTTGGCCATTTTTGTAAAAGGGGAAGAGGTGTAAACTTAAATTTTTACTAGTGAGGAAGCTTTGTAGGTGCCTTTGGGGCGAGGATAAAAAATTGTGTGATTGTAACAATTTTTCACATACTAAATTTTTTTCTCTGGATCTGGTAGTTTTTCTTCTGTTTAGGAGTTTCCACGTAAATATCTTGTGTTGTTATTATTTCTCTATTTTTCTTATTATGTCTGCAAAAGGTAGATCCTAGAGGGGATGAATTTGGGAGGTCTAAATTTCCAACATGGGTTAACAGAAGTAGGGCTAGTGGCTTGTGGTGGTGCTGCCGTGAGGATTTTGGCAGGGGTTGGCAGTAGTGGGTTTTTTCTCATATGTAGGAGAGGAAAGTATGAATATTTATAGTTGATTGGAAAAAAATAAAGCCCTAGAGGAGGAGAGGGAAGAAACGTGCATGAAGTGTAAATGGACGTGAAGTCGTGCATGAAGTGGAGTCTATAGGAGCTGTGCGAGATCTTGGGCAACACGTGAAAATAAAGTGATGAAAAAATATAAAAAATAAATAAACAATTAAATAAATAGACTCTTTCTTGAATTTTTGGACCTCAACTCAAACTTAAAAATAATTCAACTCGTTTTTAAAAAAGATATCTCGGCCCGTAAAAAGATTTTTAAACTAAAAATCAAACACAAGGTAAAATCACAAACTATCAAAATAGATATCTTAGGCTCGTAGTCTATATTCTAAAAAGATATCTGAAAACTCAAATGGCCTTTTTGCACATATAAAAAAAATAAAAATAAAAATCAATTAAAAACTGCTTGGGATTGGACACGGGTGTTACACTCTATATGTTGGCTGAATGGTGAGGAGAGGAAACACTTAGTTGTTTCTAGGTTTTCCTTTCAATGCTTGCAATTACAACTTTGCCCTTCATCAGTTCCTCTTTTATTTCATGAATGCCCTAAAGCATATGAACATAAAATGAGTATTTATTTTTGTAAGGGCAACATCGGGTTTTTGTGTGCAAAATATTATCATTGATTAACTTGGAACCCAATATTAGAATTTAATGTATAATTAAGTACTTAACTCTCATTTTGAGGAAATAGATAACTTACTTAAGCCACTTAATTATACATTTTTCACACTTTATCATTTGACAAGTGTACCATTGTTAATGACAAGTAGTTTGGGTGGTAAACACTCTTGGTTTCCAGATTGGTTACCTGGCACACATAAATGCCACATGTCATATGCTAACTGGTCCATATGGTGCCACGTTACCTCAATTTTTACTACATCAAAATTCTAAAAATTCTAAACAAGACAATGGTATCATCTAATTAAACCAAATATGCTCCTAAATTCTTTTAATAATTCTTTGCGGCTTTTAGTCCTCATGAACTTTCTTGGTCATCATTATATTCTCCCACTTAATAAAAGATTTCGTGCTCGAAAACTCTGTGTCTGTATAAGTGGATCAAACTAGTATATATATGCCCATTTACTTACCTTCAGACTCACAACCACTCTCTTCATCATCGAGATGATTTTAATGGGCTGGGCCAAGGGAAGACGCTAGGCAGATAGCAACAAGACAGAGTCTATAAACACAAAGCCCCATCTTCATAGACAACAAGCTTGCAAGGATAGACATTAGCTATCTTGGAGGACTTTGGTTCGATCCACTTGGGTGGGGAACCCATTCTCCTGAGAAGGTCAAGGTGTTGAGGACAAAATAAATCAAGAATAAGAAGTTGGCAATGTTGGATGTGATCCTAGCCACGCCACTATTTTTGCTGTAAGTGCAGCCCTAGATATGACTGCTACATCAATATTAAGAACTTTGCATGAAAATAGTTTTGGTTGTTAGAGGTAATCACTCGTACGGTTTGTTGTTGCTGGCTTTCATCCTCCAAGTGAGGAAGAATGTTGTATATGACTACAAGTGTTAGACAGACAATTAGGAGTAATCGATTTTTACTTAAGTAGGTGGCTTAAAAGATGTTTGCTCTTTCAGGAGTGCATTTGATCATGTCTTCCTACATAACGCTCATGCAATGTTCAAATGCTTGTTTTAAATTAGAATCGCTGAATAGTTGAAATTTCTAACATACATGCAAATACGAAGAGTATGATTAACAAACTTTGTTGCTCTTCATGTAATATAAGTAAAACTGTTATATTGTTTGGTATTGTGAAAAGGAAGGCACTATTCTAAGAAAAACCTGGCCAACTAGAAGTACCAATTTTTTTTCGTTTCTAATACTAGCTTTGAAAACTGAAGATACATTCTTCTAGCTCGAGAATGTCACTCCAAATCCAAAATCTGCAGTCATATATTAAACATAGATCAATGCCAAATGCCATGCATTGATGACATGTTGAGAGTTTTTAATTGATAATTTGTTTAATTGGTAATTAAATGCACTTCGAAATATATGAATATTCAATGCAACTCTTTTGTTGGATTTGGTGATGGAAAGGTCGTATGGTTTAGAAACTAACTGTATAGATCCTGAGGCTAATTACTTGCCAGGCTTCTTTTGAATCAAATTTGTCAAAGTGGTAGGTTGCATTTGGATGTTGAGATGAGTTGAATTCTTTATGAATAGTAGTGAGTTGAGGTGGGGGAGTGAGTTTTATAGGTCCCAACTAGGATAAGTTTAGATGTATTTGGATGTTAAGATGAGTTTAGATGTATTTATGAGAAATTCAAAAAGGTATGAGTCATACCAATAATTGGGAAGTTGTTGTAATGATTGAATAATTAATTTATTTAAATCTTTTATAAATAAATAACATAAATCAAACATAAATTCCCTTGTGTCATTGCTTTCGGCCTATCACAAAGAACTTTGGGGAAGAAGACGGGCTTTCTGATAGGGGGAGAGAGAGAGAGAGAGCATTTATTTTACCAACTTTTGTTAGTTGTGGGTCCCTTGTGTAACAGTAATAAGGCTGAGCTAAGTTATGTTTAGTGGTTTGGAGTTGTATGTTTCGATGTTGGGCTATCCTTAAATTTCAACACAATTGAGATGAGCTGAGTGTCTTCCAAGTTCCAAACGTAGACTTAATTGGGTGAGTTTGGGTTTTGTTGGAAGCATCTCTTTTTATTTTTTTTTTCCCTCTATATTATGTTGTTGACTTCCTAGAACTTCTGAAGAGGCCCATTTATCCATATCATCCAGTAATTGGGCTTAATCTGACAAGCCCAAACACAACAATCTTCTAAGAATCTGAGGCATATTACAATTATTAGAATAAGCCAAATCAATGCCTGAAGCCCCTGCCTTGGCTAACCAATCCGCCACCCTATTACCTTCACAAAAAGCATGCTGAAAATGGCAGTGAATAGTGCTGGACAGCCAAACAAGTTCCTCCCAAAAATCCTCTAGGTACTACACACCACATCTCCCTCTAAGCCACCAAGAGATAACCACCTTCGAGTCTATTTCTACTATCACATTAGTGATATTCAAAACTTTGCAAATTTTCAATCCTTAAAGGATCGCTATGAGTTCCGCTTTATTATTTGAGTTGAAGCCAATATGAGAAGCATAAGCCTGGACATGTCAATCTAAATCATTACATATAATCCCACCAATTCCACAAGAACCTGGGTTTCTGAGACTACTATCATCCGTATTCAATTTATACCACCCTGACAGCGGTTTAAACCACCTTACCACTTTGCAACAAGGGACTTTAGGAACCACCTGTTTAATCTGCAGGAGCTCAAGGATCATGCCGTCTTGGTGGGACAATCTCGTAGGTTGCTTCACCGCCTGACAAAGAGAACCTAACCACACACAAATAGAATGAACAACAGTTTCATGAGTTTCTAGAATACCTTACATCATGCACGGGCATAGGATCTATACACTCAGAACTTCTATCACCGTATTCCTATTGTCGAGCGAGAAGCCTCACTCGATGAGCTAACTAAGATCATTATCCCTTGTATTTGTGAGTCTCGTCAATGGCAGGCCTTGACCATTGGTCATCCCACTCCTTTTGTAGAGTTGGTTCGAGAGTTTTACCCCAACATTCATGCCATCTCTGATGATGGCTCTTTTGATGTTAGTCTCCGGAACATCCTCTTTCAATTGACTCTGGGCATGATAACGAACCTGCTAAACACCCCACGTGTGTCCAACCCAGTGTATCCTTATACACGGACACTTCCTCCTTGTCTGCCAGTCATTGCTGAATGTCTGTATGGTCTGTCTCGTAATTGGGATGGGAAGTCACCTCTTTTAACTGTAAGATTTCCACCTGACTATCTCATTCTCAGTAGGATTGTCCTTACAAATTTGTATCCCACTGGTCATCAAAGTGATGTGGGTCTTGACTACGCCACTCTTCTATATGCACTGATCAATGATGTCTCCATTGATCTAGGAAACCTTCTTTGCTGGGTCATGCTTGAGGTTTTTCAGTCCACCAAAGTACGGACTGGTTTGCCTTTTGCCTACCTTATCACCATGTTAGCCCTCTGTCAAACAGTTGCATTTCTTCCCTAGGAGCCTAGAATTACTCTTAAGGCTCCTATTGGTCGTAGGACTATGCAGCTTAGTCGTGCTCACATCACCCTGCACCCTCTCCTTGTTGAGCATCCTCCTGCACCCTCCTGTCAGCCTTCGAGCGCTCGGCCATCCAGTTCTCAGCCTTCTAGCTCTGCACCATCCACATCGGCATCAGGTTCGACAGAGACCAGCCTTCAATAGGTTCTTGAGTACCTAGCCTGCCTTGATACCCGGTTTGATAGGCTAGATGCTAAAGTTGATAGCCTACAGCAGCTCGTGACTCAACGCTTCAACGACATTGAGGAGCAACTTGTTGATGATGATGATGGTGGTGGCAGTCCTACTGATGGTGATAATTGAGACCATTTGCCTATTGTGACAAAAAGGGGGGTGGTATAGTACTAATTCGGGGAGTAATATAGATGTTGGGGGAGTAAAGGGAGAAGGACAGTTGTTAGTAACACAATTTTTCCTGGGACCAACAGCTTTTGGTTTTGTATCTCATGTCATTTGTGCTGCTATTGTTTCACTAATTGAACTCAATGTCTGGTTAATTGCTTAATGAAGTTTTTTTCTAAAACCTGTGCTTGTCATGTCTATACATGTATTCTGGTTTGTGATTTGCGAATAGACATTGATTATACTTATGAGAATATTTCGTGCATATTTTTGTTGGCACATTTAACCGTTTGCTAAGTGTGTGCAGAAATACTTCAACGTGTTTAAGAATATGAATCTTGTATTGGGTGTGCTAAGACTAGGTCCTATGTATAAGTTAGAGGTTTTGTCACAGAAATGCCAAAGGAGAGATTGTTGAGGAAAAAATGAGTTGATTGGCATATTCTTGTGGAAACTTGTGTAAAATAGTGTGTAATAAGTGTTGAAGCGGTGTAACATGAAAAAGATTGAAGTGTGCTCAAAATGGGTCAGGCAGAGCTCAAAACAGAGAGTTCGCTCGACTAGTGCTCGAACGAGACCCATCCAAAGTGGGTCACTCGACGTGGTGCTCGAGTGAGATCCTTCCAGAGTGGGTTGCTCGATGTGCGCTCGTCATGGTACTTGAGCAGCTTCTGAAAGACAGGGTGTACTCGACTCTCGCTCGATACTTCGCTTGAGCTAATGTTCAAGACAACTTAAAATTTAGGATTTTGAACGCCTCTTTCACTTGGGACTATAAATAGAACAGCTCACTTGTGTTCTTAGGTGTGGAGAGTCAAAGTAAAAATCCTATGGGCTTCCAAGAGCTTTTTAGAGCAACCTCTCCCCTACATGGTTGATTCTCTCTTAGATAAACACATCTCCATCACACCACACTCCAAATCAAACTTTACATGAGTCCATTGAAGTGGACATGTTCATTGGCCAGAAGAGTCCGGAGCTGTTGTTGATGTAGAGATTGAGAGGTTCTTGTGGGAAGCTACAAAAAGGTAAGAGTTCCGACACTACATGCTTGTAGAGGTCGAGTGGGTCACTTGTGGTGTTGCAAGCCAAGTTTAACTATTACAAAGGTTTTGTGAGTGTCTCTAAATTGGTTATAACAAACTTATTTTCTATAGTAGATTTGAGGTGGTGTCTTATACTTGGAGTGGTTTTAAATTTTGAAGATGTTTTTCAAATGAGTTTCCACTCTGTAATCAAAATCAATATGTTGATTATTTGTGTTATATGATTCATTTATTAACTGTTTGTTTGACTAATTTTGAAAAGACCATCAAAATTGGATTACACCTATTCACCCCCCTCTAGGTGTAGTGATTGGTAGAACCACTGCTTTTTCAGAGATGATTCTCCCTCCTTCCTCTATGTGTTTCTCTCTCTTCAAGAATTGATTCTGTGTTTCTCTCTATCGACCCCCACTTCCCTAGATCACTACAACGCTTCTCATTGAAATGTAAAAATTACCCGATTCACAAGAGCGGCCACTAAAACAAGTTAAAGACATACAATCAAGATATACTCTTCGTATTTATTTCACAAAATTGATGCTTTCCACCCATTACCGATACCTACTCGATGAATTTCTTAATCCATCTAAAAGCAACTGCTTCAGTGGCTAAAAAGTAGAAAATTGTGAGAAACCGAAACCCATTTTTAGACATGTTGGAATTTGCATTTGCTTGTGTTGCTAAGAATTATGGAATTTCTTTAACTATTCAGGCAGGCTAAACTCAGTGGCACGAGCAATGGAGTGGGATCAACAGAGCTTGAAAACAAAGCTTCAAGCATCCAATACTCTAATCATATCTCTTCTCCATTGGTATAAACAGAGCTTCAAAAATCAACTAAAATCTTACCAGTTTGCTTACAGATTCACATGAAGAAAAAGAAGACCCACACGAAACTCTTACTAGTTTGCTTACAAGCAATGACGCTGAAGACTGTGATGCAAAGATCCAGTTTTTTCTAATTTTTTTCAAAGCATAATGTGAACAAGCCAAAACTCAGACCACATGAATGCAAGTGCAGCTCAGAATGATATTTAGTAGAAACTTGAAGAATAAGCCAAGTCAAACCCACATTTCTTCTTTTCTTTCTTTTTTAAAAAAAATAATAATAATATGACGGCCCACGTTAGCCGACTGCCTACCATTTGCAAGGGTTGACTGCCCCTAGAAGAACTATTCGTTTACATATTTCTATTCTTCTTTTATAGTCTTTTTGTTTTTTTTTTTTTTTTCCTTTTATCTTTTTAACACTTTTTAGTGGGATTTTTTTATAAACTTCTATGCTTATTATTTTTTGTAGAATAAGTATTTTTATTATAGGCATTTTTTAAAAAACTTTTATTGCCCATTCAAATTTTTATAAAATAAATAAATAATAATAGACCATCACACTCATTTAAGAAAACAAAAAACAAAAAGGTTAAGTAGCCAACTTGCTTACCTTCAAGAAAGAGTTTTGTTACGTACAAACAAAGTCAAGTACTAATCTACGTACCAAAATTGATTTCTTCATATTCAAAATTTTAATTAGCACTGTTTTTAATAAAATTTACTTTTTAACCAATTATATTAGATTGGTGCACATATTAGTAGGGGTGAGTTTGGTCCGATCCGGGGAAGTTTTACAAACTGGACCGAACCTATTCGGTCTAGGGTTTTCCCACCCTGGACCGGACCGAACTCCCTAAGGGTCGAGACGGTCTGGTCCGGTGGGTCCATTCGGTCCACAGTTGACTTTTTTTTTCTTTTTTCTTTTTTCTTTTTTTATAAATCCTATGACATTTTATTTAATACTTATATAATTATATTGTGATATATTTAATATATATAGTATACTATTATATATATTAATATATATTAATAATATACTAATACTATTAGTATATAGTAAATTAGTAATAGTTATTAATTTATTTGCTATAACTAATAATACACTAGTACTAATACTATAACTAATAACTATATGTAATAATAGTAATACTATATGTAATATACTAGTATTACTATATCTCTTCAAACACTACATATTTATTAATACTCTATGTCATACTATATTAAATAATAGTAATACTCTTATTACTAATACTCTATGTAGTTATATTAAATACTATATTACTAATACTCTATATAGTTATAGTGATTTAATACTAACATATTACATATTAAGTTAACTATACTAATACATTATAAATTTATACATATATGATATATTATAATTTATACCATAACTCTTATAATATGTTAATATATTAATATATACTAGTACTATATATTATAGTTAATAGTTATACATTAAATAGTATAATAATACATTGATACTAAATATATATAATTATAAACTTATAATGATTTAGTTATTATGAATTTATGATTAGTTATAGACTATTAGTAAAGTCTATATATTACGAATCCATTATAAGTCTATAACTATATATATTTAGTATCAATGTATTATTATACTATTTAATATATAACTATTAACTATAATATATGGTACTAGTATATATTAATATATTAACATATTATAAGAGTTATGGTATAAATTAGTATAGTATTACTTATAGTATTAGTATTATAATTTACGATTAGTATAGACTATTATAGTTATAGTCTATAACTATTAGTAATATATATAGTTATAAACTTATACTAGTATTAGTAATATTAGTTATGTTGAATCAATCAGTTAGTATAACTATTAGTAATTTGTATTAAACTATTAGTAATTTAGTATAGCTATATTATATCAGTAGTATTAGTTATGTTGAATCAATCAGTTAGTATAACTATTTTCAACATTATTAGTATTAATAATATTAGTATTAGTTATAACCATATATCCTATATTAGACTTAAGAGTCTTAGACTATATAATAGACTAATAGTATTAGTACAACTATATAACTATATATTAATACTAATTATAGTGAAAAGTATAACTATATAATAGTATTAATAGTAGACTAATTGTATAGCTATATATTAGTATTAGTTATATTGTTATAGTGATTTAGTATATTATAATTTATACTATAACTCTTATAATATGTTAATATATTAATATATATAGTAGTACTATATATTATAGTTATACATTAAAGAATATAATAATACATTCATACTAAATATATACAGTTATACAGTTATACTTATAGTGATTTAGCAATATATTAGTATTAGTATTACTTATAGTATTTAATATAACTATATAGTCTATATTAGTATAAGTATAACTATAGTATATTATAATATTAGACTCTTAGTATTATTTTTTTTAACACCATATTAGACTATTAGTATTAGTATATAATTATAAATATTAGTATAAGTAAAAAAATATATAATTAATTTATAAATTTATTTATATAAATTATATTTATTTATTTTATTTTTTTCATTCGGTCCGGTCTGGGGTGGAAAACCCCTGGACTGAGACCGGGCCGAATGACTTCAGTCCTCCTAAAAATGGACCGGACCGGTCGATTCTCACCCCTATATATTAGTACACAATTGTGCTTACAACTAGATTTTTCCTTCGAGAAAATATACATCACAACAATTCACAAAACACTTGAAAAAGACAACATTTTTGGGAGTATATACATATGGGATTTTATTTTCTTGAATTTCATAATAATTGGGTTTTGGTGTTAAATTGGGTAGAAAAATCGACGCATGTACACTCTATAAGTCAGCAAGAATTTTCATACTGTTGCATAAAAAACTACAAAGTATGTATACTCCATGAAGTCGCCAAGAACTTTCTTATCCATCGTGGCACAAAACACTACAAAGTACAAAGTATGTTATGTTAATCTAAGCACAAAATGAAATACTAATGTGGCACAAAACACAAAATCAATCATGCTAATGTGGAATGGCAGCTCAGCAAGGTCAAAGATCATATATTATTGGTTGTGTTGAGGTGGCAATGTCATGACATACTGTCATGCCCACCCGTGCACATAAGTACAACTCTATGTGCCAACTGTTCTAATCCTTTTAATGACTAGTTATTTTTTGGTGTATTAAAATTAGATTCTGAATGGACGTTCTGTTTTTTTTTTTTTGAAGGAACCTCGTATATTCATCACAACTAAGAATCACCAGTACAATATGACTCCTTACAAACTTGTAAAGAAATAAAGTCTGGACACTCATCAATCCAAATCTGGTCCTGCTCAACTAATAAAGCTTTTTTTGCTAACAAATGTGCAACTTCATTTCCTTCTCTTCTTGTAAACTGAATCTTCCATGATCTTCTTTCTCTTAACACAGCTTTGACATCCTCTACTATATGCCCACCAGAAGATAGATCCTCATCCACACTGTTAACAGCAGATATCACCACTTGAGCATCTCCTTCAAGGATGACTCTATTGAAACCCAACTCATGGCTCAGTTCAACAGCTTGCCATAATGCCACAGTTTCAGCTAAGCTTGAATCCGAAACTGGTGGCTTTTTAAAGCAAGCACAAGCCAGAACTTCCCCAACCTCATCCCTCAAGACAATTCCTAGTCCCAGATTTCTTGTATTTGTCGAGGCATCCCAGTTTGCTTTAATGAACCCTTGTATAGGCTTTATCCATCTTTGACTGCCACTTCCCATATTTGCTGCACTTGTTATCTTTACTTCATGTGTTCAAGCTTCTTGAAAGTCCTCAATAACTGCTCTAACTGTGCAAACTACAGAATCAGGATCTTTGAACTTCTTTTCAAATATAAAAGAATTTCTTCTAAGCCACAGAAGCCTCATCAATACAGCCATTAATTCTAGCTCTTTTTCAGACAGTTTATCCATCAACTTCTCCCATAGAACCAGAAAGTTGTCTTCTGCACTGGACCACTTCTGCACTACTCGAATTGAACCTGTCCACACATCCCTGGCAGCAGGACATTGCCACATAGCATGCATGGCAGTTTCCTCCTCAGTGCCACATATTGGACATAAAGCATCCTCTGTCACCTTCCTCTTGAGCAAATTCACCTTTGTTGCAAGCACCTTATTGCCCAATTTCCAGAGAAAAGCTTTGTAAACTCCTGGCACTTGTAGACTCCAGATGTTCTGTCATCTCAAATCTTTTTTAAGCTCCCTAGAGGTTTCCCCCTTTAAAGCTCTTTTTCTTTCTTGTTCCACAAAGTAAGCACTTCTAACAGAGAAGAGACCTCTATTAGAAGGGCCCCAAATTAGCTTATCCCTCGAGCCAAGTTTACTTAAAGGGATGCTTATGATCTGATCAACTTCCTCTTTAACAAACACCTTCCTCAATAACTCCTCATTCCATTCTTTCCCATCCTGCTTCAGCAACTCACACACCTTTGCCTTGCTATCCAGATGATTGACTGGAGATTGAACCTTAAAGGAAAATGGGGAGTTAAGCCACTTAAAGCCCCACACACCAATATCTTTGTCATTCCCTACCCTCCATCTCAGTCCCTCCTCCAGATTAAAGAAGGATTTGATCCCAACTTGGCTTCCAACAGGTGCTTAGACTTTAGGTACTTCTCTCTGAAAATAGAAGAAACAAGAGAGTTTGGCTTTTGTAAAAACCTCCAACCTTGCTTTGCTAGTAAAGCTGAGTTAAAACTGTCCAAATCTCTGAATCTCATCCCTCCCTTCAGCTTCTGTGTTCCCATTCTATCCCAAATTTGCCACTGAATTTTCTTCTCACCCTTAACACTTCCCCACCAAAATCTTGACAGCATACCATTGATTTCTGAACATAAGTTCTTAGGTAGCTTGAATACACTCATGGTATACGTGGGTACTGCTTGCAAAACTGCTTTAATCATTATTTCTCTTCCTGCTTGGGACAAGAACCTGTTCTGCCAGCTACTGATTTTTTTCCAAATTCTATCTTTTATAACTGAGAAGGTATTGTATCTTGATCTCCCCACTAGAGATGGGAGGCCAAGGTATTTCTCATAGCTGCCACAAGCCACTGATCCACCCTCCCTCATAATACAGTCTTTATCCATAGCCTTCGTGTTTGAACTAAAGAAAATAGAAGTTTTCTCTTTATTCAAAAACTGCCCTGAGACCCTCTCATAGACTTTTAGCAAGTCCATAAGCTTCTTCCATTCCTCACACTTGGCCCTTCCAAAAAGGACACAATCATTTGCAAAGAGCAGGTGATTGATCCTAGTCCCCCCTCTTGCCATTGTCACCCCTTTTGTCAAACCCCTTGCATCAGAAAAATTAAGCAAGGAGCTTAACCCTTCTACACAGACAATAAACAGGTAAGAGGATATAGGATCCCCTTGCCTTAAGCCCCTTGCTGGACAAAAACTCCTCCTAGGTCTACCATTTAAAAGCACTGAATAAGAGACAGAAGAAACAAAGCACATGATTAACCTGATCCATTTTTCACAAAAGCCCAGCTGTTTCATGATTGCCTTGAGGAAATTCCATTCAATACGATCATATGCCTTGGACATATCCAACTTAACAGCCATTGACCCCACCTCTCCCTTATGTCTAGTCTTCATAGCATGGAGGGCTTCATAGGCAATCATTATGTTGTCAGAAATCAGTCTACCTGGGATGAATGCACTTTGATTGGGAGAAATAATCACTTCCAATACCTTCTTGAATCTGTTAGCAATAGCTTTTGAAACTATCTTGTACACTACATTACACAGGCTAATAGGCCTATATTCACTCACTTTTGAAGGGTTTTTAACTTTAGGGATAAGAGCTATGTGAGTGTAATTCATCCATTCTTCCATTTCCCCACTATTCAAAACAGCTAGTACTGCTTCACTAACATTATCCCCCACTACCATCCAATGATTTTGGTAGAAGCTAGCTCCTAGTCCATCTGGTCCAGGGGATTTTAAAGGCCCTATATGTTTAATAGCTTCTTCTATTTCTGGTCTTGTAAATTTTTTTGATAGCATTTCATTCATTCCTTCAGTTACTCTTGGCTCTACTGCCTTTAAACACTCAGTAAGCTCCTCCTGAGTTGGGTTGGTCGACTGAAACAGTTCCTTGAAATATCCATTGAAAGCCCCTTCAATCTCCTCCATATTAGTCACTTTGTTCCCTTGCTCATTAATAATCTGATTAATCATGTTTTTCCTCTTCCTCTGACTAGCACAAGCATGGAAAAATTTGGTGTTCCTATCCCCATGCTTATACCAGTTTCTTTTAGATCTCTACCTCCACTTCAAATCCTCTTGTTCAAGCAAGCATTCCAATTCTTTCTGAAGGCTTCGAATCTCCTTTACATTGTGGCTCCCTTCCTCTCTCTGTAAGAGCTTTAGAAGCTCAATTTTTTCATGGATTTCTGGGGCCTTATTTCTCCTTAGACCTCTACTCCATTTTTTCAGAAAACCAGTACATCTATTGATCAAGCCTTGTAGTTTCCCAACTGGTCCTCCTCCACTTCTTATTTGTTGCCACCCTTCCTTAATAATCTTCTCACAATCTGTTTCAGTAGCCCACCAAGCCTCATATTTGAAATTTCTGTAAACCTGAAAAAAGGTGGATTGAGAAAAAGTTAGCAGAAGAGGCCTATGGTCAGACCTCCTAGCCACTAGAACTTCCACCTTAATCTCTTTTTGAGTTTCAATCCAAGCTTGATTGGCCACCACCCTAGCCAACCTTTCCTTTATAAAAGTCTCATCATCATGTCTATTGCTCCAAGTATACTTGTCCCCTTCCCATCCTAGATCAGATAATCCTCCCTCCTCCAAAGCATTTCTGAAGTTGTTCATTAAATAGTCTCCTCTAGGCCTGCCACCCACCTTCTCATCATGTGTAAGGATCTCATTAAAGTCTCCCATAACACACCACCCTTTGTTGCTATCAGGTTTAATGGATGACAGTAGTTGCCAAGCCTCTTGCCTCTTACTAGCCTCAGGATGGCCATAGAAGCCTGTTAGAAGCTATAAGTGTCGCCCCTGATTATCACAAATCCATGCACTAATATGCCTCTGAGTGAAGTTCAAAATCTTCACCATACCTTCATTTCTCCAAAACAAAGCCAGACCACCCCCTCTCCTATTCAATTCCACCCCAAAACACCCTTCCATTCTCATCCTTTTTCTGATTCATTCCAATCTGCTTGTCTGTACCTTAGTTTCCATTACAAAAACCACACTTGGCAGCTTTTCCTCTACTAAGGAGCAGAGGTCTTGAACTGTCTGAGGGTTGCCAAGCCCTCGACAGTTCCAACTTAGTAGTTTCATAATACTTGGCGGGGCTGCTTAACAGCCACTGCCAATTCTACCTGTGCAACAGGTTCCTTCACTTCTAATTGTCTCCTTTGTTTCTTTAAATTCTTCACTTCTTTTAACCCAACTTGCCCTCCTTCCACTGACCTTTTTAGAGGCCCTGATGGTGATGGCAAACTACTCTTGTTTCCCATAAATCGAGCCCTTCTTTTCCATGTTTTCCTTCCCTTGACCAAATCCTTAAGTACCTCTCCCTCCCCTTCAACTTCTAACTCTTCATTAGGAGCACTAATCTCCTCCCCCTCCACCCCTTCTTCCTCATCTACCCGTACATCAACTTCTTTTAAGCCAAACTCCATCCCTCCCCTTACTATAAGTTCTTCTTCCCCTCCACTCACTTTTTTTTCACTCCCCACTGTCTCTTGACTCTCCTTTTGCTCTCTTGTTTCTATATCTCTCAGAAGTGCCTTTCCTCCTTCATGACTAGATTCTACTTCTTCTCCTCCATCTCTTCTCCAAGAACCTTCTCTTCTGACTTCTCCCTTTGCTTCTGGACCTCTCCATTTTTTCCCAACTGAACTTACTCTTAACCAGGCCCCAAATTGCTCCTTAGTCTCACTACCCCCTTCACTCATATCTATCTTTCCTGGACAACCATTAGTTCCATGAAGGATTCTACCACAAGAGAAACAAAGGAAAGGTAGCTTCTCATACCTGAATGATATCCACAGGCTTTTTCCTTGGACAGAAACTATTCTGCCCCTCACCAATGGTCTTGTTAAATCTAGTTCGATTTTGACCCTCAAGTAACTCCCCCAACCACTCTCATCACCTTGAACATCGACATCTCTTACCTTTCCCACCGTATTCCCCACCTGCTCTCCCTTCTTTTGTGTCATCATAGCTAGGGGCAGATTGTAAATATGCACCCATAGCACCTCATGATCAAAGCACATTTTCATCGGTAGATTCAATCCATCATACTCTTTAAGCACCATCACCTGATTATCAAACAGCCATGGTTTGCCTCTCCAGACTTTCTGTTTGTCTGCATGATTTGCAAAGGTGATAACAAAAGTATTCTTACCTACCTCTACAAACTTTGCAACTCTGCTGAGAATCCAAACCTTTGCCATCGTAGCTTCAACTACTCTGGAACTTATTCTCCTCTGAAGCCATATCCTACCAACTAAACTCCTTTCTCCTTTACTCTTCAGTTCCTCAGGAGTATCATTATCCAGATCAACATTAATCTTTTCTTCCTCTGTAAGCGTAAGCTTCTCCCATTCTGCCTCCAAATTATTCCTCGTCACCTCCAGCCTCTAGTCTATCTGCACTTCCCTGAGCCTTCTCTTGACGAAAACTCACACCAAAACACCCAGCTCCGCCCCCTTCTGCCACTAACTGACAAAAAAACCTCCCCTCACCGCCTAACTCCACACCGTACAAGCCACCTTTCTGTTAGAATATTCCTCCTTGGGGCCAGTACGACCCACTTCTCCTCTCTTTCCACTAACGGAAAAGAGAGAGAAGAATTTTTTAACCGCCCTTCAATTAGAAATTCATTTGCTATCTCAATGGACATTCTTGCGATTTGCATTAAAGGTTTTGATAATAATTTCCCTAAATGCAATTGCATGTAACCATATATGATACATACAAATATATACATATATATATAAATATATATATATATATTTATATAACTTTGTTCTAAAATAGAGGGTAGTTATGTAAAATATAATAAAAAAAATTTAATACTTCTTATGAAATGAAACTATCACATGAGTTGGTAGTAAAATAACTTGTAACATAGTCACACGAATACCCTTATTTTGTATATATTTTAAAATTTGATTAACATACCTCAAGTCGAGAGATATTCTTCAGACATAGTTAAAAACTACCAAAGCGTATCTGTTTGGGTAAACCCCATCAATCAAGTAGTTGAGAGGGGTACAACAAAGAGTGAGATGATTGTGGGACCAAACTCTGCTCCGATTTAATTGCTAAAAAAAAAGAAAGGGTCTGCCACAATTATTTTCAAGCAATTACACAAATATCTCTGGTGGGGTAGCATTGATTTGTGATTGTGACACCAGACCCACTACGTTAGGTTGACTTACTTGAGTATTCTATTTTTATTTATTACTAAACGCAGTTTAATATAGAAAAATATACGCGTAAGGAGGAAGAAAGGGACTGCAGCCAATGCTGAATCTAGAAAAAAAAAAAAATATTGTTGTGCTGTATCATGTGTACTGTTAAATTTTTTAGATAATGATTAAGGAAATCATTTTAAAATTATTAATATATTTTTTTTACTTAATAATTAAAAAAGTAATTAAAAAATATGAAAAAAGAAAAAAGAAAAGAAAAAAAAAAGACCACTGAGTACGATGGAGGCACCATAGTAGCGCTCAAAAAACAAAACAAAAAGTTGGAGGGTAATGTTGACACAAGCCTCTTATCATGTAAGTGTCGCGTAAATTATTTATAAAAAAATAATCACACTAAAAGATAATAATTAATTTTAAAAAATTCTATTAATAATTCTCATACACTATATGTCATATATATATATATAAAAATTAATTAAATTTTTTTATTCATCATCTATTTATCATACATTAGAGAATTTTTTTTAAAAATATAATTTATAGCGTTTGAGTAAGAAAAATACTCTTATTTTTATATTTTTTCCAAATAGAATCTACCTTTTTTGACAAAAATCTACGCAGAACTTATTTATGCTACTCCCGCAATTGGGAGTTTTCACAAGTTGTTCTGGGATTTTTTTTTAAAAATTTTTTATATGTATTTTTTAACACATTTACATATTTTTTAAAAAATAAAAAATTTACAATATTATTAAAAAAATATTTACTTAATCATTAAAGAAAAATAATAAATAAATCACCATGATAACTTCAAGCAGTAACCACAAGCGATAAGAGTAACATTTTCCCTTCTTTATTTGGAATTTATATAAATCCAATGCTGTTTAGTTGGCGCTCTCATAGGCAAAGAAGTAGGTGACGCTAAAATTCAATGAAATATGGCATGAAAGGAACATTTACAACTGGACTCAACTTTGGAGATGGCAGGCAGGCAGATAATGCTAATTAATTATAAGCATGCTGCTCATTGTACATAAATTGACTGGGTCAAATTCAGTCATATGAAGATAAAGAGATAAGTTAATGAATAAAATATCAAAAGAAAATGAAATGTTTTGGGGCAGACAGAAATTCACGGGCTTTTACAGGGATGCTGAAAGTGAAGGATGAAGTATTTTTTTTATTGTTGCGGTCGAGCACTGCAATTTGCTTACATTTAGCACTAGCTCGAAAAGATTAGGCCCTTACCGTTGCAACTACGGTCGACGGAGTAACAGGGTGAGCTACGTAGTTAATCTTAATAATTAAATATTATTATTATATAAGATCTTATTGTAAAAGATTGATTATTGTATACTTCATAATAAATCAAAAAATTATGAACGGTACAAGTTAACAATATCATATAACATTAATTAAATGAAATAATCATATTAAGTTATTAACAACAGTCTTCATTTTTATATTTTTTATTTGAACAATGTTACATATAATTTTAAAACATGTAAATTTTACGTAATTTTTTATTAAAAAATTAATTTGCATTTTATTAAAAAACATTTTGACAACTACCAAAGACTTTTCCACTGCACAAAGACCCACAGCCACCGGGCAACATCTCACCGTCTTCCTCGCTCGATTTGTGTTTTATAGAGCAGACTCTACCAAAATACCTCCTCTGTGTCTTCTCACTGCTACAATGAGGACCCGCCCACTCCTACCATGTTTTGCCCCTCTCTGCCTTGTCGTCATCTTGCTGCACCACATGACCACCACCGTCGCCGCTAACTCTCCGTATCCTTACACACCGGTCGACCAAATTCTCCTCAACTGTGGCTCCTCTGGAAATTCAACTGCATCAGATACTCGGATCTGGATTGGAGACGTGAATTCAAAATTTCTCATTCACTCACAATCACAAAGCCAGTCATCTCTTACCAGCACGCTTAAACAAGCGCCGAATGTCGCCCAAGTGCCTTTTACCGATGCACGGCTATCTCTAGCCCCGTTCACCTACGTATTCCCCGTCACTGCGGGCCAAAAATTCGTTCGACTATACTTTTACCCCGCTTCCTACTCCAACTTCGACCGCTCTAATGCCCTCTTCTCTGTCAAAGTTGGTGTTTTTACCCTTCTTAGCAACTTCAACGCTTCACTTAACGCAGATGCCGATGCCGATTCTAAAGGTGCCATATCCAGAGAATATTGTGTCAATATCGAAGAAGATCAGAGGTTGAACATAACCTTCACTCCATCTCCGAACGTTTCTAACTCCTATGCTTTTATCAACGGAATCGAAATCTTGTCGATGCCTACTAATCTCTATTACACTCCTATTGACGGTCAAGGGTTTGAATATATCGGCCAGCAGAACTACTACCGCATCGAGAACAGCACTTCTCTCGAGATGGTATACAGATTAAACGTTGGAGGGCAAACCATCTCATCCGCTAATGACACCGGAATGTTCCGGGAATGGCAAGACGACTTCAGTTACTTAAAAGAACATAGAATGTTATTCTTACCGTTCAACGATACCATCAAACTGAATTTTATCGCCATACCCCAGTACACCGCACCAGAAGCTGTCTATCGCACTGCCAGAACCCTGGGGACTAACTCGACTATCAACCTGAGCTACAATCTCACCTGGCAATTCCCCGTAGATTCTGGGTTTGATTACCTCATTAGGCTGCATTTCTGCGAGTTTCAACCCGAAATTATTGACGCATCAGACAGAAGATTCCATATTTTTATAGCAAATCAAACCGCCGAAGAAGCAGCCGACGTGATTTTGTGGAGTGGTGGAAATGGTGTGCCCGTGTATAGAGACTACGCCGTTTCGATGCGTCAAGGAACCGAGAAGAAAGTGAATCTCTATGTCGCAATAGGAGCGGAACCGCAAAGGTGGCGGACTGCATACCAGGATGCAATCTTGAACGGCGTCGAAATCTTTAAAGTAAGCGACAACGGCAATCTTGCAGCACCCAACCCCGATCCACTTCCACCGAACCCTCCAATAATTGCTCCACCAGCACAGGCAAAAGGCTCGAAAAGGAATCGAACAACAATATTTGCTGCCGCCGCTGGTGGAGTCGCCGGATTTATTCTTCTCTCAATTCTCGGCTTCTTGATTCTCCGGAGGGGGAAGAGAGTCAAGGACTCTGGCTCCAGTGATGGGACCTCGTGGTGGGCTCCATTTTCGTTCACTACGACCAAGTCAACAAAGACCCGCAAGTCGTCTCTACCATCTGCGCTGAGTCGATACTTTTCATTGGCGGAGATTAAGGCAGCCACCAACAACTTCGAGGACACTTTCATTATTGGTGTTGGGGGGTTTGGTAACGTTTACAAAGGCTATATAGACGGTGGGGACCACCCAGTGGCGATCAAGCGTTTGGTCCCAGGTTCTCAACAGGGAGTACTCGAGTTCGAGACCGAGATTGAGCTGCTCTCACAACTCCGCCATCTGCATCTTGTTTCTTTGATTGGATATTGTAACGATGGTATAGAGATGATTCTGGTCTACGATTATATGGCCCGCGGAACCCTACGTGACCATCTCTACAAGTCTAATAATCCTCCTCTCTCATGGAAGCATCGTCTTCAGATTTGCATCGGTGCAGCACGAGGTTTGAGCTACCTACATACAGGTGCGAAACAAACGATCATTCATCGTGACGTGAAAACCACAAATATCTTACTAGATGAGGAATGGGTACCCAAGGTGTCTGATTTCGGGTTGTCCAAAACGGGACCCACCGGCGTGTCTAAGGCCCATGTTAGCACTGTCGTCAAGGGAAGCTTTGGGTATCTAGATCCCGAGTATTACAGGCGACAACAATTGACGGAGAAATCCGACGTGTATTCATTCGGAGTTGTCCTGTGTGAAGTGTTGTCTGCAAGGCCACCAATACTGAAAACTGCTGAGAAGAAACAAGTGAGCCTTGCAGAGTGGGCCCGGCAAAGCTCTCGCCATGGAAAGTTTGATCAGATTGTTGATCCAACTTTGAAGGGTCAAATTGCGACCGCGTGTTTGAATAAATTCGGTGAGGTTGCTGTGAGTTGTTTGCATGACAGTGGAGTCGAACGTCCATCGATGAATGATGTGGTGTGGGGCCTTGAGTTTGCATTGCAATTGCAAGAGAGTATTGAAAAAGTTGGCAAGCATGATGATCATGTGGTTGAATTGGAGATGAATGGTGCTGAGAAGGCTCTCTTGCCTCAATCCAAGAGTGATGACAGTAATAACATGTTCAGTAGTAGCGGTGGACAAGTGTCAAGTATATACAGCAGTAGCGAGGTGACGATGACAAGTAGTGCAGATCAAAGTTTTAGCAGTACCAATAAGGAATCAGATAGACTGGTGTCCACTGGAGCTGTGTTTTCTGAGATAATGAATCCTCAAGGACGGTAAAAGAAGGTATTTGCTATATTGATCAGTAAACTATTGCTTTGTTTTATATGTTTAGAGACAGGATGACAGTGGTAATGCATATGTGATAAAATTAGTTGCAAGGGATTAAATTGTCGAGATTTTTGCTTGTATGAATAATGGTATTGATGCTCAAGTGTATTTAATGTATTCCAGTGGTTTTTGTTGCTTTCAAAGAACAAAAAATGCATATGCGTAAGATAATCTACAGTTCTTCTGCATATATTCAATCTGTGTTATGGGGTTCTCGATCTGTATTTGTTTTCTTCCGTAAGCATAATGATTTTATTACCATTAAACCCAATCGGAAGGAACGTACCAATTTTCAACAAAATTGGTATTGTCCACTTCTTTGAAAATTAAAAAAATAAAACAAATTTACTCTTTTCTTTTCTATTTTTTGAAAAAAAAAAAAAGAGAAATATTACTTGTTATCTCATATCATACACTAATATGCGATTTGTTATTTTTATCATTATATTTAAACATACATATTTACACATCAGTATGTATTTTTAAATATAAGTCAGAATGATAAAAATGATAAATCACATATTGATATATAGTGTAGAGAATGATAAGTAGAATTCTTTAATAAAGAATGGTAATCGATAGAGTAGTTAATACAACTGGAGCAATGGCCCAAGGGACACAGTGGATGTACAGAGTGTTGCTTTTTTAATGGATGTACTATAAAAAACTTGGTGTATAAAGTACACAATTCATATAACTTAAATAATAATATTTAATTTATAATATTTAAATTTTAAAATTTATCTTTTAAATTAAATTAAGACATAATAACATATTGGGGATCAAGCAAGCATGATTTTCAGAGCTCTTGATTTGGCAATTTTGGCGATTTTGAGTTTTTCGTATTTTTGTGTGTGAGGCCCTAGGGTTTGCATGGCTGCCGCCATCACCCAGGGTCGGTCTTTGGTGCCGGTTCGTCATGGTGGACTGTTCGTTTGCCATCTGGTAGCACAAAAACCACAACTACTTTTGGAGGTGGTAGTGCCTTTGCGTGCACCAAAACTTTTTGATGGTGATATTTGCGTTGTGTTCTCTAAAAAGGAAATAGCTCTTTCCGCTCAACCTTTCAAATTTTCCCTAGTATCGAATTTTTTGCACCAGCATCCATGGTTATATGTAATCCGATCCTTCATTCTCAATTGCTGGGGCCTTGTTCAGCAACTTGTGGTTTCTTCGATGCGAAGGCCATGTAATATTTTTGTTCAGTTTGCTAATGAAGATAATTTTTTAAAGCTTTTGCTCATGATTCTTATGATATTGATGGGGTACATTATAGAGTTTGAACGACTGATTTTTGTGAGGAGAAAAAACCTTCTCTTGTTCCTATTTGGATCTTTTTACTTGGTTTTCTACCAAATTATTATCATGAGGCATTTCTTTGAAATATACTAAGTCCGTTGGGTAAGTTTTTACGTCGTGATAATAGCACTAAGTGTGCAACAAGAATTGACGGTGAACGGGTGTGTGTTGAAATGGATGTGACCACAAAGCCAATTCTAGGTTTCTAGATTGGACTTCCTCAAAATCCAAATAGTTGGTTTCAAGAGGTTGAGTTTGAAACTCTCCCAACCTATTGTTAATGTTGTTTGGTGCAAGGCCATAATAGTAAAAGTTGTAAGGGGGTCAAGAAAAAATTGCAAGAGGATTTGAAGGATGGTGGGAGACCCGAAAAAGTATGGGTGAAAAATACTGAGGGAGATGGCAAGAAGGGGCAGCAAGGTGGTGATATGCCTCTGGTGATTGAAAATTCTCGTGGGAAGGAAAATGTTGAGGGCCAATTGGGAGAAAAAGTACAGTAGGTGCCGTTGAATACCGATAATGTTGTTGATTCTGTTGATAATGAGGTTAAAGAAAATGTGGAATTTGTTTTTGATGATGTGGTGAATGTTAAAGATACGGTTGGGTCTAATGTAGGTCACACAATTCCTGAGAAGCATATTGAGTCTGGTCAGATCATGATGGATGTTTCCATCCCCAAGTCTCCTATAGATCTTATAAGGGAAAATCATGCTGTCTCCAATGTTGTAGGTTCAGAGACGAGAAAAGATGTTGGGATGCCCAGCAGTGCGTTAAACCAAAACCATGAAGCATGGTTGTTTCTGTCTCTTGATGTTGGCCCATTTTCGGATGGGGAGATGGTAGAGCATGTTGATAACATTAACAAGGAAAAAATTTATGATTTGAAGAATGATAAAAAGAAGAAAAAAAGAAGGAGAAGGATGTTGGTGTTACATTGAGAAGTTTTGCCAAGGCTCCTAGCAAGGCCAACTGAATGAATGTGTGATACAATCTGTGTTGTATTGGAATTTGAGACATTTGGACACCTCCAAAAAAAAAAAAAAGATTGAGAATTGGTAAAAAGATTTAAGCCTTGTATACTTGCTATAGCGGAGCCTTTTCACTCACAACAACATTTGATGATGTTTAGTAATGGCTTGGGATTTGTTCATGCTATTCTGAATGAAGTGCAGGGTAGAAAATTGTGGCTCCTATGGGATAGGGATGGACGATGGGAGTAGTTTTTATTGGTAATCAACAGATTTCGGCTTGTGTGATGCTGAATGGGATGGAAATTTTTCTTGCCTTTGTATATGCACAATGTACTCAGGTGGATTGTAGAATATTATGGGGGGAATTGATTAGCTTGAATTTGCATCAAGAGAAGCGGATTATTATGGGTTATTTGAACATTATTCAAAATGAATCTGAATAACATGGTGGTCGGCCTAGATCTTTGATTGCTATGCAAGAATTTAATAATTGTATTGATAAATGTGGCTTTGTGGATTTTTGTTTTTTTGGCAGTTGGTTTTCATAGTGTAATGGGCACGAGGGACAAGCAAGAAGCTGGGCAAGATTAGATCGTGCTTTTTTGACATTGCATGCATTGCTATATTGGCCTAATGTTCATTTAAAATATTTTTCGGCTTGCAAGGAAATTAACGTGTATAAAAATTTCTTTTAGATAATGGAACAAAAATGTCTTTGGAAAAACGGATATTCATATTCGATCCTTGAAACAATGAATCGAAGGTCTAGAGCATGATCTTTAGGTGGCATTTTCAGATGACACAAAACTTTATTTGTTAATGTCTAAAGTCAAGCTTGATATGTGGGTGTGTAGGGAACAAATTTAGCAAAGACAAATGGCAAAAGTCAATTGAGTAAATCAAGGGGAAGCTTTTGCAAATTTTTTCCGTGCCATGAAATCAGTCAAGTCAAAGAAAATTGCTACTATGAAGCTTTCAGATGGTAGGCTACTAGCTTCACTTGAAGCTAACCACCTTGGTGCAAGTTTTTTCCGGACAGATTTGGAGCGGGTTTTTTCCGATCTTGTTGGGATATTGTTAAGGTGGATGCTATTAGTGATTTTTTTAGAGGAAAGTCATTTCCTCAGTTTTATTTGGCGTCATCTTTGGTGCTTATTCCAAAAGTTGATAACCAGACGAGCTTTGATAAGCTTCGTCCGATCAGTTTGTGCTTGGTTATTTATAAAGTTTGTTCAAAGATACTTGTTCAAAGACTTACTCCTATTTTCTCTAGACTGATTTTGCCTGAGCAAGGAGCTTTTCTTCCAAAAAGAAGTATTTTTGACAATATCAACTTGATTTAGGAAATTGTTCATTCAATTAATTCTAAGAGGTGAAATGGTAATGTCTTTTTGAAGGTGGATATGGACAAAGCATATGATAATGTGGAATGAGATTTTTTATTGCATGTGGCGGAATTGGTTGTCTCTGAAAGTCTGTGATTTGATTCGGAATTGTATTTCTTCGCCTTGGTTTTCTGTAGTTATGAATTGTGTCACTAAAGGTTTTTTCAAAGGTGGGAGGGGTCTTCTGCAAGGTGATCCATTATCTCCTCTTTTATTTATTTTGGTTGAGTAGGTTTTATCAAGGTTGTTTAAACAGAGTTTTGATGAAGGAAAAATTGAGCCATTTTCTCATCCGAGAGTAGTTCTACTCATCTCACATTTACTCTATACGGATGACATTATTATCTTTACAAATGGGAGTCCTAAATCCCTTCCGAATATTATGAAAACTTTAGATCTTTATGAAAGTTGGTTAGGTCAAAAGATTAGTGTTGGAAAGTCTTCTTTGCATTTTTCAAATCCAATAAACTATGTTTGGCGTCAGGAGCTCTTACATGCTATTGGTTTTCATCATGCAAGACATCTTCTTCTCCATAGGTGCCAAGTAGCAATGATGGGCATGATGCCAACAATAAAACCCACTTATGAAGATGAATTTGCACACCGAAACCAAGTCCCAAAATTCTGTTTCCAAAATCCTCCAAGAGGAATACCAAAAAGAGTGCTAAAAAATGACCATACTTTTCGAGGAAAATCCCCCTCAAAGAGCACATGGTTAATATCTTCAAGATGACCTACAGTACAACAGTTACATTTGGAAACAAGGGGAATACCAATATAGAGCAATCTCTCATACACACTCAAGACCATATGCCAAGCCCTCGAAAAATGGATAGAAAATTTTAAAGGAAGCATCTTATGCCAAATCCAAGCATGCCAATCAAGGGATGAACCTCTGATACGAATACAATTCCAAGCAGATATGGTAGAGAACATACCTGTCTCCATGGGAGTCTAAACAAGAACATCCTTTCCAGAATTAGGCCTTGATAAGGCGATTAAAATCCCATCCACTTTATCCTGCCCTACTAATATCTCCAAAAGATCCATATCCCAACTATCCGACAATCTACAATCTTTAACTTTTAGCAGGGATGAGCCCACTAGAGGCATCTCATTAATTAGAGGACCATTATCCCTTCATTTGTTATACCAAAATAAAATATCACCTTCTCTAATTCTTCATTTAGAATTATTCAACAACAACGAAATACAGTTAGCACCCATTCTTGAAAATCTGGACCCTTTAGAGGTCTGTAGTAGAAACCAAGGCTTCGATTCCACATATTTTGCTTTTAAAAAAAATTAGTCCATAAAGAATTACCTTATATAAGGTTCTAAGAAAAACGCATATCTAAGGCTTTCTGAATGTCCTAAAGGGCTTGCAACCCAAGCCCCCCTTCCTCCACGGGTTTGCAAATATGTTTCCATGCCACCCATTTCTTTCTATCTCTCCCATCGGATTCTCCCTAAAAGAACGAGCTCATCAACCTGTGAATCTTGGAGATGGTAGCTTGAGGTACCTGTAAAATAGCAAAGATGAATCGGCATACTAGATATAACATGCCGCAACAGAATGAGTTTTCCCCCAGTAGATAATAGCCTCATCTTCCAGCCACTAATTTTTTTTCCTCACTTTATTCACCATGTCTTCGAGATGGACCTGCTTAAGTGTGACGCCCCTAAATTCCGTTTGTGATCAGATGGATATTTGAAGCGTCGAGTCATGCAACACAAGGTTACCTGCCCCCGTTCATGACATATAAGATGCAATGTTCCTAATATGCATCTAACATTATGCAATATTCGTAGCGGATAATTTTTTTTTTCTTTAGCAATACTATGCACCAAATTGAAATATCTCAAATGCTTAAAATATACTTCATATATAAAGACCCATTGAATAACTAAGATCACAACACTGGTCCAAAATGGTTATGATCCAAAAAGTACTGGAGATGCAACTCCATTGTACAAGTAGTAATTTACGTTAACTACTATATTAATATTGACGTCGTACCGTCGCTCAGTCAGCTGTATCTAGTTGGTCAGTTCCCGATTCTCCTTCAGGTCTTGTAACAAGATCTACCATTCGGGAGGAATGATAGTTGGGACTACCACAGTGAGATTTGATTACAAATCTCAGTAAGTTAACAAAAAACTTTCACAAAGGTTAATGATGCATGAATGACAGTAAAAGCATGAATGCATAATCAAATTCATAAGTAATTAAAGCATAACTTAGCGTATAATATAGCATAACTGACATAACGTAAATTGAAACGTGAACTGAACTTGACTTGACATGAACTTGATCTGAAACTTGACTTAACATGAACTTGTTCTAAAACTTGACTTAACATGAAAAATACATACTCCACAGGTGTTGTAGCCCCATGTATTCTACGTGTCACAATGCAGTTAAATACATACTCCATAGTTATTGTCGCCCCATGTATTTTACGTGTAAATACATACTCCACAGTTGTTGTGGCCCCATATATTCTACATGTCACAATGCAGTTAAATACATACTCCACAGTTATTGTGGCCCCATGTATTCTACGTATAAATACATACTCCACAGTTGTTGTGGCCTCATGTATTCTACACGTCACAATGCAGTTAAATACATACTCCACAGTTGTTGTGACCCCATGTATTCTACGCGTCACAATGCAATTAAAAACATACTCCACAGTTGTTGTGGCCCCATGTATTCTACGCGTCACAATGCAGTTAAATACATACTCCACAGTTGTTGTGGCCCCATGTATTCTACACGTCACAATGCAGTCAAATACATACTCTACAATTGTTGTGGCCTCATGTACTCTATGCGTCACAATGCAGTTAAATACATACTCCACAGTTGTTATGGTCTCATGTATTCTACGTGTCACAATTGTTGTGTCTCACATAGTGTATGCGTCATAATTGTTGTGATCCCATACTTCGTGTGCCACAATTGTTGTGGACCCCATGAAACTGAATGTAACTCAAGATGAAATGTGACTGAAATATGAAAGGACTAAAACTCTGTCGTAACATAATGTGACTTGAACATAACTTAAAAGACATGACAAACTTAAGATAGAAACATTTTGTAACATGGCATAAGATATAATAGACAACATATTTAACATGATATAATTGTAATAGTGAATATTACATGACTTGACATACATGTAATAGATAGCGTACTTAGCAGGACGTACATGTAATATACATCAATATATGACAGAATATATTATATAACAGATAAAAACTGATGACAGAATAAATTCTGTATAACAGGCAATTACATGATAACTTGGCATGACATGATATATATGATAACACACATACATACACTATAGTTCCTTTACTTAGCACGCATACACAGTAGACTGCTAGTAAGTTAAAATCTAACTTACCTCAATCTCCGCGTTTCTTATAAAACCTCAAGCGCGATCACGAAGAACTGTAATTAGTGATTCTAAAAGTTAGTACTAAATCACTAATAATTTTGAAATATGGAAAATAATAACTTAAAGAGTAAAATTTCCATTTTACCCACTACATGTAGGAAAATGACTGTTTTACCCATAACTTAAGGATTTTGCATACTAACTCCAAAAGTCACCAAAATTCATGTAAATTTTATCCTCAACTCAAATATTAATTTAAAAAAATTTAAAACTAATCACAACTATTAAAACTCCATAGGGCTGAAATTCCCATATGCTATTTCCATTGATTTTTATTTCTAACTTGTTTTGATTAACCTTTTGATCTATGATTTATAAAGATGTGATCTTCAAACCAAACCATCACATGGTTTAAAAAGATGTCCTAAAACATATATAAGCTTCTAATTCAAGATCACATTGTTAAACATTAACCAAAACATAAATTGAGCCAATAACATCCACACTTTGGTCTATCCGAATATTTCTTTGCATACAATTTCATATATTTGAAACTAATAGCAAATATCTTCAAAATAATATTATAACATGTATATAAGAGGCTTAGGATCCTCCAATAAAATTATCAAAGCCATTGGAATAGGTTTAGATTACCAAAGAGTTAAACTTTGTCAAAACAGAAACTGTTTTTCCTCTTCCAGTTTCTAAGTTTCTAAATCTAAGAAAATATTTCATCACAACCTTTAATCATGCAACATATCCTCAACCAATAATCATATACACATGTTAACAATACTCTATAAAAATTTCGGACCAAGATGTATCCATTAACTTGGTCAAAAACTCCAAAATATAACATATTCTCTAGTTTATCTCCCAGAATGATCTTTGTAGAGTTTAAATAATATTTTACCAACCAAATGATCTTCAAATAGAACAAATAAGCTATCCACATAAACTAGACTAAAAAAGAAACAACTTATATGAAGGAGACTTTATGATAAAACACTTACAAAATCTTCGAAATGGGTGTGCAAAAGAATACCTAAAAGCTGTCCGAGAGAGAGTGTTTGATATTCTTTCAATGGAAAGTGTAAATGAAGATAATTTCATGGGAAGTAGCTGGAGATACTTATGGACGAGATATAGAAGAAGATGAGCTGGAGTGAGAGTTGAGTGTAGGTCTCTCCTACCCAATAATATATATAAAAATCAGTTTAAGATATTTCTATCCAATAATATCTACAAAAATCAACTCAAGATATTTTTATCTAATAATATCCACAAAATCAGCTTAAGATATTTTCCAAAGGTGGAGAGTAGACTTGGAAGAGTGAGGTGGCTAAGATCTTTCCATGTGTCCAATTAAAACTTTTCTAACTATATCCAATAATCAATAATACTTTTCTGATACCATATTGAGTAATAACACTAACTATATAGTTAGACTAAAACTTATACGATTAATAGATTTGTGAAAACTTATGGGGTCCTCAAGAGATTCCTAAAACCAATAGAAATTTTACCATTGAATTTCTAGTGGGCTGTTACATTAAGTCTCCCCAAAATTATCGACACACCCAAGTATTTGAAAGGAAAAGTCCCCTCCATGAACCCAGTACTATGTAACAGTTGCTGCTTTCACCTAGTGGGAATTTTGTCAGAGCAATATAATGCCAATTTTTGTATATTGGTAGTTTGTCCCGACCACCTCTCATATCGACTTAGAATTTGTTGAATAACTCGAACGACCTTTGGCTTCCATTAGAAAAAATCATTACATAATTAGCATACATCAAATGAGAGACAATAGGCGTACCTCGAGCTTGAGAGAAAAGGCCCAATTTATTCTCTTGCACGCTGCCATGGATCAACCAAGATAGTACCTCTTGCTGAATAATGAACAAATAAGGTGACAGAGGATCACCTCGATGAAGACCTCGGCCACCCAGAAAGAAACACTTAACCATACCATTTATCATAACTGAATACCAAGGGCTAGAAATACATAAATGCACCAACTCACAAAATTGAGAAGAAAAACCAAATTTTTGCAAGACCTTAATCAGAAAAGCCCAATCCACACGATCATATGTTTTCGCCATATCCACTTTCAACATGATATTGCCCCCATGAATTCTTTTATTAATAGAATGAACCATTTCCTGGGTGAGACTAATATTCTCAAAGATACTCATTCCAGGAATAAAGGCTCCTTGCTTCGATGAAATCAGACAGGCAATAGGCCTGTTAGTAGAGTTATAATAATTTTGGAGCAAATTTTATAAAAAACAGAACAAAGACTAATGGGACGGAACTTATCAAAACCTGTAGGCGACTCCACCTTTGGTATTAACACCAAGTATGAGGCCGTAAAGAACTTGGGAAGATGTTTGGACATAAAGAATTCCAATACTACTCGCCACATATCATTTCATTAAACATGTTCATAAAATAAAGCATAAAACATCATCATTTCATTCTATGGAATGTAAAGTCAATAAGTACTATATATAACATCCATTACACATGCATACAACTATTCTTGAGGTGCATATAAAGAGGGGTTGTCAAAGGAGGTCATTACATACATATATATACTTTGAACATTAACACCTGACCATAGATTCATAAAACATCATATTCTTTCTAAGAAAACAATTCATTATCTTTCCTTGCATAAAAAAAAAATTCTTATAAAATAATTTCATTTCATTTTATAAAGAGAAACATTCCATTTTCATTTTCATATCTTTTAGAAAGCTTTAGAAGAGTGTGAACATAATACTTACCGGGACTCCATGTTATTCTCATTTCATACAGTCCATTCATATGCATGTTTGATAATAACCTACATGCATTCATAACTTTACCAGATTTTCTTTTCAAGTGCATATGAAACTTAAACTTAAAACTTTCATAAAACTACCATTGACTTAAACTTCCATCACTTAGGCTAGTTCTATTAACCAATCCCTCCTCCATATATATTTCTTTATCAACCTCTTCTTAATTTTAATGCTATACCTTTTGACCTACTTGAAGTCACCTTTCAACTTCTTTCATCCAACTTAATGGAATTATATTTTAAAGTGAGTCTCTTTTCTTCAATTTAAAGGTATCACCTACATCATTCTCTTCCTACCAAACCACCACTTCCGATGCATAACTTGGACCAAGTTACACAACTCAATCTTAGTCAATACATACATCCATTCCTCCATTCATAGCTGAGTTACTCTAAGTTTGGCTTAAAGAGGTGGATGGCACAACTAGTGAGGTGGTTCACAGGGAAAGCGATGGTGGGGCTAGGCTTCACAATGGTTTATGCCTGAGGATAAACCAGCAACAAAAACCTGGATGGTTTAGAAAAATTCATGGTGGAGAAAGATGCTTCATTTCGGTTGGTGGCTAGGTTACAATGGCTTGGACCATGCTAAGAAGGTGCTGTGCTACAGTTGAAGAGGATGCCGATTGGGTGAATTTCTTCATGGTGGCTAAGATGTAGGCTATGCTGTTGGACTTCCAATGAGTGGTGCTCGACTTAAGAAGGAGTTGTTGTGGCTAGTGCAGATGATGGACGTGCAAAGCTAGACATTGGTCTGGGATGTTGTTTGCGGTGGTTTTGATTTTTCTAGTGGTAGTTGCTGCTTGTGTAGGTGACCGGTCCCTGGGTGGCAATGGCTGGATCTCACAACAGTAGGCTTAGCAGTGGCTGGTGGTGATGGGGATTGAGAAATGGAAGAAATAGAGAAACAAGGAGAGAGAGGCTTGGGGTGGGCGCATGACGATGGGTACTAGGCTAAGCTTCCATTAGTTATTACGTGTACGTATGACATTCATCCCCAGGGGCACTGAGTGCATGCAGGTTGATAGGGTGGACCAAGGTTGATGTGCCAAACCAAGGCTCTCACATGCATCCATGCTGGTTGAATGGGCTAAGGTTGATGCGCCAAACTAAGGCACATGTGTGTACGCAACCGGGTTCATGGCCAAGCAACATGCCATGCAGTGATTTTGGACAAGTGCCTACTACTAACCTCACTTAGGAAACTGTGGAAAGTGATGTAGTTTGAGGAGGAGGGATGAACCGAAGTGACACAGGGCTGAATCTTAGTGGATCGTGGCAAGCCAACTGCTTACAATACCTCACCCCATATTTAATTCATCTCTAAAGGATTCTACCTGATGGTTAATGAGAATTGTACTTCAAGGGGACTCGCACAACTCATCCACCACGAGGGCTTTACCAACGACAGGTGCCTAAGGGGGCCATAAGGCCCCTACTACATGTCAACAATTGGGCGTTGGTAATACTCGTCGCTTCTAACCCAGGTTCTAACTTACAAGCGTTCAGTCATAATTTAGTGCACAGTAGTTTCGTGCCACTGCCTTTCCAACCCAGCACAATGAGAAATTGTGCGAATCAACAATTCCTCTCATACTAGGCTAAATTACTATTGAAACACTATTATCATTAGGGTAAAACTAACCTATCTCACAACAATCTAAACCTAGCTCACATTTCCTATTAGTGTGGGTGAGAAATTCAATGCTTGGTAAATTTTGTTTCACAACGATATGAAAAGCTAACATTGAAGGATTAAAAAGAAATGTCTAATCTTCTAGTGATTCGATGTTCTTATGAATACCCATAGCTATGTGATGGGGTCGGTGCAATTTTTCTAAGATTCTAGTCCTAAATCATTGTTTTTTTTTAAATCTCACCACAATCTTGTAAGAACAACAACAACAAAAAAGGGGTGCAACACGAGGACTTCCGAGGAGGTCACCAATCATTGTACTACTCTCACCCTAGCATGCTTAACTGTAAAGTTCTTATGGGATCTGGGACATTAGTGCTGGTATGATCACACCCGTCAAGGTTGTTGTAGAAAATTCTTTTTCTTTTTTCCCTTCATCGTGTCGCTTCCAATCCCCCTGTGATTTAGAATTCTGATGATGCCCGTTGATAATCAATGGGGTTAGTGTGATTTTTCTAAACTTCCCTGCCTAGGGGATCATTCTATTAAATTTCACTTGCAAACCTGTGATAATAAAAACGAGGTGTGCCTCATGAGAACTTCCTAAGAGGCCACCAATCCTAGTAATACTCTCACCCAAGCACTTTTAATTGTGAGGTTTATATGAGATTTGACGCAATAGTGCTAGTAGGTTTGCACATGTAAGGGTTGTTGCGGACATTTCTTAGAATTGTCATTCTCCTTTATTGTGTCACTTTCGATCCCACTAGGATTCGGCTTTCTGTTTGATACCTATCGTTATGCAATGGAATCAACGTTGTGATTGTTCTAAAACTCCCCTCCTAGGTTGTCCTTTTTTTAAACTTTCACTTACAAACCTGTAAAAATAAAAATGAGAGGTTCAGCATTTGGACTTTGTAGGAGGTCACCCATCCTACTACTACTCTCACCCTAGCATGCTCAACTGCGAACTTCTAACCAGATCTGATGCATTAGTGTTGGTATGTTCGTACCTATTAAGGTTACAGTTTTTATAATCCATAATCCTCATTCCCCTTCATTGTGTCCCTTTTGCTACTCTTGTAATTCGAAGTTCTAACCAATACCTATCGATATGTGATGGGGTCAAACTTCACCTCCTATGTCTCTTTTCTTAAATTTCACTGTCAAACCTCTGAAAATAAAAACAAAGAGTGCAACACAAGGACTTCCTAGTAGGTTACCTATCTTAGTACTTTTCTCACCTAAGCATGCTTAATTGTGGAGTTTTGATGGGATCAGGTGCATTGGTGCTGGTATGATGGCACACATCATGGTTCTTGCAAACAATTCTTATCATCCACATTCCCCTTCATCGCATCACTTTTGATCCCCTCTGTGACTCAACATTCTAATCAATATCCATCGCTTCAGGATGGGGCCAATGCAATTTTTTAAAGATTCCCCTCCTAAGTCATGTTTTTTAAATTCCACTCACAACCTTGGAAAAATCAAAATGAGGAGAGCAATGCAAGATGGGGTTGGGGCATTTGTTCCGAAATTTCGCTTCCAAGTCGTTTTTTTTTTTTTAAATTTCACTATCAAACTTATATAAACAAAAATGAGGGGTGCAATACAAGAACTTCCAAAGAGGTCACCTATCGTAAAACTACTCTCACCCAAGCATGCTTAACTGTGGAATTATGTCAGTAGTCAGTGCATTAGTCTTGGTATGATCGCATCCATCAGGGTTGTTCTAGAAAATTTGTATAATCTATGTTCCCGGCCTTTGTCGTGTTGCTTCCAATCCCCCTGTGATTCAACGTCCTAATCGATACCCATCTCTATGTGACTGTGTCAATGCAATTTTTCTAGAGGTCTCCTCCTAAATTGTTGTTTTAAAAAAAATAAAAAAATTCATTTGCATATCTTTAAAAATAAACAGGGTGTAATAAAAGGACTTCTCAGACGTCACCCATCATGTTACTATTCATGCCCAAGAATACTTAACTGTGGAGTTCTGATGGGATGAAGTGCACTAGTGTAGCTATGATCACATCTATCAGTGTTCATCCAAAGAATTCTTATAATCTTTGTTCCCCTTCATCACGTGGCTTTCGATCCCCATTCAATCCAGAGTTCTTATCGATACCCACTAATACATGATGGAGTCATCTCAATTTTTCTAAACTCCCCATCCTAGGTATCATATTTTTAAATTTTATTGGCAAATATGTGAAAATAAAAATGAGAGATGCAGCATGAGAAATTTATAGGAGTTCACCCATGCTAGTACTACTCTCGCCCAAACACGCATAACTATGGAGTAATGATTGGATCCGTTGCATTAGTGTTAGTATGATTGCACTCAACACGGTTATTGCTAACAATTCTTATAATCATTATTCCCCTTCGCCAAGTCACTTTTGAGTCCCCTATGACTCTACGTTTTAATTGATACCCATGTGATCGATACCTATTTGCAAAACCATCAACATAAATATGTTATAACATTAAAACAGAACCTGCATCTATCATTTTCTAGTAAACTCATCACTTACAAGTTAGGAAACACAAGTTACACAACAAACTCACAAATGAACTACTCGAGACCAACATTTTCAAGGATAGACTTCCAACAAATTTCTCAAAGAATTCATTATGAAAATTACTAACCATTTTTTATGCCAAAACCAAAATGAGAAAGAGAACAATCTCACTTACAAGTGCAAGGTTTGATGCAAAAAAGAGTTCTCCAACTCTAGCTTTGATTTTCTCTCAAGTGGGTTCACTAACTATAGTGGTGTTTGAGTTATTGAGTGAGTGAGATGAGAGAAAGCAAGAAGGAAGCCCTTAAGGAAGATGAAAATGTGAACCTAAGGGGCTACTAGTTGGAGATCTCACTCAATCTCTCTCTCTCTCTCTCTCTCTCTCTCTCTCCAAGTTGTTTGTGTGTATGGTAGATAGCAAAAAGGTGGTGTGCTGTCAAAATAGTTAAAAGAAAGTGGCTTGCATAAGTTGACTGACCTCTAGGTATATTTTGTGTGGGGTCCTCTAACATGTAGCTTGGGTGGTAAACACTTGGTTTCCAAAATGGTGACCTAACGCACATGCATGCCACGTGTCACATGCTCATTGATCCATTTGGTGCCATATCACCTCAAAATTTTAAGTTATTTGGCCAAAAATTTCTAACTAAGACAAGGGTATCATCTAATTATACTAATGTGCCATTCGGATAATGAGTTGAGATGAAAGTTGAATAAAATATCATTAAAATATTATTTTTTATATTATTATTATTTTGGAATTTGAAAAAGTTAAATTGTATATCATATTTTGTATGGAAATTTTAGAAAATTGTAATGATGAGATAAAATGAAATGAAAAACTATCCAAACGGGGCCTAAATATGCTCCTAAGTTCCTCTAATAGTTCTTTGGGACTACTAGTCCTTATGAACATTCTTGGTCAGTACATTATCCTTCCTTAATAAAAGATTTCAGTCTTTAAAACTCAGAGACTGTATAAGTGGATCAAACTAGCATGCCTGTTTACTTACCTTCATACTCACAACCTGCTGGTTAGTCATCATCACGCCAGGGTTTATAAACACAAACCCCATCTTCCCAAACAACAAGCTAGCTCACAGGGACAAATGTTGGCCATCCTAGAGGACTTTGGTTTGACCCACTTGGGTGGGAAACTGGTTCTCCTAAGAAGATCAAGGAGTTAAGGACAAAAGTCATCAAGAATGGGAGGTTGGCAATGTTGGCTGTGATGGGTGTGTGATTCCAACACATAATTTACACTAGCAAAGGCCCCATTGACAACCTCTTTTCCCACCTTGTTGATCCTTGGAATGCCACTAATTTTGCTATAAGTGTAGCACTAGATATGACTCCTGCATCAACATTAATAACTTTGCATGAAAATAGTTTCGATTGTTTGAGCTAATCACTTGTATGATTTGTTGTTGCAGCCTTTCAACCCCCCAATTAAGGAAGAATGCTATATATGACTGTAAGCTGCATGAGACAGACAAGGAGTGATCAATTTTTACCTAAGTAGGTGTTTTAAAAGATGTGTACCTTTTTAGAAGGAATGTTTATATCAGTGGAACTTGTGTTTGATCATGCCTTAATTCCTATAGAATTATCTAACATACAAGAAGTTAATTTCTTGATATCATGTGGCTACTAAAGTTTTCATTGCATTAAACAAATTAAAGCAAATATGGAATTGGATCATTTAGAGAGTATGATTAACAGACATTAATTGTTGTTGTTCATGTAACAAAAATAAAACTGATATATTGTTTGGTATTGTGAAAAGTAATGCACTATTCTAAGAAGAACCTAGCCTACTGGAAGTACCAATTTTCTTTTCGCTTCTAATATTGGCTTAGATCCTAAAGCTAAATATTTGCCAGGCTTCTTTTGAATCAAAATTGGCAAAGTGTTAATTGGTTGAGTTTGGGTTTTGTTGGAAGCATCTCTTTTTGTTTTTTTTCTATATTATGTTTGTTGACTTCCTAGAACTTTTGAAGATGCCCATTTATCCATACCATCTAGTAATCGTGCTTAATCTTGTAGGCCCAATATGGCATGCCCCGTTGAACAACAAACTATACAAAATACACAAATGATAGTCTTTAATCATCAACAAAATAATATATTTGCAAAATCTATTTAAATTCAATAGAAGGCCATAACAGTACATACAATATACACTTATCAAAAACATATTGAGCCAAATATCTCTTAAATCAATAGCCCAAGTCACTATTTAAATATTTATGTCACACACTTGTTAAGATCATCAATATGAATCCATGATCCTAGCAGAACCCAAATCCTGTTTTACAATGTTAATACTTCTTCACATAGCTAAAATACATTCATATGCTAACCACTATTCTTGCTCTCAAGATTGCAAATTGTCAATTTTTCTTGAAGTTTTCAGTACCATAGATGCAAACAAAATGACATGACAATTTATATGGTTATGCTTAAGTGGAAGGTCATGCAACTAGAACATTTGAATTAAGAATCTACCAATTTACAACTGCTATATCTAGAGTAGAAACACAAAGGACAGACTGATCCTGCTGTTGCACCTGATCTGGAATCAGCTTTGTGTTCATGTTGCTAATGGCACATGACTTTTTGTTGTTGAGAAAAACTATCAATGCTAGCAGCTTAGAGCACTCAAGTGATAGGTATCAAGTTGTAAATTGTATTTTTTACAAGTGTCAGTTATACATATTAAGATATATTTTAGGTTTGCTTGTATCTTAGGGTGATATATTGGTCTTTAGTATTAATACTTGTAATTCATTGTCAAAGATACATTTTTACTATTGGTAATTTTGTGATTCTGGGAAATACAATAAGCTTCTAGGTTTCTTTGTTCTGTTATGATATTAGTCACTTTCTACTTTACTCTTCCATGGCGCTGAATACTCTCCCTCAAGATCTAGGAAGTCCTTTATTCCTTCATCTTGGTGATAATCCTGGCGTTGTTCTCATCATGCAACTATCAATTGGAGACAACTATCACATGTGGTCCCTATCCATGACCATGGCACTCTCGGCAAAGAACAAATTAAGGTTTGTGGATGGTTTGATTCTCAAACCAGTGGATTCAACTGATCATCTCTTTTCTCCATGGCTACGCTGCAACAACCTGGTGATTTCTTGGATTTTAATTCCGTTTCTCCTAAAATTTCTGCTAGTGTATTATATGTTAGCATTGCCTTTGAGACATGGACCGATCTGAAGGAACGATTCTCTCAAATGAATGGTCCTAGGATTTTCCAATTGTAGAAATCGATCTCCATTCTTTCTCAAGGTCAACTTTTGGTGAGTCCTTATTTCAATCGCTAGAAAGTCCTTTGAGATGAGTTAGTCAATTACAAGCCTAATCTTGTATGTTCGTGTGGTATTGTTAACTTGTTAACATGAACATATTTTATAGTTCTTTATAGGACTAAATTAGTCCTTTTCCTTGGCTAGGGCTCAGATTTTGTTGATGGAGCCCTTACCGCCACTAAACAAGGTTTTTTTCCTTATTCTTCAAGAAGAGAAAAGAGAAATTTCTGTTACTCCTCTTCCTTCTGCTGATGTTCATCTCTCTGTTACTAAGACTGATAATCCAAGATCTGTCAAATCCTTCTCCAAGAAGGATTGATCAGTATGTAAACATTATAGAATTACTAGTCATGTGGTTAAGAAATGCTATAAGTTTCATGAATTTCCACTGGGATACAAGCCAAAGCCACAGCTACAATCCATGGCTAATCAAGTTGTCCTCAGTGATAACTCTTCCTCAACTGCATCTCCATTCTCTCTAACTAAGGCTCAATATCAACAACTTTTGGCTATGCTTCATTCTCTCTAATTGGGGCTCAATATCAACAATATATCTCCATTCTCCATTCATTATCTTGTATTTTTTCATTTCATCACTCCATTTTTTCCTCTACTAAGCATAATTCCTTTGATCCTCATTGTTCAAACTGGATTTTCAATATGGGGACAGCTGATCATATGTTTCCTTCGATTGATTTTTTCACATCTATTACTTCTATTGTAGACATTTCTATCAGACTTCCTAATGGCCAATCTATTTTTGTCACACATTGGCACAATTCATCTTTCTGAGCATCTTGTTCTTCATGACGTTCTCTATGTACACTCATTTACATTCAAATTAATTTTCATCAGCAAGTTTACCAAATCACTCACTTGTTGTTTTCGATTTTCTTCTGACTTAAGCCTTATTTAGGACCTGACCACCTCGAAACTAATTAGAGTGGGTAGACAATAAAGACTCTACATTCTACATCAAACAGGCTCTTCTCTTTATCCTCTATTGCCATTGTTTTCTCATAATAAAGTCTCTAGTTTCAGTAATGCCTTATTATCATCTGCTTGTTTTACTTGCAAAAGTTCCTCATTTGATCTTTGGCATAATCTAATAGGTCATCGTTCTATTTCAAGAATGTTTTTCTTAAATAAATTTGTACCTGATTTGGTTATGTCTAATAATCCATGTACTGTTTGTCCATTAGCCAAACAGAAAAAGTTATCCTTTCCTAATAATAATCACTTTTCTACCTTGCCTTTTGATCTCATTCATTGTGATGTTTGGGGACCTTTTTCCATTCCCACTGTTGAAGGTTATTAGTTTTGTTTTTAACAATTGTTTATGATTGTTCTCGGGCAACTTGGATGTATCTTTTCTAGTATAAATATAAAGTTCTAGTCATCATTCAGAAGTATTTTAAGATGGCTAAAACTCAATTAAAAAAAATCGCACTGATCATGGTACATAATTTTTTATCACATCATTTCTTAACTCCAAAGGAATAATTCATCAACATAATTGTGTTGAAACTCCACAGCAAAACTCTATTGTAGAGCGAAAATATCAACATATTCTTAATATTGCTTGTGCCTTATTGTTTCAGTCTCACATGCCTCTTAAGTTTTGGGGTGGTGCTCTCTTAATAACTACCTACTTACTTAATAGGTTGCCTAATTCTTTCTTACAAAATAAATCTTCTTTTGAGATACCATTTCATACTTTTTCTTCATATGAAACACATGAGAACCTTTGTTTGCTTGTGTTTTGCTCCTAGCTTACAAAAATCTCGCACTAAATTCGATCCTAGATCTCATACTTGTATATTCCCTTTTGGTATCAAGGGTTACAAACTCTTTGATGACAAAAGAGTGTTTTGTGTCAAGACATGTTATCTTTCATAAACATGTTTTTCCTTTCAAATCTCCTAATTTATTCTTTCATCAATCTGATTTGTCTCCCTCTTTAGAAGTTTCTCTTTCATGTTCTATTCAATATTCAACACTTGAATCATTTATTGTGCCTTCAACATTACAATCACCTAATGTCTCTTCTCCTTCTAATCATACCTCTTCTCCTATCTCTATTTTTGAACCTGAAGCTTCCTCACCCTTACCCCCAAGAAGATCAACCAAAACCAAGGAGCTCCTGGTTACCTGCAACATTTTTATTGCAACTCCTCTTTGCACACTCTAAATCAGTTTCTCCAACAAGTTCTATCTCTCATTGCTTTCCTTCAGGCAGTAAGTATGTTATCCTTAATTTTCTTTCTTATCATCATTTGTCTTCTCCTTATAAGTCATTTTCTCTAGCCATTATTACTAATATTGAACCTGATTTCTATCATCAACTAGTCAAGCACTCTCATTGGAGAGATGCTATAGTTGTCGAGATTATAGCTCTGGAACTAAATAATACATGGACTGTTGTCTCTTTGCCTCTTGGTTAACAGCCCATAGGATCTAAATAGGTCTATAAAATAAAGGATCATGCTGATGGTTCTATTGAATGATATAAAGCAAGATTGGTTACAAAGGGTTATACCCAAAAAGAAGGTTCGGATTATTCTGAACTTTTTCACTTGTTGCAAAAATGACTAATGTTATAACTTTGCTAGCTATTGCTTCTGTCTAGAATTGGCATCTCATTCAACTTGATGTGAGCAATGTGTTTTTACATGGAGACCTATTGGAAAAAGTGTCGATAAAATTAGCTCATAGTTTTCATATTAAAGGGGGTTGGGTCCAAAGTACACAAACTGAATAAGTTTTTTTATGGTCTAAAATGGGCCTTATGGTTGTGGGTTTCTAAGTTTTCTAAGACTCCCCTTGATTTGAGTTTTGTACTATCACTAGCTGATTATTCTCTTTTCACTAAGTCTAAAGGTCCCTCCTTCATTGTCCTCCTTGTTTATGTCGATGGCATCTTCATAGCTAGTAATGATTTACAATTTGTGGACTCTTTGAAATGCTTGCTTGATGCTAAGTTCAAGCTAAAAATCTTGGTCAACTCAAGTACTTCCTTGGTTTGGAAGTAGCTAGATCCTCACATGGCATATCTTTATGTAAGAGGAAACATGCCCTTGAGATTTTACAAGATGTTAGTTTTTTGGCTTCTAAACTAGCATCTTTTCTGTGGAGAAAAATCTGAAACTCAGCAAGGATGACGAAGACTTGTTACCAAATCCAACAGTATTTTTTAGGCTCATTGGCAGGCTTTTATACCTTACTCTTACAAGGCCAAACTTGTCTTACTCAATTCAAAGACTTAGTAAATGGATCAACCTAGACATCCTCACTAGCAGTAGCATATCAGATTTTGCAATATGTTAAGAATACTTTTGGTCATGGTCTATTATTTCTAGCTAATAACTCACTAAGTATTAAGGCATTTGCAAATTCAGATTGGGCATCTTGTCATGACAGCAGAAGATCAACAAGTAGATATTGTATTTTCTTTGGTGATTATTTAGTTACAAAGAAAACTAAGAAGCAACAGACTGTTTTTCAGTCTTCAACTGAGGCTAAATATCGATCCATGACCTCTACTACTTGGAAATTGTTTGGCTTCTTAACATTTCTTTCTGATTTTCACATATCTCACACTCATAGTGCTAAATTGTTTTGTGATAGTCAATCTACTTTACACATTGCTGCCAACCCAATTTTTCACGAACAGACTAAGCACATTGAATTCGATTTCCATTTCATACATGACAAGATTCAAGCTTGAGTAATCAAAGACTTTTCATCTTACTTCCCAACACCAACTTGCTGTGTACTCCCCAAAGCTCTTGGATATCAACAATTTTAGAAATTAGTCACCAATATGGGGGTTCATTCCATTTACTCTCCTTCTTGAAGGGGGTATCAAGTTGTAAAAATGTATTTTTTACATGTATAAGTTATACATATTAAGATATATATTATGTTTGCTTGTATCTAAAGATTAATTATTAGTCTTTAGTATAAATACATATAATTCATTACCAGAGGTGTTTTTTTACTGCTGGTATTTTTGTGATTCTGGAAATATAAGAAACTTCTAGGTTTCTTTGTGGAAAAACTAGGGAATCGGGTGACCACTAAGGACCAATTCCATGCATCATCCCATACTATTTGCATAGGGGAGTAATTTCAAAATGTTACTGCGATTGTTGGTTGAACTTGGAGATGAACAACAAATTATCTATTATGAAAAGAGATATATAGTAAAATCAGTGAGTGACCTGAATTTATATCATGCAGCCCACTGCAATGATGGTATAAAATCATCAATGTGAATATGTGAAACAAATTAATATGAAAATTATTCAAGTCAGGCCAATTGTTTCAAAAACAACAAGAAACAAAGTGACTCAAACATAATGATATAAATATTGAGATGATCAATTTGTTGTTAAACTAAAATTAGAGTTTAGTGGATCAAACCATATTCGACTAACTCTACTATGCTAATTATTGTTGTTAACAGAGTACGAAGATGTGTTGCAAGACAATATCAACTCTCCATGTGTATGAGTTGGATCTATTTTACCACCTCTCCATGTAAAAGCTTTAATATACATAGTACACAAAAAGGTCTTACATCCAGTTCAAGATTGATAAGAAAAATACAAGGTGCACGTTACAATGTTTCAAACATGTAAAATCCGAAGTAGATCAGCATAATGACCCTATTATGTATCTCCAATGGTGTTCTGTTCACCCACCTTATCGCCAGTGTTCATCATTTTCAAGTCTGTAATAGAACATAAGAGTCTTCTTGGTTTTTCTTCAATTGATCAAAATTTTGAGAAAGTTTGGAGCAAAACAGCCTAAACCACTCCGTTCATATGGTTAAGCTGTGCCAGCTGTTCGTTCTCAACCAAATCTTTTTGATGTTGTTTGTGAAGGCTGAGTGAATCAAAGCTCTCCACTTCCTCCAATTGGATGCCAAGGATGGATCTTAGTCAACCCAAGGCTGATGGATGGAAACAAGAATGGATCTTAAAGTAATGCCTGTCCTTATAGTAGAACCTTTTAGAAAAAGATTTTAAGACAGACGACGAGAATCACTATTCATTTTAAAACTCTTTCATTTCCTTCCTAGGATACGAAAGACTCCGTGTTTATAGAATAAAACATTTTTATTAATTTAAAAAGGGTTACAGCGAAAAATATTAAACTTTATAATTAAAAGTCTTTTATACAAAACATTGTGCCTAGACTTCCATACTCTTCCCCTGGAGCTGTGTCTGCCCTGACGTGTTCTGCTCATCTTGTCACTAGGAGGGCACAAATAAAAACTAAAATGAGTCGAAGACTTATAATCATTCCTTTATACAGTCAACATATATTAACATAGGTTTTCAGTCATGTATTCCTCACTCCATACATACTACATAAGACATTTGTTCATTTAAAACATTTTGAAGTGGAGCTTTTCTTAAAAATGATTTTCTTTCGTAAAATATTTTTCTACGCCTCATGCCTTCATTTCTTAAAGAGTCTAAGCATACATACATTCTTTCTTACATATATTCTTTCTTATCACTTTCCTGTGGCCATTACACACTGTTGCACCTCATGTGTTAGGGTTAGCAGTCTTTTAAATCTGATTCCACCCATGGCTGCGGGTTGGGAATCCCTCAGTTAGGGGCAGCACTGGATGCACTACTAGTACTACTTACCCGGCATTGCAATCTGCCAAATCCTTTGGTATTTTCATACATTCAAACTTTCAGTCCTTTCATTCATTCGTTCAGTTCATTCATTCTTTCAGTCCTTTTCATTTATTCTTTTTCAGTCCATTCAGTTCATAGACATCATTTAAAAGTATAGGTTTAAACCTTTACATTTAAAACATTTTTTAAGAGCATAAACATGAGCATCATCTTAAACATCAGTTTATAGAATCCTTAAACATCAGTTCATTGCATCATTTGAAACATTAGTTCATGGGAACATTCAAAACACTTTCTTTGCATCATTTAAAGTATAAAGCATAAGCCTTACATTTCATTTCATGAGAATATATACAATACTTACTATGTATACCATCTATTCACATGCATACACTTAATATTTAGGGTGCATAAACAGGGGCTGCCAAGAAAGGCCGTTACATGCGTATACCTTTAAACATTATATTTAGCATATTTTCATAAAACATTATTTCTTTTCCTTCATTGCATAAAAGAATATTTTTCATAAAAGCTTTTCATTTTCATTTCTTATCATTTAGAAAACTCTAGAAGAGTATAAACATAATACTTACCTGGACTCCATGCCATACTCATTTCGTGCAATCCATTTATGTGCATGTCAGATGGCAACCTACATGCATACACATAACTTTAGCTTCAATCTCAATCTAGTATATAAGCAACTAAACTAGAAATAGAACTACACCTCACTTGGAAACAATCTCCTTCTATCCCGTGCTCATACGTGTCCTTTATTATACTAAAACATTCAAGGTCCACTTACAGTCACTACCTCTTCCAAACTCGATGTTCTACCTCAAGTGCTCATCTACTAAAGTGAACATTCATGATTCACCTTAGGGTTAAGACACCAAGACCTTCGTCTTACTCTTCCTATTAACTACATTCCGATGCATGACTCAGACTGACTAAGTCACACATCCCAATTCTAGACAATATACCCGTTATTACCTTCATGCATCCTCCTCGCCCACACTTCATCCTTATTCTCATCCATACATGCCACACAGTTTTAAGCCAACTATGAGACTTAAACATCGTGTAATCATGCTTAGGACAGATTACTCATTATATATGGTAAATTCGTCCAACACATGTGTCTCACTAGATATACATGTACCTTACCCTTTTATCACCTAAGATCAATATATAATCTATTGAACACCTGCTTGTGTAAACAACCTCCATACTCTGATACCAACTTCTACTCAAACCTGGTCGGTAGGACTTTCCTACTTCCCGACTCTTTACAAGTTCATCCCAATAATTAATACGACAAGACTCCATTCACAACTACATCTTCATCTCGTCACGTAGCTCAAGAGTAATTCCAAGCTATACCGTGACACTCGTCACTACGGCAGTGTCATGTTGCAACTACTTCGAGGCACTGTCCTACAGTTCCTGACACTACATCACATGTTCTACGCTCCTCAACTACGCCATCTAACCCTTCGTGACACTTCATCTGATGTATCACGACACCACAAAAAGCACACTTTACATGAACTCCCTTCTATCCACACTATGCCATATATCACTATGATGCACGCCACATGGTGCATCGCCACACAACATGGAGTACACACCATGTACTCCCATACATTATGTTACACCACACACTACTACGACGCACACCACACATTGCTTCACTGCACGACATGGAGTACACACCACACGTACTCCCTTCACAACACTACGCCACATCACTACTACAGCGCACACTTCACACCTGCATTTCACAGCACACTATATAGTTACGCCCAACACTTCACTACACAGCAAACTTCACAATCAACCATCTAACATCTAACATAAATAATGAGTGATAGAGAGTTATACCATCGTCAAGATTAACTTGTGCATTGCCCGCTACCCATCACAATTGATGATGTCGAAAGAGTCGTACATGGCAGCTAAACTGCGTACGGTGGCTATCCACCTTGTATGGTGGCTGTCCACAATGTAAAGTGGCAGTTTGAGCTTAGAGTTGGGCTAAGGGGCGACAAGGGAGGCTCATGGTGGTAGGGGTGGTGGAGCACGACAGAGACATAGGTTTCAAGGGGTAGGCCGTGGGTCTCACACAAGGGAATTTGGAGGAGAAGCTTGGCTAGTTGTTGGCTGGCCATGGAGAGGCTTGAGAGGTGTGGTGGAGTTGTGGTGGCGAGGTGGAGGTGGCACAGTGGCTGGAGGGCCACAAATCTAAGTCAATGGGTAGAGAAACCCACAAGAGAGTGAGAGGGCGTGAGAGAGATGGGGGGCCTTGGTTGGGCACGAGGAGGCTATGGGGAGGTCGTGGGTGGCCAAGGATCACAGTGGTGGTGGTATGGTGGTGTGGGTAGCAACGCATAGTGGCGCATGGAGGAGAATCCATGAGAGGGAGAGAGAGCATGGGAGAGATGGGGATTTTGGCTAGGCTATGGCTAGGCATAGAGGTGAGAGGAGGTGGTCGTGGTGGTGCTTGGTGAGGCTAGGGGCTAATGACGACGGCGCATGGTGGAGAGAAATTGGTGAAACCCATTTCAGGTTGAGCTACCGTAGGAGGAGAGAGAGCTGTGTGGGGGTTGGTTTCCATAGTGGAGGGTTGCCGACATGAGGGAGAGTCGTCGGTGGTGGCAGTGAGGCTGGGCGGCGCCGGGCTGAGTTGAAAGGATTCTGTGGAGGGTAGTGGAGCTTTCAGTCGGGCTTAAGGGGAGAGGGAGGAGAGAGAGGGAAAGAGAGGGAATTGGGGGAACAGACTAGGGGCTTTGGTATTTAATCCAGACCCTTCATCTTGAGGTATTCAAAACAATCTAATGGTGATGATTAAAACACTAATTTAACCTAAAATATTTAGAAGAATTAAGATAAAATATCATTTAACTAAACTTTATTTTATAAAATATAATCTTCATCGTTAATTAAATGATAAAGTTTTGCTCATCATATGTAAGAGAATAAAACCACTTAATTAATTTAGAGTTTTCAATATAATTTAAATCTCATAATATTTTTAAATGACTAAAATCATTTAAATAAAAATGATTTCTAAAATAATAATATTTTTGGAGATCTTCAAAAATATTATAATTATTTTATTTCAAAATTAGACTTGGTTCAATAACACTAAAAATATTCCATATAAATATTCTCAGGGCATTTAAAATATTTGAGGACTTTAAAATACTAAGCTTACTTTAGAATTCACTTGATATTTTGAAAAATACGCCATCAAAGTTTGACACACAAAATGAGACTCGTGACCATAAGAGAGAGAAATGAGCAGGATATTACACTTAGTGTATTAACCCAAAACTGAAGAAACGGAAAAGTAATGTAAGTATATTAATTAGGATATTATACTATGGAATAGCATAAGCTTTATCAGCGTTGAGAAAGACGTCAAAATTAGATTTTATTTACCACCAAGCTTTTCACATTACACTAAGTATCCAAATAAATAAATAAATAAATAATGGTATATCTCGGATTTCGAGTTCATAAATTTTCGAATGGCATACTAAAATAAATGAATATATCTCAAAGGTTTTTTTTTTCTTAATGCTTAATTGTCATATTTGGGTCATATTATACCAATACGAGACATCCGTATGCAGATCTATCAAAGTACAATATAAAAGCCAATGCGAAACAAAGAGTGAACTACGTGCAATTGATTTAGAATTAATGACACGGAGAAGAGCAAATGATGGCTTTCCAAACACCAAACACAAAAAAGGCAAACATCGATATCGGGAAAGGAAATTTTTAATCAATAAATCGTAAGATTTAAAAAATAATTGAGATAAAAAATTGGAGCAAGAAAAATACAATGATACCCCATTTGTAACCACTTTATTCCCCATGCTAAACCACTGTGAGGTCTAAATGCCATGGGAACTGCATCCAAAAAACAGTGTGTGAAATAATTTTATCATTAGCATGTATAGAGATCTATGTTAATAGAAACATGCATGTAGGAAATAATGTAACGACGGTGGAGAGTAAGAGAGATTACGTTTCTCAGGTAATCCACTAATTCGACGAGACTATGAAACGTTTTTATGCAGATCTTGACCTTTGATTCTCTTTCTGTTTGAGAATATTAGAATCTCTAGATTCTCCTTCATTTTGTAGCTTAAATGTCAAAGCAAAAATTATACAATGCCCTAGCTTTAGTGCGGCAAATCATGAAGACAGGTCGGACGGTGGATCATTCAACTTGTATGACCAACGCCTTAGCTTTAGCTCTTTGAATTGTGCATGTTGCTAAGTGCATAGAGGCCTTAAATAGAGCCAAGAAGTTCCAAACCATGGATTTAACCTTATCTCCACTTGCCTTTTAAACCCAAACAATATAAATGAATATAATCTCTACAGATTTTATATAATTACTTTACTTTCTCCTAAAATATAGAAACTAATGGGATTATAGACAAGGCATGGCCTTCGATCGCGTGTCAGGTCTAGCTCTAATAAACTCGTAAACAATTATTTTTGTTCTTTTTTTTTTTCTTGTTTTTTTCCTATAAATTGATCCGTGAAAATTATAAACATAAGAAGTTGAATAGAATTTTAATGACTAATTTTGAGATTTGAAAGCAATTTTCTCAAATATACCGAAAATTATCCTATTATTATACAACTTTATAGTTTTCTACAAGGAATACTCAAATGCTACAATAATTTAATGTCTTCTATACCTATTATGGCATATAAAAATTGTTGGATCTCCTATTCAACTTTTAATTCTTCTTACAAAAAATTGTAGATCTCTTACCAATCTTGGTAGGATTTCATACCAATCTTGTGTGAATTGATGTTAGGATTATTTTTGTGCATATAAACCAACAAAACACTACAAAATAATAATAATAATCAAATAAACTCTCTCTCTCTCTCTCTCTCTCTCTCTCTCTCTCTCTCTCTCTCTCTCTCTCTCTCTCTCTCTCCACTTTCTTTTCATAATCAAATAATATAAATGAATATATTCTCCATAAATTTTATATTTGATTATTTTACTTTCACCACCTGCTTTTCATGTTGCATGAACTGGACTAAATACTCTCATTTAAGCTTGCCAATCATATGGTATTTGGGTTCTAGTCACTCACTAGCTTGTTAAATGTAAACACCTAAGGCAACTCAAATCAATGTGCTTTAAACCAGAAACGGTCTCTCCTATAGAGAGTTTTTTCTCTCTCTGGTAGAGTGAGTCCTCTAGCTTGGGGTGGCAAGTTTTTTTATGGGGAGTCAATGGAGGAAAAACTAACCAAACAATGGGAAAGGTTGGCTCTCAATGAGACAGAAAAAGAGGGGGTTGTTTTGACAACCTCCTCCAAGAAAGAAGAGTTTCAAGGGAACCATTTTTGCTTGCTGGTTCTTATTGTTGTTGATAAGGTTGTCAATAAGGAAGCCTGTAAGAGTACGATGTCTAACGTGTGGAGGTGTGAGAGTTGGATTCAATTCTCAGATATTGGAATTAATAAGTTCTTACTGGAATTCAACCAGGAAAAGGACATGAAGAGGGTGATCTATGGGAGGCCTTGGTCATTTGACCGATGGCTTCTCTATCTTCAATCTTTTGATGTCTCTATATCAATATCTAAAGTGGCTTTCAATAGGGAGGAGTTCTGGATTCAAGCTTATGGTCTACCCTTTTGATGCATGACTCGAGAGATGAGGAACCAGATTGGTTGTAATGTGGGCAGGGTGGTTATAGTCCAGACTGATGAAAGAGGTATTGGATGGGGAAAATACTAGAGAATAAGGGTTGAAGTGGATATAACTAAACCTCTCCTAAGGGGTCTGTTCCTAACTATAGAGGACAAAAGGTCCTGGGTGCACTTTAAGTATGAAAGGTTCCCTTCTTTCTGCTTCAAATGTGGGGTTATTAAACGCATCCAGTCCTCTTGCCCATTAACCAAGTTGGGGGGTGATCAGCAGCAATATGGTGTAGTCTGAGAGCTCCTGCAATAAGAGAGGGTGATGTCCAGTATAAAAAATATGGTGAGGGGGAAGGCTACTTCTTTAAACCAAACCCTGAACAATGGAGGGGAGCAAGGGAGGACAGGGATGAAGATATAAGAGGAAAATCCGAGAACCAGGAAAAAAGTCAGGCTGCTTTCCAGGGTGTTAGCACAGATAAGGAAACTGTTATGGTTCAGATTGGTGAAACAGAAAAGGGAATAGCTAAGGCTCAGGAGCAAGAAATCAAATAGGGGACAGAATTAGAGTCAAAGCTTAAGATGGAATGTCTAGAAAAGGCACTAAAAGTTAATAAAGCATTTTCCTCTTCTAAAAGGAACCCAATTGATAGGCTAAGAATAGAGTCTACAAGCCCCTCAAAGGTAGGCATCCCTGCTGTTCAGAAAGTTCAAGGCCAAGCCCATAAGCTCAGGCCAACAAAGGATGCCACAAACTCAAATGACCTACAGGTGCAGGCCCATTCCCTGGACTAATTCCTAACTAACCAAGTCATGGTCTTAGAACAGGCCAAAACAAGGGCCAGCTGGAAGAGGAGAGCAAGGGATAAAAGTAACAACAATGCCCTAATAGGCCAAGAGAGGGGTAAAGCAAGAGGGTCTACAAGGAACAAAAGAGCCTCCAGTGCAGGCTGTGATAAGCTGCTGGTTAAGAGAGCAAAACTAGAAGGTAGTAAAAGGATTAGCCCAATCAATGCAGATAAGGTGGTGGTTGTGGCACAGCCCCATCAAGCTCAATGAGTTGCCTTAGTTGGAACTGTCAGGGGCTTGGGAACCCCAAGACAGTTCAGGACTTGTATCAACTGAAGCAAAAAAAGCTCCCATATTTTGTTTTCTTGATGGAAACAAAATGTGAAAGAAACAAAATAGAAGCTATCAAACATAGACTCAACTTTGAAAACAACTTTGTAATTGATTGTAAAGGCCTTAGTGGAGGTATAGCTTTCTTATGGAAGGATGACATTAAGGCAAAAGTCACCTCATATACTCAAAAGCACATCTCTTTACTAGTTAAGGCCATCAAGCAGGGAATGGACTGGCAATTAACTGGGTTTCATGGCAACCCTGTTACAGTTAAGAGGAAGGATAGCCAGCAGTTACTCAGAGCAATCAAGCCTATTCCTACCTTGGGATGGATGTGTGTAGGGGATTTTAATAAGATAATGAGCTTTGGAGAGAAATGGGGTGGACCTATGAGACCATATAGTCAAATTAAGGCCTTTAGTGCAGCTGTGGAGGAATGTGGACTTGCTGATTTGGGCTATACTGGAAACAAATACACTTGGTCAAATGGAAGGCTTGGAGGGGCTTTCACTAAAGACAGACTTGATAGGGCTTTTTGCAATGAAATTAGGGCTAAACTCTACCCCTACTTGAGAGTTTATACCCTACCAGCCTTGAGCTCAGACCGCTACCCTTTATTTATCACCTTGGATGTCAAGGACCCTTACAAGTTTAGGAAGCACAAACCTTTTCGATTTGAAGCAAGCTGGTCTTTAAGAGAGGAGTGCCATTTACAGATAGAGGAGGTATGGAAGCAGCCTAGAATGGGAGAAAATATGTTGAGCACTATAACTGAGGGACTCACCAAATGCAAACAAAAGCTACTACAGTGGAGCAAGGCCTTCATTGACGCTTCCAAACATACCCTAAATGAGCAACTATCTCACCTCTCTAAACTACAAAAAAAGAACAAATATCATCTCAATGAAGTGATTAAGAAAGTACAAAAGTCAATTAATAGCCTACTTGAAGAAGATAATCTCAGGTGGAAGCAAAGAACAAAACAAAGATGGCTTAATAAGGGTGATAAAAACACAGTTTTTTCATCAATGTGCATCCCAAAGAAGAAAGACCAACTGCATAAGGAAGTTGGTGGATGGAAACGGTCAGGTTGTGTCCAGTCAAGAGGGCATTAGTGATCTGTTCCAAAGGTATTTCAAAGACCTTTTCACCTCCTCAGAACCTAGCAACATTACTGAATGTTTGGACTCAATGGCTCCTCAAGTCTCAGTTGCTCATAATGATATGCTGTCAAAGCCTTTCACTCAGCAAGAAGTAGAAGAGGCTCTCTTTCAAATTTTGGCCTTAGTTCCCCAGGCCCAAATGGGTTCCCTGCTGCCTTCTATCAAAAACATTGGTCTACCATTGGCCCTCAGGTTAGTAGTGCAGTCTTATTTGCTCTGAATTCAAGTGGTAATCTTGCTTCCATCAACAATACCTTCATAACCTTAGTTCCAAAGAAAAAGGACCCTACAAAAGTCACTGATTTTAGACCAATCTCCCTTTGTAATGTTTTGTATAAACTTGTGTCTAAAGTAGTGGCTAATAGGTTAAAGAGAACACTGCCACAACTCATCTCCTATAACCAGTCTACCTTTGTTCCAAATAGACTTATCACTGATAATGTTATAAAGGCTTTCGAAGCATTGCATTCTATGGCTTGTAAAATGATAAGGAAGGAGGGATACATGGCTCTAAAGCTTCATATGAGCAAGGCCTACGACAAAATAGAATGGAGTTTCCTCATAGCAGTGACGCACAAGATGGGTTTCAATTCTCATTGGGTGGAGTTGGTTATGAAATGCATTGAGTCAGTTTCATACTCAATTCTAGTGAATGGCTCCCCTCAAGAAGTTTCCATCCTACTAGAGGGTTAAGCCAAGGTGACCCACTCTCTCTTTATTTATTCATATTGTGTGCTAAAGCACTAAGCAACCTTGTGAGTAAGGTTGAGGAAAAGAAGCTGATCCATGGTGTCCCAGTTGCAAAAGGTCAGATGAGGATTTCTCATCTCTTTTTTGCTGATGATAGTCTACTCTTTTGTAAGGCTACTGCTGTGAAGTGGTGTAGGCTACTTGACTTGTTGAAGTTATATGAATCAGCCTCTGGACAAAGGCTGAATCTTGAGAAAACATCCATTATTTTTAGCAAGAATACAGCCAAGGAAGCTTAGCAGTATATCCTCTTTATTGCTGCGATGAAGACTGCTATGGCTTATGAGAAATACTTAGGGCTACCTTCTGTTGTAGGCAAGGGTCGATATAAGTCTTTCAAAAGGATCCTAGACAATATTAACAGTAGAATCAGCAACCATAAAGTGAAAGTATTATCTCAAGCAGGGAAGGAAGTTTTCATTAAAGCTGTCCTTCAAGCTCTTCCCACCTACACCATGAGTGTGTTTAAATTTCCATATACCCTCCTCAAAGAGATCAATAGCGTAATCCAAAAATTCTAGTGGGGGCAACAAGAGGGATAACATATGATACACTGGATTTCTTGAAAATGGATAGGGAGATCAAAGATTGAAGGGGGGTTGGGGTTCAGGGACCTCGAGCTTTTCAACATAGCAATGCTCTCAAAGCAATGCTGGAGATTGATCCTGAATCCTGATTCCCTTGTTGCTCAGGTGATAAAAGCAAAATATTTCAAAAGCTCAACCTTCCAACAGGCAAACATAGGCCCTAAGCCTTCCTTTATTTGGAGAAGTTTCCTTGCAGCCAGACAACTTGTGCAGGCAGGCTCTTATGTTCAAATAGGAAATGGAAGGGACAGTCATATATAGAATGATAAATGGCTTGCATATCCATTCCCTAGCAAGGTTGTCAGCACTATAAAAGTCCCAGAGCAAGAGGCCAAAGTTGTGGAGTTAATAGACCCAAATTCAAAGCAATGGAACTCCTCCCTTAGTCTTTGACCATAGGGAGGCTGAAATTATTCTGAAAACTCCCATAAGTTCTCTTAATAGCAAAGACAAGTTCAGTTGGCAGGGCTCCAAAGATGGCTGGTTTTCGATCAGGAGTGCATATCACCTGGCTATGGCTAGGAATCTGGCAGAAAATGGTCAAGCTTCGAGTAGTGGTCCAACTAGAGTTGTGTGGGATGAAATATGGAAACTCAATGTCCAACCTGGTGATGGAGTTTTTCTTTGGAGAGCATGCCTTGAAGCTCTCCCCACCTAGTCAAACTTACATAAAAGAAGAGTAGTAGAACACCCACACTGCCCAAATTGCAACAGGGAGGAAGAAACGGTCATCCAAGCCATTTGGAACTGTGAATTAGCAAGGGATGTATGCGTTTTCAGAAGTGCTCTACCACACGCCTCTCTATGTTGAACTTTTTTTATTCCTTGATTGTGTCTATGGACAATCATGAACTGCAGGAATTTGCTGTTGTAACTAGGAAAATTTGGTGGAGAAGGAATAGGCTCATTTTTAAGGGTGACTTCATGCACCCAAATGAGCTCATTAAAGAGGCAAAGAGGCTTATTCAATATGCTAGAGGTTGAGGTAAATGCTAGAGATGCTAGGCCTAGTAAGGCTTCCTATCAGCTGAATCATGGCAGGCTCCCCCCTTCAAGCTAGCTTAAGATAAACTAGGATAGTGCTATTGACAAGGAGCAGGGTCAAATTGGAATTGGTGCAGTTGTCAGGGATGAGGAAAGCCAGGTTTTAGCCAATCTCACATGTTGTCTAGTTTTCTTTTATGATTTCTATCTCATTCATGACCTTTTATCTTCACTACAACATAACCAGTCTTTTGCTGCGGTTTTCTTTCCTGCGGCTATTTTTCGTGGCAAAATTTCATTCACTTTATTAACATCTGTTGAGTTAACTACGATTATATGTACCGCTGGAAAGAAATATTATTTTTGGCATTTTCTATGTGCAGCAAATGTAATCGCCGAAGTGAGAGAGCGTTTAAGGGACTTTTTGGCGTTTGAGAATGGGTTTACTACTGGAGAATTAAACTGTCGCCGTAAATTTATTCAACATGGAGCTATTACCGCGATACCGGGTCGCTGCAATAAAGTTTGGCCAGGGGCATCTGCACTTAGCGCTGCAATAAGGGTTTGGGATGGCTATTACGGCGAAATCTCTAGCGCCGCAACAAACAGGGGTATTTAAATTGCTTGATGCGGCGATCACCCTAGTTGCAGCAGATTTTCCCCAAATTTCTCCCCTGCTACGCCGACGATTCCATCTCCACGAGTAGCCGCGCCGCCGCTCGTCGGGACGTCGCCTTTGCTGCCGGAGTCGTCTCCGATACCTGGTAATGCAATATTCTAAACCTTAATTTCTTCTGTCCAACTGTTCGTCTTCTCTCTCTCTCTCTCTCTCTCTAGGCTGCCCCAGTACCTTGATTCGGCATGCTCCCCACCGTGTCGCCATAGCAGCCCATCCTATTTTTAGCCAAGGCACCTCCTGATCATCTGGTAATTACCTCTAGGCTTAGAGATCATGAGTATATAAGGTCTGCTGGTTTATGATTTTATAGCTAGCCAAGAGAATGTGATTCCTTTGAGAAGTAGCTTCCACATTCGTGCATATACTGAAACACCAAATTTCTTAGGTAATCCCAACGTTTATATAGGATGTTGGATCAATTTGCCATTTTATGGTATAGATTATGGGTGGGGAAAGCCAATATACGTCGGTCTCGGATTGTTAAATGATGATGGCAAAGCATTCATCATGTCAAGTCCAGCTGCTGATGGATCTCTCGTCATAGCACTCCATTTGCAAACAGAATACATGGATTCTTTTAAGAAGTTCTTCTATGAGGACATATGTTCTCGACGTAATGGGATGTAAAACATCTAGTAACTTATTATCACTCTTTATATATATATATAGAATATTCTATATATATATCTGCATATTTATTGCTAGGGTTGGCACTAGATCAAGTTGGTATTATTTGATTAAAATCGTGTTATTTGTAGGATAAATGTGGGAAGCTGCTGTTGGCAGTTATGTTGGTTTTATGTTTGTTTTCATGAATAGCTTGTTATTGAGAATAAGAGAGATCTAAGTGATTGGATATCAACTAGCTAATAGTTTTGAATATATCATGCATGCATGGTTGTAATCTTCTTATTTTTTAGGACTTCATCAGATCTTAATCAGGTGAAATGGGCAAGTTAAAAGAATAAAAGAACTGGTATATTTTTTCCTGTTTCAGATCATGATGTTAGTTGCTCATGAAAATTATGATCCAAGGTTTATAAAGCGTCGAGAATACAGCAGTTACATCGATCTCCCCACGGAATAAGTTTATATATATATATATATATATTGTGCCTTAACTTCCAAATAAAAGAAGAAATTTTATTTGGAAAAAAACAGGGGTCCATTGAAATGAGATCTTCTTGCCTCATACTGCTTAATGGTGGTACTTGACTTATTTTTGTAAGTGTCATAACCCTCCATTTTTGTCTTCAATTACATGGATCATGTGTGGATTTGTTCATCCCACTTATCTATACTTAATGGCACCAATCGATCGTTTGATCTCATGTCAACTCAATTTGTAAGCAGGTAATTTTAATAAAACATCTAGTATAACTGCTTTTAATTTCTTTATTTTTAAAGCAAAACATTTATTATTTGTGAACTCCATATAGAGATGGTTAATTTGTTAAATCTGTTAATTTAAAATCGTGGATGTGAATGATAGCTTCAATGGATTGGTGCAACTTTCTTGCTTGACTCATTCAATGTCTAATTTGTTCAAGGAAAATGCACAAAGAAACAAACAACAAACTGTAGAATTACTGCTCTATTCTAAAAGCTTATGTGCCCTGTTTTTTATTTTAAATGTTAACTGGTTTGTCAATTATCATTTCTTGTAATTAGCATTTGAAGCTTGCTTAAATTACAAGGTAATATAGGAATTATAGAAGATCTCTTGAGTGGGTCTTTGATGCAAGTGGTCATATCTGACATATTTCCAAAGGCATGGTATCTCTCTTCGCTCCTAATTGCCGATTATATACATCATGGTTCCAATTGTTGTATTCATGCTTGTTGAGAACTTACCTGTGGATATGTATATAGCTAATGTTGTCCTGTTGAATATTACTGCATGTGTAGCCAGAATGTTGTTTGGAATTGCAAAGAACAAATGTGATAGAAATTGTTTAATATGAGTTAATAATTTGTTTAGTAAAAAATAGAGTACCCAACATTGGAATGCCAAAGAAATTGCTTTACTTTCACTTTTGTTCCCGATTTATTGAAGGAATAAATTACAATTAACACTTACGGGCTGGGGGTGTTGCTTTTCTTGATAAATACTTGTGGGCCCAGGGTCGAGTACTCATGAATGATGTGTTGTTGTTTTATTGGTTTTACAGTTTTCAGACTCTGTAAAGATGATATATATTGTGCTGATTCTTTCTACTCTATAAATAGAAAATGTAAAAGGTTTGCTATTTATGTAAAATAGCAAGGTGAGTAACATCATGCTGTTTTTACAGGTGTTATCCTTCATGTGGCCTAAGTGGGAAATGGTATGAATCGATTGCTGAAACTCGCTTCCAGCAAGGTCAACCACAAATTTGTAGTTACATATTTTCACTTCTTGTAGTTGGCTTCACAGTAATGACGTGAGAGCTCAAGGAACTATTGTTGTACTGGGGAGGCTTTATTGTGTTTCCTAGTGTTGTAAACTGCTTGTACGATGAATAAAGGGGTTAATATTAATGTTGAATGCTTCAAATTAGTTAAATATATTGTACTCATGTAGGCAATGGTCTGATTCGAGTACTAGCCAGGATTTTGAACTTCCTTATGGTTCATGAATTATGTATATATGGATTATGCAGGGATGTATTATTACTAAACAGTTTTTATCTCATTTGTATGTGTATATGGAAGTCATGTTATGTTTTTATTTTTATGGTGAGATGGTGGCAGAGGTTGATCATGTAATTATCATCTGGGTCCGTAATTTAAAGGCCATGACAAATACATGTACCCACAATACAGTACACCTACAGAAAAATGCAACCATTTTTGGCATGATAATTACTACTGGTGATCAAAGATGACAGTAATGACGTGATCTGCTATGTGTGATCACTACTCAGTTGATACAATATTCCTTCAACTACTGTGTGAGATAGTATTAAGTGGGATAGTCTTTGAAATATAACTGTAACATACATGAGTAGTTGAAGAATTGACTATATATGTTAATTAATTAGTTGCAGCCATATTGCATATGTAATTGATGTCCAGATTATGTCTATAAATAGAGGCATTTTAATAATCAATTAAGTGGTGTTTTGAAGAAGAGAATAGTCATATATATCACCATGGCATATTTGTGGAAATATTGAAAGTGTTTTTCTATTATTTTCATGGGTATAATCATTCTTTGAGGTGCACAACAAGTGACCTATAATCCACACCATCCAACACGCCTTTCGTGATCAACTACCATTTTGGTATGTCCTATATATTCTTCTAGAATTTATATTAATACTAATGAATTATCTGCATTTGTAATTTAATTATATAATATATATAAGTGGTCGGATGTTGAGAAACTTTTAGTCGCTGCTCGTATATAGAATAATGATATATTTAGAAATTTGCAGATATTGATAGTTCTTTAGAGCATCCTTCAATGGATTATCTTAAGCTAAAAGACACACTTGATAAATGTAACATGAATTTTAAACGTTGACTATTCCATTCACATAAGTTCCTATATTGAATATCTATCAACCACAAAATATTTACTTGTAAAATAATATACGATAAATTCCACTTTGATTATATCATTCAAATCCCTATTTTGGATTATCTATTTATTCATTATATAGTAATAAAACAGTTACACTTTATAATATGCATAAATTTATAGAATGATAAATATCCTAAAAAAATTATTTATGACAACCTGACGGAGATATATGTACTACGTACGCCTAAAAAGTATTATATAATTTTAATAATACTAATGATTATCATGATTGTCCAGCCAATACAACATCAAAGCTCTATTGTTAGAAACTTGTTAGCAAATACACGTGTGATGATATAGATTATCCAATAGATTATTTTAATATAAAGTATGTACATTTATTATATGGAGATACTGAATAATAAATTTTCTTATATTCATACTATCTGATATATTTTACATACATCTCATATTGTGCATGTTATCATTCAGACATGTCTTCCCCACATAACTTGTAAATACAGAGGCTCAACATCACTGCTACTTAGTACAAAAGCTGCTGGCCAGCAAATCATGGCTAACTGCGATTGATGGATGTCGATTTATCTCACCTACTACTGGTACTGGGTCTACTAACTAGAGCCAGGTCGAAGCGCGGGAGATGAGTACAACAACAAGCGGGAAAGCAAATTTTCATTAGCTATACGAGGATCAGTATAGCTATCAAACCAGAGCATATTGGGTATATTTCCTCAAGTTTCTGCTGGGTGCTCCATTTCAATATAGGTGGAGCATAAAGTTGGGTTGCAAAATTCTGCAAGCTTGTACCCTCCATTAATTCTACTTGCATATCTAAGGAGGTACATCACCATTCTGTCCAGCCTCCGTGCTTCATTATCCAGACTCTCTTGCTTTCCATCTTAGGAGTTGTTCTATTTAAGTTGCTTACAGCTTTATCAGGCTGTAGTTGAACGTTTACTTTGTGCATTTCGAGTTGCAATTGCTTCAATCCTTTGGGTCTTTTTACTGTCAACTACAAAACTGTTAGCTGGAGTAGTATACAGTTTACTCATTATATATGCTTACTTGCTTCTCTTTTCTTGACTTCTCATGAGTACCATATATAGTGCCTCCGCAATGAGTCACACGCATAGAGGGAGAGGAGTGTTGCAGCCCATTGGACGAAACCCACATCCAGAACCAGCAGGTTGGACTTTGAGAGACGAAGCTGAAGTGGACTCTGATGATTCCACTCAACCCCCAGATGAGTTACATCCATCATTTTTGCATCCATCTACTACTCCTGCAGAGGTGAATACAGAAGTGAATACAACAGGCAATGGTAAGTATATTGGACATATATTTATTAAGGGATTAATAAATAATACACAACAGAGAAGTATAATATTAACTGATTTATTTTTAACTGCTGACTGTATGTGTTGCTGGTATAGTACCAAACACTAGTAAACGTGGAAGAGGTGTAGCCAAAGGTACAGAGTTTGAGAGGATGCGAAAGTATGGCAAGATACCACTTGAAATCAAAGATGGGAAGACAGGTCCATCATGTAACAATAGGACAGTATACACAACTCGAGTGACATGGATCATTAAGCACTATGCAAAAATGAGGCATGTTAGCTGGAGTGTTGTCGATGCAAAGGAGAAAGAGGAGCTGTTTGAACGTGTTCGAGTATGGCTCTGATATACTTTTTACTGTCATATGCTCTGTTTTTAGTAATAACTTTAGATAATTAGAATTTTCCCATGAAACGGAAGAGAGGCAAAATTGCCAGAATGCTGTATGTCTGGGTGAATCTGTCCTCCTCCAGAGTTTTCCTGCTTATTATAACTTATATATCTATAATCTAAACTTTAAAAAGAGGAATTGAAAATAAATGAAGCTTGCTTTTTTTGATAGGTTGTCAATAATGAAGCTTGGTGTATGAGTTAAAAAAGTGAATGGGTTATTTGAGTTTTTGGAAGATACTTAGAGAAAATATTGGTCTGCTGGTTTATGATTTATTCAGACAATTGTGCAAATAGTCTCCCAAAAAGTAATATTAATGGGTTATTAATTCAATGACATTAATAGGCTGATTTTGTCCTCGATTGGACAAAAAAAAATCATCAGCGGACTGTCACAAGTCAGCTATCCCGTGCATATAATGCATTTCATTACAAGCTACACCGGAAATACTTGAGTTATGCAACACATGCAGAGGCACTAGCTAATGGAGGTGGGTTGGTAGAGCAGCCAGTCTGGGAGTGGTTATGCAATCGATGGGGGAGTGATTCATTCAAGGTAAGACACCATATATTCATCAAGAAATTCATGTCATTGGGTTCAATATATGTGGCAAGTTGCGAAAATAACGTGTTCGAGTAGGCATTTCATTAAATGAAAAGCTACACTAAAGTACTTTGTGGCATGTACTTACAAATCATGTTTCATTGTAAGACAAAATATCCAAGCTATGATAATGAAAGTGATGTATATATATCCTTTTTTTTTATTTCCTCGATTGTAGGGACGTGGATAATGGTAAATATATCACTGCTACATGTTTGTTTACTTGGATTTTGGTTCAAGGATATGAAAGACTTATCATCCTCATGTGCAAGATAACTTCATAAATTTAAGAAAAATGATTCCTTCATGCTAAGCAAGTAATAAGAACTGTATTGAACTCCTATGGACAGGCCCCTTCGTTGGTTTCTTATGGGAAAGATGGAAGCTAACATAGATTAGTGAGTTGTATGCAAGCTGTGCACAATACATCAGATTCTATTGTTCATGTTTGGCATGTGATCAATTCTGTTTCTAGAAATGTTATAAGTTACTTTATAATATCCCAAAACAACATAACTATCTTAAATTCAACCTTTTTCCTATTGGCATGCATTCATAACAACTCAAGCAAAGAGGAAATTTATGTATTGTTGCAGAAAATGTCCAGTCAAAACAAAGAAAATAGGAGTAAACAAATGGTCAACCACACAAGCGGAAGGACATCATTTGTTGTACTAATGGAGAGGAAGGTATTGCAATAATTTTAATATCCTATATGTTGTGGCTCAAAGATGTGGGTCAATATTTTGAATACTATACTAATTCCAGGGTGTTTTTATGTTCAAGTAGAAAGACAAGAATTTGATTGATTTCTACAAAGATGTGCATTGGTCAAGCAAAAAAGGCAGATTTATCACACCAACTACAGAAGACAATTATGTGAGCATATATCATATATTTAAGCAACTACCTGCACTAGTATTATCACACCAACTGCACAACAGAATATATTTGCACATAAGCACTTGTGTAACCTTATAAGTTAAGTTGTTAGTGAAATGATGGTAATGGTGGATCTGATTCAATTAACAGAATCAAATGGTTGAAAAGATGAATGCGAAAGAACCCGATGCTCGCACGGATGACACTGCAGCAACCATATTTAGGGAGGTTTTGGGACATAGACCAGGATATTCCAGAGGGCTGGGCCATTCTGTGATGCCAGAATCTCCTAAAGTACCTGGAATACCCAATGAGGAGTATGAACGGCTTGCCAAGGAAAATGAACAAAATAGAAAAAATTCAGAGTATTACCAAAATCGCCTGAAAGAGATTGAAACTGGTCTAATGGCTATGCAGGAGAATATGCGAGAATATGAAACACGTGTAAACATAAGAATGACAGATATGGAGACAGAATTAGAGTCTCAAAGAGAGACTCATGCTGCAGCTCCTTAGGCATCTGCTGCCAGCTAGCAGTACCTACTAATTTTTTTTTTTTTTTGTCACACTTTTGCTAACCTATTTTGATGAAGTTGTGGTAGGGAGATATTGGTATAGTAGCATTACTTTTGTCTACCATTCTACTCTAGGGAATGTTGTTGGAGAGGATGAAGGAAGTTCATGGAGGTAATGTGGGAACTTGCACAGTTAGAATTTTTTTTTTCAATATGTTTTCCTGGTTACTTGGCTTTGTGAGTAGTTCATCCCAAAAGTAGTACGTATTTTAAATGTAGTTAGTAAAAGGGAGGGGAACAAGGGTATTTCATTAAATGAATGAAGTAGGAATAGTAAGAATAGGGATATAATTATTTTAGTAAAGGTTTGACAGCTCATTTATACCTTATTCACTGATGATATATATCTCAATATAATCAAAGTGAGCATATATGCTGTTTTAAGTTTCCAATTATTTCATAGAATAAGCATTGTGAGGATAACATGTTATATAATCTCACTTTTATATAGAGAAGCAGCCCCGGAATATTGACTGCATGCGGATAAATTACACTAGTAGGTAGGTAAATTGGCTAGCTTTAAAAGTATACCCTATTGGATGCAGATATTTAGTTTAAGTATTTTATGCTTTCATTTACAGCTATGCTTTAATGCAATATTGTCTAGACAAGTGTAACTAAATAATGCCCTTATGTGTGTGCTCTATTAAAATAGTTTGATAGATTTAGCTTGAGCAGATTGTGTAAATTAAAGCACACTTTAACTAAAATTACTGTGATTATACACAAGGTTTTTTGTATAGGCAAGGCATGGAGACAGTTGGAATTTCAGTGAAGGTGGTAGAAAAGAGGTTGGTCATGGCCCTGCCAACATCAGGTAAATATGAACTCATGATTATCAAATTATCTCATCATCGCAGCCCCTAATATGGATTAGGAAAAGGCCATTAATTAGCTAGCTTGTATATAAATGACATGCAGACCCTTCATTAACTTATACTCAACATAACTGAACCACAAATAAATCCCAGCTATTGACCAATTTCATCTATTCAATGAGCTAACTTTAGTTTAGACTGTGTTGGGCTGAAGGAATAAAAATTACATTTTTTATGATGTTTGGCCATTGCAAGAAAGGATGATGCATGGTATGAGGATGACCGTAACTTATTCTAGGTTGCTGGTTATATGGAATTGGATACATGCATGATTATATGGTCTTTTTTGTTTTATAGATTTTAAATTTTTTTTTAATGCCTGCAGGATTAGATGGTCTGATTCCATGACATTGATGTGTTTTGTAACAGGTCAATTCACCTTCCAAGGGCAAAGATGATTTTTGGGATATGCTAGCCAATACCCCAAACGACTTCTAAGTGTAGTAATTAGCATGTGGAGTATATGTACATGTAGATGTAGAGTTAGTAGGACTGCTGGCATGTTGACATAGCAACTATGGATGCATTGTTTTAGTACTGCTAAAGTAAGTTATGAAATGTAAACCTTTGAAAGAGTATTTTCTAGCTGATAAGATGATCATCTCATCAGGTAGAAACTGCCCTCCAGTTTCTTTTATATATATATATAACATACTCATGTCTACTGGCTAATTTCTTTTATAGCATGCTGGTATGTTCAATGTGCTAGTTGGACATATTGATGATCAGGGTTAATTTGCCATGTTTTAAAATCAGATGCAGCTTTTGGAAATCATTATTTCAATATATCCTTGCATCTGGTTCAATGAACAGGGTAAAATTGATCAGCTAGGATGTATCATATAGTGACAAGCATTGAAAATCTGAGAATATAATATATGTCTGTGTCATGATCATTATGAATGTTCAAGTAGTTACCATATCATCTCAGACCCAATATTAATTGGAGATAAAAAAGAAAGAACAACATGCTCAAATTACCGTACCTTGAATGTTTATGGTGCCAAGAAAAGAAAAAGTAATCCATCCAGCTAGAAATAATGCTCAAACTGTCAAACACCAATACCTTGAATGTCATATGCAAAACAGAACGCAAGATTGGGAGCTCTTTGTACCATTTTTTCCACATTTTGTCATCACGTAATTTGGGGATTTTTATAAAATTTATGAAATTTCCTGAATTTTCAAACCCAAATTTGTAGAATTCATGCAAGCAATTAATGGCTATGGGACGTAATACTATTACCTGGTAAAATCATAGTAAAAACCCCATTAATACAAAAAACTGTAGTAAAAGATCATACCTGGGAGCCATTAGAATCGGCGTTTGGGTCAAATGCCATAAATTTGGTTTGTGTCCTTCCCAGCGTTTCTTCGGCAGCCAATTACATCGCAGTTAAATTTCCCGACAGTTTTGTGAAGTGCCGAGATGAAGGTTCTCCAAAACGACGAACTGCAGATCCCAGGATGCATTCTCTCTTCGCGGCGAGGTGCAGATTGCAGAAGTTCTTCTCTCTTTGCGGCGAGAAGACCAGGTTGATGGAGAGTAATAACGGCGTCCAAGTTTATGGCTTTCTCGGCGTGTGAATCGCCGGAGATTCAAGGCACCATGCGGCAGTTCCCTTTTCGGCGAAAACCAGAGCACATGTCAGGGTAAAATCGCGGGGGTCTGTCTGCGATGGAAAAAACGTGGATAAAGGGTATTTTCGACAATTTGCTCATCTATTACGGCAGTTTTATGGCGCGGTAAAAACCATACCCGGTTGTAGTGCTTGGACAACGATTGGGAAGGGTGAAGTGAGGAATGGCCTGTATTACTTGCTCAACACTGTTGTCTCTCCTTCCACTCTGATCACCACACTTTCACACTTCTCAAATGTCCAGAATTCTATCACAAATTTTGTTTTAAATACTATTGGTGTCACTAACCTATGGCATTGTCGCCTAGGCCATTTTTCCTTTCCAGTTTTAAATCTGATTATAGATCCTATTGTAAAGAACAACATTTCTACTATTAATACAAAGCCTTCTTACATTTGTCCATTTGGCAAAATTTCATAGACTTCCATTTCCTCACAGCACACATAAAACCTCAAGACCTTTTGAAATTGTGCATTGTGACCTCTAGGGACCTTATACTATCCCTGCCTATGATGGCTCCAAGTATTTTCTCACATTAGTTGATGAATTCACTCAAAGCACATGGCTATTCCTTCTTCACACTAAAGTAGAAACCAGAAAAGGCATAGAATCCTTTGCAAATCTGGTTGAAACTCAATTTGACCTTAAAATCAAAATTTTAAGAAGTGATAATGGAGGAGAATTCCAAATGAAAGAGTTTTAACAAAGGGATTATACATCACACTAGTTGTGTTACCACCCCCCAACAAAATGGAATTGTGGAGAGAAAGCACCAACACTTACTTAATGTGGCTCGTGCTTTAAAATTTCAAGCTAGTCTCCCTCTTGAATATTGGAATGATTGTGTTTTAACAGCCACATATCTTATTAATAGGACTCCTAGTCCTTCGCTTAAAAACTAAACTCCATTTGAACTTTCAAATATATCTCAACCCACTTATGCTCACTTAAAAGTATTTGGATCTCTTTGCTTTTGCCTCCACTCTTTCTCAAGGTAGAAAGAAATTTGATCCCCGAGGTCGCATGTGCATTTTTCTTGGTTACCCCTTTGGTACTAAAGGGTATAAACTCCGATCTTGAGTCCAAAACCATTTTTGTCTCTCAAGATGTGATATTCCATGAGTCAATTTTTCCCTTTCAATCTTTGCCTCATCTCTCATCAACTCCCTCTCACAATCCTACCTTTGTTTTTACACAACCCTTATCTGATTCCCTTGACTTCCCTATATCATCTTCCCATCCCAAACCTGCCACCTTACCAAATCCTGCTACTCCTCCCAACATTTATGTTTCACCTCCTTCACACATTCCTGCTACTTCTCCTCATGATTCTGTACCCCCCCTTTCCACCCCTGGTACTCCATCTAATCCTCCTCAAAGGCTCATTCTTTTAACATTCCTCCGAATTCATCTATGAGGTATTCTATACCTCAATCTCCTATCCTTTCTGCAGCTACCATTGGTGTCATGTTGTAGCAAGAGAATAATAATTTTACTAATAAGTCAGACTCCGATGCTATCTACGACTTGGTGAGTCTCGGGACTCACTACTCCTCCTCTATAGTTGCTTTTTCCCAGTAGCTACAAGCTAGAAACCTTGAGGTTGAAAAGCTTAAAGAAAAAATTTTTGTACTTCAGAAAATTGTTCAAAAGTCTCACACAAGGGAATAAACAGTTTAAATCTCTATTATATTCTTCATTCCGCTTGCCAGTTCCCATGGATAGGGATGGCATGATATTATATGAAGAGAATGAGCAATTCAAACATGAGGTTAAGAACCTCAAATTTATGTAAAAGTATTTATAAAAATTCTCTCTCTATTTTTATTGACTCTGGTCTGTCTTTTAAGAGATATTCATAGCATGCATCATACATATTTTTTTTCTAATCATACATAATCTATCTTCTGGTAAAGGTTTTGTAAAAATATCTGCTAACTGATTGTGTGTGTTTGTGAACTCTAGTACTATATCGCCTTTCTACACATGATCTTGAAGAAAATGATATCTTATTTCAATATGCTTAGTTCTAGAATGTTGTATTAGGTTCTTTAAAAGATTTATAACACTTGTATTATCACATTTGATTGGAATGTGATTATACTTGAATTTAAAATCTTCAAGTTGTTGTTTCATGTAAAGAACTTGAGCACAACAACTACCTACAACAACATATTCTACTTCAGCAGTAGATAATGCAACATAATTTTACTTTTTACTAAACCAGGAAACTAGTGCATGACCTAAGAAATGATATGTTTCAATAGTGCTTTTTCGATCAATTTTGTAAGCAACATAATCTGCATTTGTGTAGCTGATTAAATCGAAAGATGTGTGCTTAGGGTACCATAACCCTAGGTCAATTGTACCACTAAGATATCTAAGAATGCGCTTAACTGCATTTAAATGAGATTCTTTTGGAGATGATTGAAAGCGTGCATATAAGCACACACTAAACATAATATATGATCTACTGGCTATCAAATATAATAAGCTACCAATCATACCTCGATATACCTTCGAGTCAACTGCCTTATTGGTTTCATCTTTATCAAGTTTAGTGGATGTGCTCATTGGTGTTCCAATTTCCTTAGCACCTTCCATCCCAAACTTCCTGAGTAATTCCTTTATATATTTTGATTGATTGATGAATGTTTCACTTTTTGCTTGCTTAATTTGCAATCTGAGAAAGAATATAAGTTCTCCCATCATGCTTATTTCAAATTCTTCCAGCATAGTCTTAGCAAAAACTTGGCACATATTTTCATTAGTACCACCGAATATTATATCATCAACATAAATCTGAATCAAAAGAATATCATCACTTTCATGTTTAATGAAAAGAGTTGTGTCGATTTTTCCTCTTGAAAAACCTTTTTCAATCAAAAAACCACTAAGTCTCTCATACCAAACTCTAGGAGCTTATTTGAGTCCATATAGTGCTTTTGTGAATTTGCAAATATGATTTGGAGAAATATAATTTTCAAAACCTGAAAGTTGTTCAACATATACCTCTTCATTTATAAAACCCTTTAAGAAAGCACTTTTAACATTTATTTGAAAAAGTTTAAAATCTTTATAACAAGCATATGCAAGTAACATTCGAATAGCTTCTAATCTTGCGACTGGTGCATATGTCTCATCATAATCGATTCCTTATTCTTTATTAAAACCTTGGGCTACAAGTTGAACCTTATTTCGAGTAATGACTCTAGACTCATCTTTCTTGTTTCTAAAAACTCATTTTGTTCCAATAATAGTATGATTTTTGGGTTTAAGAACAAGTGTCCAAACATCATTTCTTTCAAATTGATTCAGCTCTTTTTGCATATCTTGAATCCAATATTCATCAATAAGTGCTTCATTAATATATTTACATTCAATCTAAGATATAAAAGTAGTATGATTATAAATATTTTTAAGAGATGACCGAGTACTTACATCTCGTGAAGGTTCTCCCAAAATTTGTTCTACCGGATGATCTTTCACAAATTTTCACTGTTTGGTTGCATCTTGTATTAAATTTTGATGATCTTTTCTAATGTTTCCATGTTGGACTTCCTCTATTGTGTTCTCTTTGTTGAGATTGAGACTTTTCGTGTTATTTATACCTCCTATTTCTTCATCAATGGATTTCTTGGAGAGTAGAGAATTAGATTCATCAAATACTACATGCATAGATTCTTGTACAGTCAAAATCTTTTTATTAAATAATAAAAGTAAAAATTTACATCCAAATACATAAAAGTAACCAATGTTGGGTTTTTTCTCATTCCAAAGCTCATAGGGGGTTTTATCTAGTTTAGACCTTAGCATAACTCTATTTATAACATAACAAGCAGTACTTACCACTTCGGCCCAAAAGTAATTAGGCAAGTTGTTCTCATTGAGTATTGTTCTTACTATCTCTTGAAGAGATCTATTTTTCCTCTCTACTATCCCATTTTGTTGAGGAGTTCGAAGAGCAAAAGAATTATGCACAAAACCATTTTCATCACAAAAAGTTTCAATATTTTTATTAACAAACTCTTTTTCTCTTATCACTTTGGATACTTGAAATAGTATAACCCTTTTCATTTTGAATTCTCTTGCATAACTTGGTAAATGCATTATGTGCCTCATCTTTATGAGTAAGAAAGATGATCCAAGTATATCTAGAGAAATCATTAACAATAACAAATGCATAATATTTTTCTCCTATAAAAATAATTAAAATGATTTTTCTTGATACCCAAGTTCTTTTGGTTATTCAATTATTAGTATTAGAAGAAATAAGATTTTTAGATACCCATATGGCCCTAATAGTTATTGTATGCTTTCTTTTAATAGGACAAGTATGATAATTATGACCATTTCTATTACAAAAATTACAAATAGCATGTGGCATATATGAAGAACTTGAGTGATAATAATAGTATCTTTCTTTGACAAAATTATTTTTATGAAAAAAAATTTGAATACTAGACTTTGATGTAGAAGGATTATCAAAAAAGTTTTTATAAGTTTTTTGTTTTTGTTTTGGCATATATCCCAAGTCGGCCTTGTCAAAAACACATCTTTGACTATCAAGAAATTTTTCAAAATTCCTTTTTCCATTCATAAAGTTTTCAATAATATTTTCTAAATCAATTTTCTTCTTCTTCAACTCAAGATTTTCATCTTTCAAAACGATGCTTTATTTTCTTAAAGCATCAATTTCGTTTGTTAAAGAAGAATTTTTCTTTTTTAAAACAGTATACATGATACCAATTTTTCAAATTCCTCATATACCTCTTCTAAAACATTTTACAATTTTTCATATGAAGGATCTTCAATATTATCAAGATTTGTTACCTCAATGTCATCTTTAGCCATAAGATAAAGATTTGCTGATTCTTCATTACTTGTTTCACTATCTGAGCTACTTGAATCATCATCTCATGTAGCTTTCATTGCTTTCTTACTCTTGTTTCGATCTTTCTTTAGGAAATGACAATCTGGCTTGATATGATCAGACTTATTGCATTTATAACAAATTAAAGTGTCATTTTTACCTGAATGTTTCTTGGAAAAATTTTTGAAGGATTTTCTCGGAGGAGTTTTATTTTTCTTTAAGAACCTCTTAATTCTTCTTATTATCATCGCAACTTCTTCATCTTTGTCGTCATTTTCTTCATTTTCATCACTTTTACTTTCATGAATAAAAGTTTTAAGTGCCAAACTCTTCTTTGGCTTTCCTTCTTCTTCTCCTCTTTCCAATGTGTACTCATGGGTGGTAAATGAACCGATGAGTTCATTTACTTCGAGTTTTTTTAGGTCTCTAGCTTCAAGAATCGTTGTCCCTTTTGATTCCCAGTATTTTGGTAGAGAGCTGAGAATTTTTCTTATTATCTCCGCCTTGGAATAAACTTTGCCAAGAGCTATCAAGTTGTTTATGATGTTAGTAAAACGAGTGTACATACTAGAAATAGATTCATTATCATGCATCTTAAACATTTCATATTCATGAGTAAGAATATAAATTTTTAATTTCTTGACTTGCAAAATTTTTTTATAAGTAAGTTCCAACTTATTCCAAATTTCCTTTACCGTAGCACAAGTCATTATTCTATTAAACTCATTTCCATTCAGAGCATTATATAATAAATTCATAGCAGTTAAATTCAATGTATAAAGTCTATCGTCTTCACGATCAAACTCTTATTCTTCCTTTTTGACCTTTACTCCATCAACCACTTTTGTTGGAATATAAGGTCCATTTACAATGCATTTCCAAATTTCTCGACCTTGAGCCTGATGAAATATTCTCATTCTAACTTTTCCAAATGAGTAATTGTCTCCACAAAAGAGTGGAGGCCAATTGGTAAATTAACCTTCACCAAATGAACCTGCAATGTTAGCCATAAGATCATAACTCAAAAGATACTTAATCATATAACAGAGCTTTTGTTCTGATACCAATTGTTACTAATCATAGGTAGCACCTATGTCACCTAACAATTGTACCTACCAGACTATCCAGTCACCGTCACCCATGGTCGGAAAGTCTTGCTTCGGTGGCACAGTCACAAGCGAGAGTTCCCATGAGTGATCTGTCTGTATGAACAGTACATGTCAACTTGCTCTGATACCAATTGTTAACCAAATGACTAACACAAGAGGGGGGTGAATTGGGTTATATTTAAAAAATTAAGAATTATAAATCAAATACATAATATAAAATATAAATCAAATACATAATATAAAATATAAATAAAATACGAAGCAACAATAAATATAAAGAGTAAGGGTAAGAGAGAAGCAAACTCAGTATGTTAACGAGGTTCGGCCCCACTACCTACATCCTTGCTTCAAGCTACCCCTTGAGAATCCCCAAATTCACTATTCAACTTCCTTTAGGTGGAGATAGTAACCTATTACACATTTGAACAACACCGCTTTGCAGAATACCCTCTACATTTGCAATCACCTTACACGTGGTGATTTAATTATTCTCACGTTCTGCACACACAAGGATTATACACACATTTTTACTGATACAAGAGCTGATAGTGGGTAGGTTATCATAAAACATTCCTCAATAAGTGAAATAAGAACAATACAACGCAAACTATATTTCTCTCAAAATGAACAAAGTTTAAGGCTCAATGCTTAGAGAAGAGAGAATGAAAGTTTTGAATTAATGTTGTATATTCTTGGTGTTGTAAATTTGAAGCCCTCAAATGATCTATTTATAGGCATATAAGACTTCATATTCAAATTTAAAAAGATTCATATGTCAAAAACAACATCATTCACTTTTCAAAAAATTCAAATAAAAGTTTCTTCTTTTTCATTTATCAAAGACAATATCATTCACTTTTTAAAAATTTCAAATCTAATCTTATTACTTTTCGCATATGACAAAAGGAGTACACTTTACTTTTCAAATTTTCAAACAAAATCATCTACTTTTTGCATAAATCAAAAAAAGTATCAATCACTTTTGAAAATATTCAAATAAATTATGCACATGTGAAAGATGACAATCAATCATCTTTAATATTTTCAAAATTCAAACCTTTAATCATGTCATGCATATGTGAAAGATGACAATCAATCATCTTTCAAAATTTTCAAATTAAATTTTCAAAATATTCATGCACATGTAGAAAATGTATTTTAATGCTTTATGATAAAATATTAATTTTGAACCTCAATCCTAATTTTGAATTTTTAAAAAATTTACATCATTATTCTATGAGCTTTAATGTGAATTTATTCCCTTCTTGCTCATGTTTGGTTCCTTGATGTGCTTGACTCTATTGTGTAGACAACTTGAGCTTGAGACTTTTTTATTCTTTGAATTCATTTGTTATCACCAAAATCAATGTGTAGATATATAATTACACGAAACTTAAAACCTTGGGTTCAACATATAGCTTTAGCTATTTTTTATATAAATTTAGTTTTCCATTTTGTTATACTTTTAGTTTTATAAAATATAGGCTTTTAGATTAAAAATAATAATAATTGATTTTCAACAGTATTGTTTTCTTGAAAAAGAATAAATAACACATTAACTTTTGTAAAAAAATAAATAATTAAAGAAATAAATTAAAAAAAAAAAAAACAGGTTAACATCCTAGATTCTAGCCTGGATGAAACCTGGGCTAACCCAGGTCGGGTTCTGGCTCGAGTTTGAAACCCTGGTGAGCAGTCCTATTTTCCACAACCAATGCCACTCAAGTCATGATCAAGATATGAGATGTATGGATATTTAGATGCTTTGAAGTAGTCATCAATAAGATATGGTCGCATCGGATTCAGCTGGTCCACATAAAAAACACGGATGTACGTACGTATAAGGCGGCTTGCCCCACTGCTTGGAATTTTCAACATCGTACACTCCGGGCCTTGAAATACTAAAGTCATGCAGAAACAAGTATACTTTTCTCATTCATCTTTTTCTAAACAAAGTTTTATTAAAAAAAAAAAAAAAAAAAAAAGCCTAATCAAATATATGAAATGAGTAGATAAAGTGAAAGAGGATTGTCTTCGTTGTGGAGAGGATATGAGGAGAAAATATTTCATGTTACTTAGAGCACCAAAATATTTTATTTCAATACGATTACTTCATTACTTGTATTAATTCTTAATAATACTTCATATAGTCGTAGAGTGCGTGCGCTGTATAGTCATGTTGAAAAAATGTAGGATTTATTATTAAAAAATTAATTATTTTCATATGGATGCCGTATTTATGATTAAATTTTTTCAAAGTGATTGCATAGCACTTTCACACTCTTGACCAAAGTTTTGAATACCATACCGGTCAAGCCATTGGAATAAAATATTTTGATACGGGTACCGTTTCATGTACCGTTTCAAAATAGTCGATATATGAATAAATTATATATAAATACACATATATATAAATTATAAATAGTCTGGTATGAATTGGGAGTCAAAAAATGAGTTTGTAGTTTCAAGAAATGAAAAAAAAATAAAGGCCAAAATACAGTCCGGTATTTTGGGCGGTACGAAACTGATATAATATCTGTACCGGACCAGCGGCCGATATGGCATATACCGGTCATACCGGCCGATACGGTACAGTATTTAAAACATTGTTCTCGACTACAATTATTATTTCTCTAAGAGAAAAGGTTAATTCTAAAAAAAAAAAAATCAATGCATTTGAAAATGAAGTTAGGTAAGAAGGGCGGGGAACAAAACGCAGTTGAAACTATGGGAGCTTAATCATGGGAGCTTTCATTTTTCATTGTACAAATTATTCAGACAGAGTTTTATTGATGGAAACTATGGTTTACTCAACACTACTACCTTTGAACCAAATCCAGACTGCAATAGGTTTGAGAATTTAATTTTCATTTTCAACAGAACATAGAATATGTGATGACCCACTTTTGCGTGTATTTTCACTGAAGGGTTGTTTTAAATTTAATTAATATGTTGGTTTATTTATTTTAAATTAATGTATTTTAATTGGTTTTCAATTTGTTTGATGTTGTGTTTAATTTATTTTAGTCGTTTTACGGTTTTTAATATCGTTTTTGGCGGATCGGTTTTTGATTTCCGGAGTGAGGATTGGACCTCATTTCTTTTCTTTTCTCTTTTTCTTTTTTCCTTTTTCCTTTTCTTTTTCTTCTTCTTTTTCTTCCCGTTTTCTCTCTCCCCGCGCAACTCTTCTTCCTTTTCTCTCCTTCCATCACCGTCTGTTTGTCAGCCCAGTGCGCCGCCGTGTATTGTACCACCCCCACCATTCTCTTCCCCTCCCACCAGAGATAATTCCCACCAATGTTTAGAGCCATCGGACCAGCTGTTAGCCGCCACGAGCCCCTGGAAGTCACGGCACCTGCTCTGTTTTTCCCCCAGTCGCCAGTTGCTTTCACAGCCTAGAACCGCCGCTCACCGGTGGCATGGCCTATACCACCCACCCAGTTTTCTTCCCCTCTCACTGGTGAACATCCCCACCAAGTTTCACCTCCATCCGAGCCACCGTTAGCCACCACGAGCTCCTCCAAGCCACACGGTTTTTACTGATTCTAGCTCCGTCGCACCACCTCCGGCCAACATCTCTTCATAGCTTCTTCCTCCACCTCTTGCCGACCTAAACTATCCATTTTCGACCTCGATCCGTTGCCGGAGCAGCTCTCACGAGCTCAACTCCGATTTGGGCTTTTTCCGCTTCCACCGCCGTTTCCACCATCACCCATGGCCAAAACTCACTTCCCTTAGCTTCATAGATATCTCAAGACCATTCCCTATCAATTTTGTGCCTTGGTTTGTCCCCGTTCGAAAGGGGGTAATTTATTACCCACGGCAACAGTGTAAATTACACTGTTACGTTGCTTTTCTTCCGCCGTTTGCAACGCCGTGAGCTTTCAAAAAATACCATATAGCGCTGTAAGTATTTTTCAAACTCTAATTTTAGATTTAAATATATTTTGCTCATACAATAAATATTTACTGTTGGTTGGCTGATTCCGGACTGAGTCCGAGGAGTTCGGGGGTTGGATGGATGAGGACGGAGTTGCTTGGATTGTTGTTTTGTGCATTGTGGTTGCTTTTACATGGTGCATGCACATGCATTTTATTTATTTGAGAAAACCATGTTTTGTTGGCATAAATGGATTTCGGGTGTGTGAGTCTCACGAGCCCAAGCCGAGATGGGTTATTATCTTGGTGGAGCTCTTCTGGTCACTCGGGAGTGGATAATACTGAGTGACATCCCCTGGGTTCTCACAAGGCGACGACCGGATCGCACGATACGGTAACGTTGTCGTGTCGACTCCGTGGTCCCTAGAGTGGTGGGGACTAGAGGATGGCCTGGCCAGTTACGCGCTGGGCGCGAGTCTAGGCATCGCTCGTTTAGGTGTCACATGCATAGTCGTTACCTGTGGTGTGGCACAGAGCCAGGGTGTGCGGATGATCCCTAGGGGAGATCATGGTGCATGTATAATTGGATCGTTTTTATGGTTTTCGGATACGGGCTTTTGATCCATTTTCTAGGAAAATGGTGGTTTGGGCCATTATCTGGGATAATGGTGAGGCTTGGTTTTAAGCGATATGTTTTTGGGCCAAATGGGTTTTTGGCGTGCGTGGAAAAATATGGTTTTACGGGACATGTGCATTGGCTTTTCTTTCATGCATGTTGTTTGAGTTTTAATATACTTTTATCTAATGGTGTTTGGATTTTACTTACCTGCGTCACCATTTTCGGTTCCGTAGATTTTGGTGCAGAGTTTGAGGAGGAGGAGGAGGCTGAGCTCAAGGATGTGGCTCCGCCAGAGTTCTGAGTTGGGTTATGCTTTGTTTTGAGCTTTGAAATAATATTTGTGTTATGTAATATTTTATTATGTATGTTTTAAACAGCTTTGTATTAAACAAGAAAAATTTTGGTACTTAGTTTATGACTTTGCTATCCGCTGTGTATTTCTTGTGCACATTTGTTGCTTATACACACACTTGACACTCGTCGATAGGGTGGTGACCCGTGATGTCATCATCCGGACGTCTCGATTTTCCCGTGTCCGTGCGTGAGAATTTGGGGGTGTCACAGAATAGAGTTTAAATGCAAGGAAATGTGTTTGATACTTTCTGAACTGCTACTAAGAATTTTTTTTCTTTTTAATTTTCTGTTTGATGCTCTCTTCATAACAGTGCTCTTCTTTGGCACCAATTAATGGGAAGAAAATCCAACTTTCAGCCCATCCCAAACTAAAGCTCAACCCAAGCTCAACAAATCTGAACATGAAAAATAAGCAAGAGATGCACGGAAATCACAAGATTATTTCTTTCTTCTATTAACATTTCTGATGCAAAATAGCTAGCCCACAAGAATAATGCACCATTTCTAAACCAATCAAGCTCAGGCTATAGCATAGGAGATTTCTAAATAGCCCACGGAAACCACAAGATTATTTGATTCGGCAGCATAAATAATGTGATGCTCAGGCAATAGCAGACTCAATTTATACACTAGATCAAGCTCATACCTTGTTATTTTTACTCCAGCTGACGAAGGTGACTCCTCCACGACTAAGGTGACGACAACGAAGACAAAGGAAGGGGAAGGGGAAGGGGAAGCGTGTGATGACCCGCTTTCACGTGTTTTTTTTTCACTGAAGGGTTGTTTTTATTTTAATTAATATATTAGTTTATTTATTTTAAATTACTACGTTTTAAATTTAGTTTTATTTGTTGGATGTTGTATTTTATTTATTTATTTATTTATTTGTTTTACGATTTTTTTTAATCTCTTTCTCGGCGGTTTTGTTTTGTTGTCCGGAGTGAGGTTTGGACCTCATTTTTTTCCTACATCTCTTTTTCCCTTTTTTTCTTTTTCCTTTTTCTCTTTTCTTTTTTTCTTCTTTCTTTTTCTTTTTTCTTTCTTTTCTTTTTCTTCTTCCTTCCTCTTCCCCGTGCGTACGTCGACCCTCTCTCTCTCCTCTCCCATGCCGTAAACGGCTAAACCCCTCGACCCGCCGCCGTCCGACCGTCGTGCGGCACACCGCCCCCACCGGTCGAAGCCCCTTCCTCCGGCGCACCTCCCCACCAAATCCCAGCCCCATCCGGCCAGCTGTTTGGCCGGAAAATGCCCTTGAAGCCCCCACGGTTTTTGCCCCGATCCGCCGCCGTCGCTCCACCTCCGGCCACCATTTCTTCACCACTTCATCACCGGTTCCTTGCCGTCCTAACCCACCCATTTTCGGCCCCTAATAGCCACCGGAACAGCTCCTATGAGCTAGTTTTCCATTTTGGAAAATCCGGCCATCAACCACCATTTCCGCCGCCACCCACGGCCAACCACCACTTCCAATAGCTTCATAATCATCATTAGACCATTCCCTATCAATCTCAACCCCTGGTTTGTCCCCGTTCAAAAGTGGGTATTTTACAACCCACGGCCACAGTGAATTTTCACTGTTACGTTGCTTTTTCTCCGCCGTTTGCAACGCCGCAAGCTTTCTAAAAATACCATATAGCGCTGTAAGTATTTTCCAAACCCTATTTTCAGATTTAAATATATATTGCTCTTTCAATAATTTATCTGCTGGTTGGTTGATTCCGGACTGAGTCCGAGGAGTTCGGGGGTCGGATGGATGGAGGATGGAGTTGCTTGTTTTATTGATTTATGTTGGTTGGTTATTTTTGTGCATTGATATGGCATTTACATGGTGCATGCACGTGTGTTTTTAATTAATTGAGAAAAGCCTGTTTATTGGCGTAAGTGGACTTACAGGTGCGTGTGTATCATGACCCCAAGCCGGGATGGGGTATTATCTCGGTGGAGCTCCTCTGGTCACTCGGGAGCTGAATAAACTGAGTGATGTCCCCTGGGTTGTCGCTGGGCGACAACGGGAGCCGGGGCTAGGGGATGCTTGGCTACGAACGCGCCGGGCGCGAAACCGGGCATCGCTCTATGCACCGACTCCGTGGCCCTTCACTGGTGAGGGCTAGAGGATGCTTGGCTACGAACGCGCAGGGCGCGGAACTGGGCATCGCTCGTTAGGTGTCACATGCGTGGTGGTACTCTGCGGTGTGGCACTGGAGCCAGGGTGTGCGGATGACCCCTAGGGGAGGTCATGGTGCATACAGATAAAATTGGATAATGGTTTGAGATGGATATGGGCCAAATGTGACTTTTGGCGTGATATTTGGAAAGGGTTTGTTTTGGGCCAAATGGGATTTTTGGCGTGCGTGGAAAAATATGTTTTTATGGGATTGCGCATTGGTATTACTTCATGCATATTGTTTGAGTTTTATATTCTTTTATCTGGTGGTGTTTGGATTTTACTTACCTGCGGTACCAATTTTGGTTCCGTAGATTTTGGTGCAGGATTCGAGGAAGAGGAGGAGGCTGAGCCCGAGGACGCGGCTCCGCCTTAGTTTTGATGTCGAAGTTATGCTTTATAATTTGGTTTAAAACTATATTCGTGTTTTGTAATATTTTATTTATGTATATTTTAAACAGCTTGTATTATATTAAGAAAAAAATTCTGGTACTTAGTTATATGACTTTCGTTATCCACTACGTGTTTCTTCATGCACATTTGTTGCTTTTGCACACACTTGGCACTCGTCGTTAGGGTGGTGACCCGGGTTGTCACCATCCGGACGTCTCGATTTCTCCGTGTCCGTGCGTGGGGATTTGGGGGCGTCACCAAGGGGGAAGGGGACGACGGGTCTGAGTGGGGTTTTGGGCAAATTCAGTTGTTCTGAAAGGAGGAGGAACAGTGAAGGGGCAACGGCAAAAGGCAAAAGGCGAAGGGGGAAGGGGGCGACGACGAACGCACGAAGGGACTTGGGGCTAGAGTGAAGTTTGAGGCACAAAGGGACTTGGGGCTTAAAGAGTGAAGGGGCTTAAAGAGGAAGAAAATGCAGGAGGTCCGATTTCAATACGCAGTCGTTTACCTCACTTAAATGAAAAGAATCATTTCATTTAAGTGAGGCCTGCATATGCAGTCTCAAATTGGGACTTCAAATAGAATTATTCATTAATCAATGTATTGGCCACGTTGGGTCGTGCGTGGGGAGTCCGCAAATGGTGCCTGCATTTAAACTTTTTCTAGAAGTAAACGGAGATGCCGTGGTACCATTCTCCAACTTTGCTGAAAATTTGTAGTTCAACGCATAAAGTGCTTGTCCCTTCTACGTGGTTGTAGTTGTGAATAGGCTTATAGGAGTTCTCCTTTATAAGGTCTTATTTTCATTCTATTATATAAAATATTACATTTTTATCATCTTTAAATTATTTCTATTTAAAAAAAAAAAAAAAAAAAAGATTACAAAAGTTGATGGCTAATACCATTAATATATCATTAGATACATTATTAGTTGGAAGGGTAATGACAAATTAAATGAACGTGTATGATCATAGACTTAGAATTTTCAACTTCTATTTGCCCCCAGTACTTGTATGTTACAACTACAGAAGCAACACAAACAACAACAGCGACAATTATATATATGCAAATAATGCAATTGCCATTTGTCGCTCAACATTTGTTATACATATTCGTACCCGAGTCTATGTTTTAGTTCAACCATCTAATTGACTAATGAACTCTTTGTTATTTTTCCTACTTAATTCAGCGATAATGATAAAAAAAGAATTGCCCCCAATTTTATATATAAATAGAAAAAAAAATAATAGATGTGATGCAAGACAATATAATAAAGAAAGGGAACCTGTTGATTTTGTTAACCTGATCTGAATAACAAATTATTTGGGTCATCTTACCAATAAAATAACAAGAGAAGTCATATCTGGATATTAAAAAATAAAATGAATTTATTTTATTTTCTTTAGGCCAGAAATTCTGATCGATACTGCACTTCCATTACTACAAAATGAACATGTGTTACAAGTCATGTGGCCACTGGCCAAGAGGAAGCGTGGAAAGGCTTCTACCTATAAATTATTATTATTACAAAAAGCTAAACAAGCTGCATGACATAACACTATTCAAAGCATTGGGATGATCAAGTTAGTTAATAAGAAGCATGATAATTGTACATGACAACATAAGCTGGTGGCTTAGCAATATTAATATACAAGGCCGTTTCCATTTGTCTGTGATGGGAGTTTTAACACATCCTTGACTTGGTAACAGCTAGCACACATACTATTCAAATTGTTGATGCTATCCGAAACTGATAGTCTTCATCCCTTTCATTAATTAAAGAAAACGTACTACAAGATAAACGGGTTTTACCTAATATTGTTTATCTTTATATCAAATGCAAGATAATTTTGTAATATTAAAATTTATTTTTAATATAGTAGAATAATTGTACTGAATGATTGAACGTGAATTGTAAAATAGTCGTAAACAAATTATAAGTGTATAATTATTTTTTTCTTTGTTTGGATTAAAAAAGAAAATTTGACGGAATAATTTATAAAATAAGAATATTTTTTAAAAATATTTCCAATTTAGAATATGAGTATAAAAAAATTATTAAGGGAAGGTTTAGATAATGAGTTGAGATTAGATGAAAATTGAATAAAATATTATTTTTTAATATTATTTTTGTTTTGAAATTTGAAAATTTTAAATTGTTTATTATATTTTATGTAAAAATTTAAAAAAATTGTAATGATTAGTTGAGATTGGTTGAGAGACTTTTTGTATCGAAACATCTCCTAGTGTATCATTATTATTGGACAATGCTACAGATTGGACCCCTAAGTGCAAATGAATTTTTTTTTTAACTATTTTTTATATATTTTTAATTTTTTTTTTTTTTAAAAAAAAAAATCAATTCACCGATAGGTACTACTTCGGCCTCAATCATTAACTAAAAAAATTATTAAAAAAAAAACAATCAATCCATTTTGTCACAGCATTTTCCGGAATGATCCCATTTTATGTTGCAAGTTTTAAAATAGTTTTGTAGATTTGAGGACGAACAAGTTTATGATTTGCAGGAAACAAGAGCAACACATCTCGGACTGTCATCATTGTAGGTGTGCCAACTGTTGCCTTTGTGATACTAATCATCTCCGTCAGCGTTTATTTAAGAGTGAGGAAGCCAAGGCAGAAAGTCGAAAGTAGGTAGCATGCATGATTCAGTTTTCTTATTTTATTCGTTAAAACTTTGGCTTTGTCTGTGATTCGTCCATGAATACTATAGTCCATATATATATGCATCATGTGCTTCCATTTGCAGTAGTTGTTACTTTATATAAACAATTTGAATTGGTATTTGTTGAACTCAAGATTTCAAGTTTTGTGTAATTATATATTTACACATAGATTTTGATGATAACAAATGAATTCAAAGAATAAAGAAGTTTCAATCTCAAGTTGTCTACACAATCGAGTCAAGCACATCAAGGAAACAAGCATGAGCAAGAAGGGAACAAGTTCACATTAAAATTATAGAGTAATATTGTAAATCTCTTCAAAATTCGAAATTAGGATTAATGCTCAAAATTAATATTTTATCATAAAGTATTAAAATACATTTTCCACATGTGCATGAATATTTTGAAAATTAAATTTGAAAATTTTGAAAGATGATTGATTGTCATCTTTTGCATGTGCATGCCTTGATTAAAGGGTTGAACTTTGAAAATATTAAAGATGATTGATTGTCATATTTCACATGTGCATATTTTATTTGAATATTTTCAAAAGTGATTGATACTTTTTTAGACTTATACAAAAAGTAAAAGATTAGGCTTGAATTTTTTCAAAAGGAAAGTGTGCTCCTTTTGTCATATAAAAAAAGTAAAAGATTAGGTTTGAATTTTTTGAAAATGAAAGTGTGCTCATTTTGTCATATGCCAAAAGTAAAAGATTAGGTTTGATTTTTTTGAAAAAGTGAATGATGTTGTCTTTGACAATTAAAAAAGAAGAACCTTTTATTTGAATTTTTTGAAAAAAATGAATGATGTTCTCTTTGACATGTGAATCTTTTTAAATTTGAATATGAAGTCTCATATGCCCATAAATAGATCATTTGAGAGCTTCACATTCACAACACCAAGAGCATACAACATTCATTCAAAGCTTTCATTCTCTCTTCTCTAAGCATTGAGCATTAATCCTTATTCATTTTGAGAGATATAGTTTGCGTTGTATTGTTCTTATTTCACTCATTGAGGAGTGTTTTCTGATAACCTACCCACTATCAGCTTTTGTATCAGAAAAAGGGTGTGTATAACCCTTGTGCGTGTAGAAAGTATTCTACACGGGAAATAGTTGAATCACCACGTGTAAGGTGATTGCAAGTGTAGAGGGTGTTCTATACGGATCCTTTGTAGCGGTGTTGTTCAAAGGTGTAATAGGTTTCTATCTCCACCTGAAGGAGGTTGAATAGTGAATTTGGGAATCCTCAAGGGGTAGCTTGAGGCGAGGATGTAGGCAGTGGGGCCGAACCTCGTTAACATACTGAGTTTGCTTCTCTCTTACCCTTACTCTTTATATTTATTGTTATTTCATATTTTTTTTATATTTTATATTATATATTTGATTTATAATTGTTATTTTTTTAATACAATTCAATTCACCCCCCCTCTTGTGTTAGTCATCTGGGCAACAATTGATATCAGAGCTAAAAGCTCTATTATAAGATTAACTATCTTTTGAGTTAAGATCTTATGGCTAACATTGCAGCTTCATTTGGTGAAGGTCAATCTAGCAGTCGGCCTCCACTCTTTTGTGGAGATAATTACTCATTCTGGAAAGTTAGAATGAGAATATTTCTTCAAGCTCAAGGTAGAGAAATCTGGAAATGTATTGTAAATGGACCTTATATTCCAACAAAAGTGGTTGATGGAGTAAAGGTCAAAAAGGAAGAAGAAGAGTTTGATCGTGAAGACGATAGACTTTATACTTTAAATTTAACTGTTATGAATTTATTATATAATGCTCTTAATAAAAATGAGTTTAATAGAATAATGAATTGCGTTACGGCAAAAGAAATTTGGGATAATTTGGAAGTAACTTATGAAGGAACTTCGCAAGTCAATGAATCAAAAATTTATATTCTTACTCATGAATATGAAATGTTTAAGATGAATGATGATGAATCTATTTCTAGTATGCACACTCATTTTACTAACATCATAAACAGCTTGACAGCTCTTGGCAAAGTTTATTCCAAGGTGGAGATAGTAAGAAAAATTCGCAACTCTTTACCAAAACGTTGGGAATCAAAGTTACAGCGATTCTTGAAGCTAGAGACCTCAAGAAGCTCAAAGTCAATGAACTCATCGGGTCACTTATCACCCATGAGTACACATTGAAAAGAGAAGAAGAAGAAGGAAAGCCAAAGAAGAGCTTAGCACTTAAAACTGTTCCTCATGAAAGTGAAAGTGATGAAGATGAGGAAATTGACGATAAAGATAAAGAAGTTGCGATGATAACAAGAAGAATTCAGAAGTTCTTGAAGAATAATAGAACTCCTCCGAGGAAATCCTTCAAAAAGTTTTCCAAGAAAGATTCAGGTAAAAATGACACTTTAATTTGTTATAAATGCAATAAACCTGGTCATATCAAGCCAGATTGTCCTCTGCTAAAGAAAGATCGAAACAAGGGCAAGAAAGTAATGAAAGCTACATGGGATGATGATTCAAGTAGCTCAGATAGTGAAGCAAGCAATGAAGAATCAGCAAATCTTTGTCTTATGGCTAAAGATGACATTGAGGTAACAAATCTTGATAATATTGAAAATCTTTCATATGAAGAATTGCAAAATGTTTTAGAAGAGATTTATGAGGAATTTGAAAAATTGGGTATCAAGTATACTGCTTTGAAAAAGAAAAATTCTTCTTTAACAAACGAAATTGAAATTTTAAGAAAAGAAAGTATCATTTTGAAAGATGAAAATCTTGAATTGAATAAGAAGAAAATTGATTTAGAAAATATTGTTGAAAACTTTACGAATGGAAAAAAAAAATTTTGAAAAACTTCTTGGTAGTCAAAGATGTGTTTTTGACAAGGCAGGATTGGGATATATGCCAAAACAAAAATACAAACCTTATAAAAATTTCTTTGATAATCATTTTACATCAAAGACTAATATTCAAAATTCTTTTCATAAAAATAATTTTGTCAAAAAAGGATATTATTATAATCATTCAAGTTTTTCATATATGTCACATGCTATTTGTAATTTTTGTAATAGAAATGGTCATAATTATCATACTTGTCCTATTAGAAGAAATCATACAATGACTATTAGAGCCATATGGGTACCTAAAAATCTTATTTTTTCTAATACTAATAAATAAATGACCCAAAGAACTTGGGTACCAAGAAAAATCATTTTAATTGTTTTTATAGGTATGCATGAAGTCTTCCACAAGTAAAAATAAATGGTTTTTAGATAGTGGATGTTCAAGACACATGACGGGAGACAAGACTAAGTTCTTTGATCTTAGATCTAAAGAAGAAGGACACATGACATTTGGAGACAACTCGAAAGGGAAGATCGTAGGAATAGGTAAAAATTGGTAATGAATCTTCTCTCATAATTGAAGATGTTCTACTTGTTGAAGGTCTAAAACATAATCTTTTGAGCATAAGTCAATTATGTGATAAAGAATTTACAGTTACTTTCAAAATGGATAAGTACATTATTTTGAATGATCATGATTGTAATATTTGTTTTATTGCTTTTAGAAACAATAATGTTTATACAATTGATTTTGAAGAAATTACCGTCACAAGATGCTATTTGCTTTTCAATTCAAAATGAAACTAGTTGGTTATGGCATAGAAGATTAGGTCATGCCAACATAGAATTTATTTCCAAACTTTCAAAAAATGATCTTGTGAGAGGTTTACCAAAAACATATTTTCTTAAAGACAAAATTTGTGATGCATGTCAATTTGGTAAACAAACAAAAACTTCTTTTAAAACTAAGAAACATATTTCCACTACTAGACCATTGCAACTGATACACATGGATCTTTTTGGACCAAATAGAGTTGCAAGTCTAGGAGGAAAATATTATGCATTTGTTATTGTTGATGATTTCTCTAGATATACTTGGGTCATCTTTCTTGCTCATAAAGATGAGGCACATAATGTCTTTACCAAGTTATGCAAAAGAATTCAAAATGAAAAGGGCTATACTATTTCAAGTATCCGAAGTGATAGGGGAAAAGAGTTTGTTAATAAAAATATTGAAACATTTTGTGATGAAACGGTTTTGTGCATAATTTTTTCTACTCCTCGAACTCCTCAACAAAATGGGGTAGTAGAGAGGAAAAATAGATCTCTTCAAGAGATGGCAAGAACAATGCTCAATGAGAACAACTTACCTAGTTATTTTTGGGCCGAAGCGGTAAGTACTGCATGTTATGTTATAAATAGAGTTATGCTAAGGTCTAAGTTAGATAAACCCCTTATGAGCTTTGGAATGAGAAAAAGCCCAACATTGGTTACTTTCATGTATTTGGATGCAAATGTTTTATTTTGAATGATAGGGATAATTTAGGCAAATTTGATGCAAAATCTGATGAATGTATCTTTCTCGGGTATTCTACTAATAGTAAAGCTTATAGAGTATTCAATAAAAAGACTTTGACTATACAAGAATCTATGCATGTAGTATTTGATGAATCTAATTCTTCACTCTCCAAGAAATCTATTGATGAAGAAACAGGAGGTATAAATAATACGGAAAGTCTCAATCTCAACAAAGAGAAAAACAATAGAGGAAGTTCAACATGGAGCCATCAGGAAAGATCATCAAAATTTAATACAAGATGCAACCAAACAGTGGAAATTTGTGAAAGATCATCCAGTGGAACAAATTTTGGGAGAACCTTCACAAGGTGTAAGTACTCGATCATCTCTTAGAAATATTTGCAATCATACTGCTTTTCTATCTCAAATGAACCCAAAAATATGTTGATGCACTTCTTGATTAATCTTGGATTCTAGTTATGCAAGAGAGTTGAATCAATTTAAAAGAAATGATGTTTGGACACTTGTTCCTAGACCCAAAAATCATACTATTATTGGAACAAAATGGGTTTTTAGAAACAAGAAAGATGAGTCCGAAGTCATTACTAGAAATAAGGCTCGACTTGTAGCCCAAGGTTTTAATCAAGAAGAAGGAATCGATTATGATGAGACATATGCACCTGTCGCAAGATTAGAAGCTATTCGAATGCTACTTGCATATGCTTGTTATAAAGATTTCAAACTTTTTCAAATGGATGTTAAAAGTGTTTTCTTAAATGGTTTTATAAATGAAGAGGTATATGTTGAGTAACCTCCAGGTTTTGAAAATCATATTTCCCCAAATCATGTTTTCAAACTCACAAAAGCACTATATGGACTTAAACAAGCTCTTAGAGCTTGGTACGAAAGACTTAGTGGTTTCTTGATTGAAAAAGGTTTTTCAAGAGGAAAAATCGACACAACTCTTTTCATTAAATATGAAAATGATGATATTCTTTTGATTCAGATTTATGTTAGTGATATAATATTCGGTGCTACTAATGAAAATATGTGTCAAGTTTTTGCTAAGATTATGCAGGAAGAATTTGAGATGAGCATGATGGGAGAACTTACATTCTTTCTCGGATTGCAAATTAAGCAAGCAAAAAGTGGGACATTCATCAATCAATCAAAATATATTAAGGAATTACTGAAGAAGTTTGGGATGGAAAATGCTAAGGAAATTGGAACACCAATGAGCCCATCAATTAAACTTGATAGAGATGAATCCGGTAAGCCAATTGACTCGAAGATATATCGAGGTATGATTGGTAGCTTATTATATTTAACAGGTAGTAGACCAGATATTATGTTTAGTGTGTGCTTATGTGCACGCTTTCAATCATCTCCAAAAGAATCACATTTAATTGCAGTTAAGCGCATTCTTAGATATCTTAGTGGTACAATTAACTTAGGATTATGGTACCCTAAGCATACATCTTTCGATCTAATCAGCTACACAGATGCAGATTATGCTGGCTGTAAAATAGATCAAAAAAGCACTAGTGAAGCATGTCATTTCTTAGGTCATGCTTTAGTTTCCTGGTTTAGTAAAAAATAAAATTCTGTTGCACTATCTACTGCTGAGGCAGAATATGTTGTTGCGGGTAGTTGTTGTGCTCAAGTTCTCTACATGAAACAACAACTTGAAGATTTTAAACTCAAGTATAATCACATTCCAATCAAATGTGATAATACAAGTGCTATAAATCTTTCAAAGAACCCAATACAACATTCTAGAACTAAGCATATTGAAATAAGGTATCATTTTCTTCGAGATCATGTGCAGAAAGGCGATATAATATTAGAGTTCACAAACACACACGATCGGTTAGCAGATATTTTCACAAAACCTTTACCAGAAGATAGATTATGTATGATCAGAAGAGAAATAGGTATGATGCATACTATGAATATCTTTTAAAAAATAGACTAGAGTTAATAAAAATAGAGATAGATTTTTTAAATACTTTTACATAAACTTGAGATTCTTAGCCTCATGTTTGAGATGCTCATTCTCTTCATACAATATCATGTCATTCTTATTCATGGGAACCGGCAAGCGGAATGAAGAATCTAATAAAGATTTCAATTGTTTATTCTTCTGCCGAATGATTCCTTCCCTTGTGTGAGACTCTTGAACAATTCGTTGAAGTACAACAATTTGTTCTTTGAGCTTTTCAACTTCATGATTTTTGGCTTGTAGCCGCTGAGAAAAAGCAACAATAGAGGAAGAGTAGCGAGTCCCAAGACTCACCAAGTCATAAATAGCATCAGAATCTGATTTATTAGTCAGATTATTATTTTCTTGCTGCAACATGGCACCAATGGCAGCTGCAGAAAGGACAGGAGGTTGAGATGCAGAATGCCTCATGGATGGATCTAGAGAAATGTTAGAAGAATGAGCCATTGAGAAAAGAATAGAAGGCTTAAAACGAGAATGATGAAGGAATGCAGATGAGTTATAGAGATGAGATGAAAACTTGATGCGAATTAGATGAACTTCAAGACTGATTTTATAGAGATAGCATAAAGAATACGACAAACTATTGTCTCTTCAAATCTTATTTAGTCAAAAGAAATACAAGATATGCTGGACACACATTGTCAAAAGTTTTCTTACTAAGCCAGCGAGATTAACAGTAGATTGTCCCTATTTTTCTAGTAAACGATGAACCTCTGCTTTTATCTGCCGATGTTGACCTTGTATCTGAACCCTTTCTCGTTCCAGCTCCTCTATTCGTGGTTGCAGATCATGAGCATACCAATCTGCAAATTTTTTCAACTCTTGGTTTTCTTGCTTTAGCCTTTTATTCTCACTATCCTTATTAGCAAGCTTCTGTCGTAACTCAAATATTTGCATGTTAAGATGATCAATCTCACTCACCCTCGCCATTAACCTCCGAGACATGATCGTAACAGAGGCAGCATATTGACTACTGAGCATTCTTGATTCTGCAATAATCTCAGAATCAGCCTTACTAGAAAAACGGTTCACTGCTCCTATCATGGTATTGACGACTTCAGGAGAGAAGATTGATGATTGATGCGTCAAGGGTTCCTGATTCAAGTCTGGAACATTAGTGGAAGAGAATTGCTCAGCCATTCTATCGTTGTGGAAAAATAGAACTCAGGTTAAGAAGCGATTATTTTTTTGGCATCCGATAGATGAAAATGATCATTTTTTTATAAAAACTCGGAGCCTTCAATCCCGTTTGTCAACAACATCAGGCGATTGTTTAAATCTTCAGCCGTATTAAATTCATAGAGTTAGGCCTCGAGACTTTGCAGCACTTGTCGGGTCACGGACGGCTCCATTTTTCAACTATCTATAGTGTCTACTAACGCACCGTTTTCTTCAGGTCCATTTACTTATTGCGGATCCTTTTTAATGATGCCAAAAGGGGGAGAAGTGTTGGACTAGAACATTAACATTGTTTGAATTGCTAAACTTATTATATATACTTGGAATTATATTTATACTTTTGCTTGAAAAACTAACGCACATTCTCAGGGGGAGCTTAAGTATTAATACAGGTTTCAGGTTCTATCAAGTATTTGTCATCATCAAAAATGGGGAGATTGTTGAACCCAAGATTTCAAGTTTTGTGTAATTATATATTTACACATAGATTTTGATGATAACAAATGAATTCAAAGAATAAAGAAGTCTCAAGCTCAAGTTGTCTACACAATAGAGTTAAGCACATCAAGGAAACAAGCATGAGCAAGAAGAGAACAAGTTCACATTAAAATTATAGAGTAATGTTGTAAATCTCTTCAAAATTTGAAATTAGGATTAATGCTCAAAATTAATATTTTATCATAAAGCATTAAAATACATTTTCCACATGTGCATGAATATTTTTGAAAATTTTGAAAGATGATTGATTGTCATCTTTTGCATGTGCATGCCTTGATTAAAGGGTTGAACTTTGAAAATATTAAAGATGATTGATTGTCATCTTTCACATGTGCATGTTTTATTTGAATATTTTCAAAAGTGATTGATACTTTTTTAGACTTATACAAAAAGTAAAAGATTAGGTTTGAATTTTTTCAAAAGGAAAGTGTGCTCCTTTTGTCATATGCAAAAAGTAAAAGATTAGGTTTGAATTTTTTGAAAATGAAAGTGTGCTCATTTTGTCATATGCCGAAAGTAAAAGATTAGGTTTGATTTTTTTGAAAAAGTGAATGATGTTGTCTTTGACAATTAAAAAAAAAGAACCTTTTATTTGAATTTCTTGAAAAAAATGAATGATGTTGTTTTTGACATGTGAATCTTTTTAAATTTGAATATGAAGTCTCATATGCCTATAAATAGATCATTTGAGAGCTTCACATTCACAACACCAAGAGCATACAACATTCATTCAAAGCTTTCATTCTCTCTTCTCTAAGCATTGAGCATTAATCCTTGTTCATTTTGAGAGGTATAGTTTGCGCTGTATTGTTCTTATTTCACTCATTGAGGAGTGTTTTCTGATAACCTATCCACTATCAGCTTTTGTATCAGAAAAATGGTGTGTATAACCCTTGTGCATGTAGAAAGTATTCTACACGGGGAATAGTTGAATCACCACGTGTAAGGTGATTGCAAGTATAGAGGGTGTTCTACACGGATCCTTTGTAGCAGTGTTGTTCAAAGGTGTAATAGGTTTCTATCTCCACCTGAAGGAGGTTGAATAATGAATTTGGGAATCCTCAAGGGGTAGCTTGAGGCGAGGACGTGGGCAGTGGGGCCGAACCTCGTTAACATACTGAGTTTGCTTCTCTCTTACCCTTACTCTTTATATTTATTGTTATTTCATATTTTGTTTATATTTTATATTATATATTTGATTTATAATTGTTATTTTTTTAATACAACTCAATTCACCCCCTCTCTTGTGTTAGTCATCTGGGCAACAATACTGTCCATCTATGTAGGCGAATATTTTAAATTTTGTTGCTCCTGATCTTAAAGAATGAACTCAATTGATTTGTTAAATGTTGGCATGTTCCTCATGTCCTGAAGGTCATCATGTGGATGAAATTAGGAGCGTTGAATTATTTTTGTTTTATTTTGGCACTATTAGCCTTGCGATAGATAACTTTTTTGAAGCAAATAAGCTCAGACAACATGGTTTTGGTGCTGTTTACAAGGTAATTACTACATAGGGGTAACAATAATTAGTTAAATCAAGTTAATTATCTATTTTTCTAACGATTATGTTCATTTCACTCTTGTATATTATTATCAAGGTAAACTCTCCGATGGACAAGTTATATAGCTGTAAAAAGACTATCAAGAGATTCTGGGCAAGGGGATTCATAATTTAAGAATGAGGTCTTACTGGTTGCCAAACTTCAACACCGTAATTTGGTTAGGCTCCTAGGCTTCTGCTTGGAAAGAGAGGAAAGGCTTTTAGTGTACGAGTTCGTGGAAAATACAAGCCTTGATCACTTCCTTTTCGGTATGCTTGCGCGTACTTCTAATTTCATATGATGTTGTATGTATGCATTACTATTATTTTTGGGCCACAAGTTTTGTCGAAATTTGTTCTACCATGCAATTTTACTTAATTGCATGAAGCATGCATTTACTTACTTCTAATTTTCTTGGATATGTAGATCCAACCAAACGTGGACATTTGGATTGGGAAAGACGGTATAAAATCATAGGAGGCGTTGCTCAAGGGATTCTATATCTCCATGAAGATTCTCGACTTCGTATTATTCATCGCGATCTTAAAGCCAGCAATATCCTTCTAGATGCATATATGAATCCAAAAATTTCAGACTTTGGCATGGCAAGATTGTTTGTATTAGATGAAACTCAAGGGAACACAAGCAGAATTGTGGGGACCTAGTAAGTATCATGATTGAGGAGAGCTAATTTTTCCATTTGCGTCATAGAATTAAGGTTAACATGCTAATTAAGGCTTATTATGCTTCCAAAATTGAGATAAAGCGTACCATAATTATGGAGATATATCTATTGTTATTCAAACAAAACTTATAATTCCTTAATGATGTCAATGTGCAGTGGATATATGGCTCCAAAGTATGCAATGCATAGACAATTTTCAAAGAAGTCCGATGTCTATAGTTTCCGTGTGTTAGTATTGGAGATATTGAGTGGACCAAAGAACAATTGCTTCCAAAGTGGGGAGAATGTGGAGGATCTCCTAAGCTATGTACGAATCATTCTTCGTGCATTTTCCTTAATTTTCCTGTAATTGCTATAACATTTGTCTTTACACAAAAATAAAATACATAAATAGAAGATTCTTCTCTCTGATATTGTCTGTGATCTGTTTGTATTATATCTTACAGGCATGGAGAAATTGGAGGGAGAACGCAGCTTTAAATATTGTAGATCCGACAATGAAGTTTGGTTCAACAAGTGAAGTAATGAGATGCATCCACATCGAATTACTATGTGTTCAAGAAAATGTAACCGACAGACCAACCATGGCATCAGTCGTTGTGATGCTCAATAGCTACTCCACCACTCTTCCAGTGCCTTCACAACCTACATTTTTTATGCACACTAACATGGAATCTGAGAAGTCATCTGGATGGCAGCATAGCATAGGGATTATAGATCAGTTAGAAGAGAGATCCAAAGGGAGCTCTGTCCAAGCCTCACAAAATGAGGTTTCAATTACTGAGCTCTATCCTCGCTAGTGCTTCATGCACATATTATGGTGGTCCATGATTCATGTGGTTTGTGGTTATTTGAATTCAAACTTCGCATGTAAAACTTGGGTTAGGTTCGTTTTCTGAGTTTGTTTTGTTTTTCTGTTTTTTGTGAAATGAAACTTAATAAGGATTATGCTTTTATTTTATTTTATTTTTGTTTTTTTAGTCAACGCAACAATCACCCCCATGGCGTTAAATTTGTCTTCCTTCCATGTGGAGTATAAATTTATATAATAATTGCATAATTTATTATGTAATATATTTTCATCTAATCTATCACCATCAACAACATAAAATTTCAGATATGTTATTAACAAATTAATATTCTATGAATTAACTAATATATAATGTCAATTAACTAATTATATAGTAATTATAGAAATTAATAATGTAATTGTCATCTAATTTATTATCATTGATAGTATAAAATATTTTTTTTTATTGAGTTAGTTAGGTAATCCATGTTAATAAGTCACTTAATTTTAATTTAGAATTTTAAATAACTTTTTTTATTAATTCATTTTTCCAAAGAAAAAAAGAAAAAAATAATAAATAATTGGGTTGGACTGAATGAAGTTAATGAACCAACTGAACTAAACTGAACTGATAACTATCAGTCTAGTCTTTGTCCCTAGGGATGTTCGGTCCAAAAAAATGCCAAACTGGACCATACGTTTTCACCCCTAATTGTGTTAAGTCTGTTGTTTAGGTTGACAAACATGGGTGTGAATTTTTTCTGGTTCAGTTTTAATGAAAGTTCTTCAACTTCTTCTTAAAAAAAAGAAAAAAAGAAATGAAGAAGAAGAAGAAGATTGCTAAACAAATTTATCTTAACACCAATCTTATCTTCCAAGAGTCATAAAGAATAATAAAAACAGAAATAAAGAAAAACTTGCCATTAGAAAACGGTGCTTGCAATCATCATTATCATTATTTTTTACGGCAACTGGCCATAGATATTTGAAGGATCAATATTTTACGGCGCTGTCTCGTATTAGAAAACGATTTGTACATTCTTAAATTATGCTAGTTCCTTAATTTCATTTGAAAAAGTGGACAGATGATCTTAGACTTACACTAAAAGTTTTTAATGATGATTCTCACTTTTTTTAAAAGGAGACGCATGAGACTTTACCCTTTAAGAGTACTATACCTACAAAACTTTCTCAACTCCATGTCTTCCCTATTAACCAAAAACGTCTTATTAACATCTTATATATATCCACATCAACATGATACCCCCAAACATAGAGGTCTTTCTTAAATATGCATGTAAAAACGTACCTATAGACGATCGAGTTTTGTAAAGTTTTTAACCACCTCTTGTATCACTTTAGAAAAAACCCAAGCCATTGTTTTCCTTGCTGTACAAGTGTTTAATTCCTTTTGCGATTCTTTTATTTGTATAATTGGGCCTGAAAGTGATTCCAAATCACTGCAACCCCTATAATTTGAACAATCAATGAATCCTCACGAGCACCGAACTTGCCGCAATGACTTAATTATGTACTCCTAAGTTTTCTAACTTTTTTTTGGAAAATGAAAAACCCTCACTAAATTTGTGGAGAACTTTGCAGTGGAATTGTCATGGATATAAAAAGGGAGACAGACACGCAGGAAAGTTGCTTGGTTGACTTTTCACCGTTGTTGGAGTACTGGATGGATTGATTCGAATTATTATCCATTTTATTAACCTTGATTGCCAAGCAATCATTTTTCCTTTAATATTATTATGCATAGAGACATTTTTAATTCAAATTACACATTATTAGAGAGTTAATCAATTGTGATAAACTTTATTGTATATACGTATTTGATCAAAATAATGTAAAATGCAATAAGCTAGTCGATGCAACTAATTAATTATGACGAGCTGTAGGCTATAGCTGACCTTGGCACTTGGCAGCCACCCACAAGCAGCATCGAATGCATTAAAAGGACATCCTTTGTGACTTCACTTTGATTTGTCAGTGTCGATTGAACGTGTGTATAGAAAAATTTTTATTCCTCATCTTAAATTATTTCATTTTTCATTTGCACATATTGATGATTGGTATAAAAAATTATTTAAAATCCACCACTATAATGATGTGATTAGGGATAACAACTGCCACATTACAAGAGGTTAATGATACATATATAACCCTGATCCCTAAGGTCAGAAAGCCTGAGATAGTGGCTGAGTATAGACTAATCAGTCTTTGTAATGTCCTCTACAAGATTGTATCAAAAACCTTAGCAAACCGACTGAAAGGAATACTGCCCAACATAATCTCCTTGAACCAGAGTGCTTTTATACCTGGGAGACTTATTTCAGATAACACTCTAGTTGCATATGAAGTGCTGCACTCAATGACATCAAGGGTGAAAGGGAGGAGAGGGTTCATGGCACTCAAATTGGACATGAGCAAGGCTTATGATAGGGTAGAATGGGATTTTGTCACAGCTGTTCTGGTTAAGATGGGTTTCCCTCAACACTGGATCAACTCGGTTCAGAACTGCCTCAAATCAGTGTCTTACTCTATCCTAGTCAATGGTGAGCCCCAACAACAGTTTGTGCCCACGAGGGGTATTCGACAAGGAGACCTCTTATCTCCTTACATTTTCATAATTTGTGCTGAAGCCCTCACAGCCTTATTGAACAGAGCAGGATTATGTAAGGACATCACAAGTATCCCCTTGGGTAGAGGCCCAATCACAGTAAATCACCTTTTCTTTGTAGATGACAGTCTATTATTCTACCAAGCCAACAACAAGGAATTCTACAAGGTGCTAAGCATACTGGTCCTCTATGAGAAGGCCTCGGGTCAGATGTTAAACAAAGAAAAATCCTCCATTTTTTCAGCAAGAACACAAGGAAGGAGGCACAACACCAGATCCTCATGATGGCAGGGGTTAAGTCCAAGGGCTCCTTTGAAAAATATCTAGGACTGCCTGCCATAGTTGGAAGAACCAAGGTGGCTGCTTTTCACTCACTCATTGACAGGACTTGGGCTCGAATAGCAAGCTGGAAAACAAAGTACCTATCAGCTGCAGGAAAGGAAACCCTTCTCAAGGCTGTTTTGCAAGCAATTCCTACATACTCGATGGGGATTTTCCTCCTACCAGTCTCTATCACCAAAAAGCTAAACCAACTACTCAGAAAATTCTGGTGGGGGTATAATGAAGACACAACAAAGACCCAATGGGTGAACTGGAAGCAAATCAGCTCCTCAAAGGAGTCGGGTGGGCTTGGCTTCAGGGATTTCAGAAGCTTTAACTTAGCTATGTTGTCAAAACAGGGATGGAGAATCTTACAAAACCCCTCATCACTGGTCTCAATGATTCTCAAACAGAAGTACTTCAGACAAACAGAGCTAATGGGGTCAACATTGGGCAGAAGTCCATCCTTTGCATGGAGAGGCATCCATGCAAGGCTAAGCTTACTTAGAAAGGGCCTAATGTGGAGAGTAGGCAATGGACATAGCATCAACATCTGGTCAGATTGTTGGATCCCTTCCCTTCCCGAGTACCAAATCAAATCCACTCAGGTACCAAACTACACTTATCAGACAGTAAGTGATCTGCTTGAACCTCATCAACTAAGATGGAGAGAACCCCTTCTCCAACAATTATTCTCAGAAGAAGAAGTGGAAGCAATCAAGTCCATTCCTATCAGTGTTAGTGGCAGAAAAGATGTGAGAGTATGGAGGTTAATAGGCAATGGCATGTACACAGTCAAGAGTGGGTACCATCTCCACAGAAACATGATTAGTGAAATGGAAGGGGAAAACTCGAACAGAACTAATGACCAGGGAGTTTGGAAAGCATTATGGAAATTAAGGCTAGCCCCTGCAGTCAAGATGTTTGTCTGGAGGGCCTGCAGTGAGGCTTTACCTACCTTAGCCAACTTGAGGAGGAGGAAAATAATATCAGACAGCATGTGTCCAGTGTGTATGCAGGTTTCTGAAACCTCAGGCCATGTTTTGTGGGGCTGTGCTGCAGCAAGGGATGTGTGGAGTCAAGGCTGCAGGAAGGTGCAAAAGATGGTTGTTCATAGTGACTTGATGTTTGACATATGGGGTGAGCTAGTGGCAAGATTAAATACTGCAGAATTGGAAGAGGTGGCAGTTACACTCAGAGGGATCTGGACCAGAAGAAATGAGTTTCTGCAGGGAGAAGGATTCAGGCACCCCTCGATCCTAGTTCAGCAGGCCAGGACTGATCTACTGGACTACAAAGCCTCAACCACCAACCCCAAATCAGCTCTCAACCAGGCCATGACAGTGGTCCACAGATGGAGCAAACCTTCCCTAGGTCAGTTTAAGGCTAACTGGGATGCAGCAGTTAGAAGGGGAGAGGGAAGGATTGGCATAGGAGTCATTGTCAGGGATCACCAGGGCCTGGTCATTGGCACCCTTCAGGCATCAAGGCAGTTTAGGGGGGAACCATTTGATGCAGAGGCCTATGGACTATTGCTGGCTGTAATATTTTGTCAGGAAATGGGGCTGAGCCAAGTCTGTCTAGAGGGGGACTCGAAGTAGGTAGTTGAGATGCTCCAATGTCACACTCCTAACTGGAGCTTGGGAGGCTGTCTAGTTGATGACTCAAGAAGGATTCTGGACTCAACTTCAACCTGGACTGTCTCAAACACGTATAGGACAGCTAATGGTGCAGCACATCAACTTGTAAAGGCTGGATTGGAGTGCTCAGAGGACGTCTATAACATTGAAGAAGTTCCTAGTTGTATTAAGACCATTGTGTCTGGGGAGATGTTGTAGAGTTTGTGTGATGTATCAAGCAGTGGTGCTTGATTGTACTGATGTGTAATTTTTGAATGAAATTGACATCATTATCAAAAAAAAAAGGGGGATAACAACTGCCACAATTATATATAGAAAAATACTTAATGCAGTCGGGCTGGGTAACAACAGGGGAGTCATTGCCCTCGTGGAAAATGAAACGATTTGTTTTGATTTAATGACAAAATGGTGTGTTTCACATTTTCCCTCCCGTCCTTCTCTTCCCCAATGAAACTGAGTCACTTCTTCAGACCAACTCTTCAACTAGCAAGTCTCCCTCCTTTTATCTTTCCCATGAAATCGAAGACCCACACAAAATTGAAGACCCACAATAGAGTTCTCTAGTTTCCAGCATCTAGAAATAGCTCTAATTCGAAGGGCCATCCGAACTCGCCGCGAGGTTCAAGTGCTATGGGAACTGCATCCAAAAAATACAGTGTGAAATAACTTTATCATCAGCATGTACAGAGATCTATGCTAATAGATCAAACGTGCATGTAGGAAATAATATAACTAGGGTGGAGAGTAAGAGAGTGATTACATTTCTTAGGTAATCCACTGATTCGATGAGACCATGAAGTGTTTATACGTTGATCTTGAGCTTTGATTCTCTTCCTGTTTGAGAATCTGAGAATCTCTAGACTCTCCTGATCCATTTGGTTGCTTAGATGTCAAAGGAAAAATTATACAATGCCGGCCTAGCTTTAGTGCGGCAGTTCATGAAGACTGGTCAGACGATGATCACTGAATTTGTATGACCAACACCCTAGCTTTAGGTCTTTGAATTCACGTACATGCTGCTAATTGCATAGAGGCCTTAAATAGAGCCAAGAAGTTTAACCATGGATTTAACCTTACTCCACTTGCCTTTATACAATCAAACGATATAAATGAATATAATCTCTACAAATTTTATATTTAATTATTTGTCTTTCTCCTAAAATTTAGAAACCAAAGGGGATTATTGACAAGGCATGGTCGTATGGCCTTAGCTCTTCTGGTCTAGCTCTAATAAAGTCGTAAAAAAACTATTTCTGTTCATTTTTTCTATAAATTGATTGGTAAAAATTATAAACACAAGAAGTTGCTGAGTAAAAATCTAAGAGCATTGGCTTTGGATTGGTTATCCCATTCTTCAAAATTTAAAGAAAATGTAACTTTTTTACTTATAGCTGGTCACTCAAAACTTGAAGTCTACATTGGATTAGTCATAACATTCTCTATAATAATAAAATATTATTATTTTATTATTATCTATATTTCTTTAATAAATTTTATTTTTTAATTACATTTTTATTTTATTTTCATAATCTCCAATAACCTCCAACAATCATTTTCATTTCCATATTCACAATCCAAGAATTTATAATATAACAATCTCATATGTACATAAATGGTAAAATCTCATATGTAAACAAAAATCTCACATGTACAATCCAACATATAACAGCCCTGCATGAGAAAATCCAATACTGATTACATGAGAAAATCCAACACTGATCAAATGAGAAAATCCAACACTACTTTGGAAAAGGGGCAAAGCAAGTTGACCGGTAATTCTGGTGATCTGAAAATTGTTGGAGATAAGCAGACTCAGAGATGAAAACGAGCCAAGTGAGGTTTATGCTTTCCTGATTTTCCTGGGCATCATTGCATCTATTTTAGAAGCTTTTACTTAGTTCATTGTTATCAAAAGAAAAAATACAAGCTCATAGAAGTACCCCCACCCATGGGTGCTTCATGTTTTATAGATGCACTTCATGTTTTTATTAAATCTTTTACATCTTCAATCCATCTTTTTCGTGGGGCTTGCACATTGTGAATTATGAGGTTCTTCTGATGAGCCAAAAAAAAACACAAGGAGAAGAGAAAGAGCATGAACATGAAGGAAGACCATGTCCCTCATGTTCTTTCAATGGGAAAAGTTCAAAAAACACAATCTTGAAGCATTCATTGCAAACTTCATGCCACAAAGAAGTTGTAAAGGGCTTTTTCATAATTTACTTAGAAGTAAAACCCAGTTTTTAAAACAGTTGATTAGAGATTGTCATCAATTTTCAAGCTATAAACCAAATGTGAGCTATGATTTCTACTTACTTGAAAGCATCATTTTAGAATAGTCCATTTCGAGTTATAAAAATGGACTCCATTTCGAGTTAGCCCTATAACACTTAGAAAATAAGTGCCAACAAGTAATCAATTTTTTAACAAGTGCCAACAAGCAATCCATGATATGCACCTAGCCAAAAACATCTCATGCTAAAGAAGAAATTAGGTTAAGGTCAAAGACTCAAAACTGCCCTTATACCAAACATAAGGTAAATCTTTTAAAACAATAAGTTACACCAAGCAACATGGTACTAGGAATGACAACCACCAAAAAAAGCCATGCTACTTCAACAATATGAAATAGAACTTCTATACTATAGTATATAATAGCAACTCATCCAAATAAAATACAAATAACTATCCCTATCATGCTCTAATTTCATCTATCTAGTTTGCTGCATCATAGATCCAAAACTACACTCAAGTTGATCTTGCTCTACCTTTTCATTTAAATTTTCTCTCTTGCAAGTCTAGGTTATACAAACAACCATTTAAATTTTGCTCTCTTGCAAGTTTGCTGCATCATCCCACTGTCCAAGATCAGCATACATGGTATATAGCAACACATATGGCGCAATGACAAAACTCAATTAAACCCACTACTGTGTGCAAGTCTAGGTTATACAAACAACCATTTAAATTTTGCTCTCTTGCAAGTCTGCTACATCATCCTACTGTCCAACATCAACATACATATTATATAGCAACATGTATGGCACAATGAAAAAACCCAATTCTACTGTGTGCATACATGATCCCCAAAAAAATCCTTAGACAGTGAATATTGAGCAAAAAAAAACCTCATTTTCACTCAAGACAAATGAAACCTAAGGGTAAGAGAAGAAGAGAAAATTAAACATGTGAGACTCGATTTTGAGATGGAGCTTCGATTTGAAAAGGGGCTTCGGTGTGAGCAAGGCCGGGAAGGAGTTTCGACGGAGAGAAGCTAGCGACAGGGACAAGCCTTGCCATGCTGGAGAGAAGTAGAAGAAGCTGAAGCCTTGTCGTGCTAGAGAGAAGCTACCGACAGAGAGATAGAGAGAAGGAGAAGAGGGAAGGAGCTGTAATGGAGAGAAGGAGAAGAAGCCTTGCCGTGACGGAGTGAAGCTATCGACGAAGAGGAAAGAAGGAGAAGAGGGGAAAATTTGTGTTGGAGAGAAGGAGAAGAGGGAAGGAGTCATGCGGGGGAGAAAGAGAAGTATGCTACAGAGAAAGAGGGAAGTAGAAGAAAGGGCTACGGGAAAGGTCTTTGTGCATAATATAATAACAAATACATTTCACCTTGCTACATGCATATTTGACTCGTAGGATAGAATTACTATAGCTCATATCTTAGATGAATTTAGTTTGACTAATTCAATGTTGGCTAAATGTGGACGATATTAGCTAATTTTGAAGATGAATTAGCATTTGGCTAAGCTAATGCTAGTGCTCTAATGACTAATTTTGGGATTTGAGAAAGAGTTTCTCAAATATACCTAAAAGTATCCTATTGTTAGATAGTTTTATAGTCTTCTACAAGCAATAATCAAATGGTACAATAATTTAATATCTTCTGAACCTAGTAGGTCATATAAATATTGTTGATCTCTAATTCAATTTTCAGTTCTTCTCACAAAAAATTATAAATCTCTTACCAATCTTGAAGGGTTTCATAGCAAATATGTACATCCCATGCACATGTGAATTGATGTCAGGATTATTTTCACGGATATAAACCAACAAGACACTACAAAAAACACACACACACACACACACACACACTCTCTCTCTCTCTCTCTCTCTCTCTCTCTCTCTCTCTCTCTCTCTCTCTCTCTCTCTCTCTCTCTCTCTATATATATATATATGTGTGTATATATCCTATCTCCACCCATTTTTTGTAACCAAACAATATAATTATTTTCACAAATTTTATATTTAATTATTTTCACTACAAGAAAAGTACTTAATTGTGGCTATTTTCTTTGAAAATGATTATTTCTTGCTAAAATGATTCTATTTTCATTGTAAATAGTCATTCTCGTTGCAAATAATTTGTCACAAATACTTGTTTTTCTTGTAGAATTTACTCTTTTCACATACTTTTCAAGTTGCATGAACTAGACTGAATATTTTCATTTAAGCTTGCCAATCATATGTTATTTGGGTTCCTATTAGCCACTATCTTTTCAAATATGAACACTCAAAAAACAAACAACAAGAAAATCTTAGAAATCACAACACAACACATGATTAAAGTAAAATATAGCAACGAGGTTTGTAGATGCTTGAAGAACATGATGCAACACTTTTTGGGTGAAGGGAAGGGACTTGTATTTATTCACAATAAAACACTTTCCAAAAATTTTTAACCCTATTTGGACATTGATATCCACTCATCTTCTAAATAAGAGGAAGAGTTTTGAAATCGACATAATTTGCATATGTAAGAAACTGAGATCTCTTCCCTCAATGGTTATATTCAGCGATTGGTTTGTTTTTATTTTGACTAAATTATAGATAATTTAGGATAAAGATATATTTTTTTTTCGATAATGGCCATTCAAAATCTTCAGAGTCCAAAAAAAAAATTAAGATTTTTATCCAAAAATCATATCAGTTCATATTTTATTTTTACCACATTTTAAAGAAATACTATTAACAAATTTATTCCCAATGCAAATAGGTGAAACACTTATAATAAGTTAGTGATGTTTCATTCCTAATTAATTTATTGAAAGGCTCCTAAGATCTCCCTTACCTTTTTTTTTCTAAGTAAGCAAATTATCATTTAGATAATGAAAAACGAGATACATGAGGACAGGGTGGGCTTTCCAACAAACACCCCATTAAAACAACCACAATGCAAAAATGAAGAAAAACAAAAAGATAAAAAAGTAGGTCTTAGAACAAAATATTTGGTCCCCACCCATGTCATACAAAGAGGGCACCGTCTCAAATAATATTTTTTTACAGTTCGCATGACTATGCGAACTGTCGAGCCACTGTTAGAGGTGGTGGAAGTAGAATATGCACTATGGTTTGTTGTCTTGAGCTGTTTCTTAGAGAGACATGTATTCCTTTTCTCAAGATCATCAATTAGGAAAATTGGAAACATAGCAAGAAAATCAACAGGGCTGGACTGCAGTGGACCAATTTTCTTCGTGCACACCTGTGGTGGCACGTGGAAACCACGTGCGGTGATTGTGACATGGGGGGGGGGGGGGCAAATCTAAAAGATCTTAAGGTGGGGAATCTATTGGTACGGTGCTTGCAGCTGATGGACTCATCAAGGCTCGGCAGCTTGTGAAGGCCACACGTGAAATAAGCAACACGTGAGGGTCACATGCCAAGAATTTTTCCGTGGTTTTGCTTCATCTCAGTAGATCGGCGGCTAGAAAGTTTCGTGGTGGGGCGTGTGTTGACAAGTGGTCATTAGAGTGTGGTAGATTTGACCAAAAGCGGAAGCAGTGGAAAGGAGAGAGGGGAAAAAAAAAAAACTACCATGAAGGCATATATACAAATCAGTACTAGAAAATGAATACAGAGGAAGGTGAGAGCTAAGGCTATTATAAATATCTTATCGTAATCCCTCATGATTGCAACATTTATGAGTATTATAAATATTTGTGTGATTTTCTATAATAAAGATTTTCTACAATTTGAAAAAATAGAAATAATATGTAGACCCCACTATACTTAATGCTACACGTAGACATCATTGAACTCATCATTTAATGTTATATTAAATGTGGAGAGAGCCATACTATAACTCCTATCCTTGTGATGGAACTTTAAGAAATTTTATTTAAAAATGAGACGTAAATTATGACCGTTTTAAAACCTTTGATTTCCTCCCCTGGATATAAAATGGGACTAATAGAAAACAAAACGTAAAGAATAAATGGAAAGGGAAATAGGCTAAGTTCAAAATCCAACCTTTATTCTTGACCCCAAAATAATTATATTTTTTAACATAAATAAAATACAATCTTATAGATATTTTTAAGATAAATAAAATCATTTAAATAAAACGTGTTTCTAAAACTATATCATTTAGTGTTATTGAGCTAAACCTAATTTTTATAGAGGTTAACTTTAAAAATTAGGTTTGGTTCAATAACACTAAAAGTACTCCATTAAAATAATTTTTTACTCATAAATATTTAGAAGATTTATAAAACACTTGGCTCAATTTAAAAATCATTTGCTATGTCTAAAATAAATATTTGAGTTTGAAAACGTTTAGGCGATGCTCGTGACCAATCTAAGGGGTAAATGAGAGGTTGGCTACAGTGGAGGAAGATGCTCCATTTCGATTGGTGGATGGGTTACGATGGCCTAGGCCATGACAAGAAGTGCTAGGATGGTTGTATGCTGCAATTGAAGAGGAGGCCAATTCGGTGGCTTTCTTCACGATGGTTGGGATGTAGGTTGTGCTATTTAGGGGTTATATGTGGGTTTCAACTTCTTCAGTGGTGGTTGGTACTCTACTCAACCATCCTTTGCTGGTGCTTGTGTCGGTAAATGGTACCTGGTATTTAATGTGCTCATCAAAACCCATTCCTATGCGATTGGGTTGGCGTGATTTTTCTAAAGGTCCCCTCCTGAATCTTTATTTTTTAAATTTCATTTGCAAACGTGTAAAAATAAAAACGAGGGGTGCAATAAAAGGACTTCCCAGGACGTCACCCATCCTAGTACTACTCTCGCCTAAGAATGCTTAATTGAGGAATTCTGATGGGATCCATTGCAATAGTACTAATATGATCACATCCATCAATGTTGTCGTAGAAAATTCTTATAATCCTTGTTCCTCTTTGTCGTGTCACTTCGATCCCCTTGCAATCTGGAGTTATGATTGATACCTATTGATACACGATAGAGTTAGGCTGAATTTTCTGAACTCCCTCTCCTACGTCGTTGTATTTTAAAATTTAGCTTCCAAACATGTGAAAATAAAAATGAGAGGTGCAAACAAGGGTTCACAGGAGTTCACCCATCCTAGGACTACTCTCGCCTAAAAATGCGTAATTGCATAGTTTTGATAGAATCTAGTGCATTAGTGTTTGTATAATTGCACCTATCATAGCTGTTATTGAAAATTCTAATAATCCCTATTCCCCTTGGCCGGGTCACTTCCGGTCCCCCTACAACTCAGCGCTTTGATCAATACCAATGTGATCAATACCTATTTGCAAAACCATCAGCATAAACATGTTCTAAGGTTAAAACAAAATCTACATCTATTATTTCCTTATAAACTCGTCACTGACAAGACAAGAAACACAAGTTGCACAATAAACTCATAAATAAAGCTAAGCACAGACCTAAATTTTCAAGGATGGACTAAACTTCTAACAAATTTCTCCAAAAACTCATTCTAAAAATTACTAACCATTTTATATGCCAAAACCGAAATGAGAGAGAACAATCTCACTTACAAAGTGAAAGGTTTGATCCGAAAAGGAGTTCTCCAACTCTACTTTGATTTTCTCTCAAGTGGGTTCACTAAAAGGAGTTTGACCCGAAAAGGAGAATATTTTTCTACTTCTTTTGTTTTCTTCAAAAAAATTCTAAATGTATGATGTATCAGAGGGATTTTATGGAACTAAAGAGATTGCAAATTGAGTCAAGGGAAGCAAATGCAATAAACAAAAATAGCTTTTGATAGATGTTTGGAAAAGGAATACCCAAGTCTCAGGTCACTTTCTCACATTAGGTGTACCAGGGAGTTTTTACAATCCATAATTTCCTTCAAATGTAATACCGATCAATGTTAAAACACTTGGGATGATGTATATGATACGTGCACAAGCAAAATAATATATGAATAACCTCAATAAATTTCATTTCAATCTAATGTTCAACATGCAACTTAGAAATAAGGATCTACACCCCTCAAGTATCCTTCGTGCTTTCAATCAATGAAGGATCAAAAGGAATCAAGAAGCCCTAACCTTGGCTTTAAATCAAAGATGACAAAAACTTAAAGGAGTAAGAGTTTAAAACCAACATAAATCCAAAAACCCCCCATTGAAACCCTACTGCTCGAAAGCTTCCCTCGACTTAGGTTATGAAATTACTCACTCATAAAGTATGAAACTACATTATTAATCAAGAAAAACAACATTTTTATAAACCATAGAAATAATAAACTCTAAAACTGAAAGAAAGTTTTCGAATGTCCCTTTATGGTTTCCAAATTTTCCAAGAATCTCCAACCCCATGATCCCCCTTCTCAGTGTGATTTTCATCATATATATAGGCCCTCTGGTGCATGCTCTGTCCCACTCCCATAGCCTCCATCTATAACAGGTTTTTCTTCTTTACTGGTTCACATTCTTTCTTTCTCCCTTATTCTCTATGTAACACTCCGTTCCTGGAGGTCCAGAGAGTGAGCTCTTATTACCTAATATCAACTTCAAGAACACAACTATAAAATTCAGAAAACTCCATAAAATATTCATTTATTCACACAACCTAAATATCCATATTCCTTCATAACGACTACAAAGAATTTCTCAATAATATAAATTAAAAACTCTCCAAAGACCCAAAAATATTCTTAACTCATCAAATCAACATAAACAAAAATAAATCAATTCACTAACTACGACTCTCAAATAAAGCACTTGCACACTCGTGCACTTATTCCACTATAGTCATCGCACCTTAGTAAAACTTCCTACTATTGTTCTCTAGCTGAAACATCAAAATTATCTGAAAAAAATTTGAGAATAAGGGGTGAGTTATCAACAACTCAGAAAGCAGAGAATATATACTAATGTGCAAACATGAGCATTTAAAGACTTCAAAATGTAGAACAAAATGGTTTTACTTTCAGAATGTAGAATCTAAACATGTTATCAAAAATATTAGAGCGAAAGTTTCAGGAAAAAAAAATATTCTTATTCAAAGTCCCTTTGGCACAACGCAACTAAAAAAATCACATCAAAACAGAATTCCATGTTTAACCCTCGTGGTAGGGTTTGCAAAACCCTGACAGCCGACTGACCAGAAACAGAATGTGAATCTTCTCCTTATTATTCTTAGAGCCCCGAGTGTGCACATAGGAAATACCACGCATGATGTGAACCCCAATCGACTCGCTTTGAGACCCAACAACAATATTGGAAAACAAACCCAAGAACGCCAAACTCAAGTCTATGGATGGAGAATTTAGACCCGTTGAAATCTCGTTCCAAGAACCTAGATTATATTAAAATCTAGACCCAATGAAATCCCGTCTCAAGAACCCAAATTACAAGGAGGAACGCCACAAAGGTTGTGATTTACCTTTGATAAGTTCAAGAGTTCAATTAAGAACACGAGGAGAAAACTCACTCACAATGAAAATTCAATAAAAAATGTCTTACCTCTCAAATGAGGCTACAAGTGCCTTAAATAAACAATTCCCAAAACCCTAAAGGAATAGTGCCGCGGGTACTGTAGCGTGAACAGTGCCTCGCTACAGTAACTTCTAAAACCCTAGTTCACATAAATTAATAACTTTCCAAATATGCCCTTGGCCAAAATACAAGGCCTTCCAAAAAACCCTAGTTCATTAGAAATAAGACATATGGGCTAGACATCTCCCAAGCCCAATTATTCTAGAATAATTCCTTTGACTAATAAAATAAGTCATTTCAATGAAATAAATAAGTCCATGGTCTTTAATAACAATCGGCTCAAGTCGTGTCTTCCATAGCTTGGATTAAGTGGATCAAAACTGGTTCTCATTCTTTCAAGCCCATCATGTGTGTTGGGCTCTTGCTAGTTTCATCCCAATTGGATTGCACCAATTCTTGTATTGCTCCCTTAATCTTCGTAGCTCTTAATCTTGTAATTGATCCTTAAGACTTGGTCCACCTTGGGGCCCATCATTCCCCCTCTCCTCAAAAGGATTCGACCTCGAATCTCCACCTGGATCAAAGGGAAAAAGATCAGTAACAATGAAAATAGCAAACACGTGATACATACCTAGAAGATCCACTAGGTATGAAATATCATTAATTTTATCAAGAATTTGGAAATGTCCATCCAAGCTACTTCTGTCATCCACAAACAAAAGTATTAGAGTTAAATGAGTAAGTGGATTAAAATCATAAACAACTTTAAAAGGAGAATATGAAGTAGTAGTATGCAACGTCCTATTATATGCAAACTCTTTAAATGGCAAACAATCCTCCCAAGTTTTTAAATTCTTATGAAGAACAGTGCATAAGAGCTGGGTATTAGAAACAATCCTCCTAGGTACACCATGAAGTCGCACTATCCCCCTGAAAAATAAGTTAGCTATGTTTGTGGTATCATCAATTTTATGACATGGAATGAAATGTGACATTTTACTAAATCTATGCACAACCACAAAAATAGAATCACTACCACTTTTAGTTGTACGCAGCCCCAAAACAAAGTCCATAGATATGCCTACCAATGGTTTACTAGGAACGGGTAAGGGTGTATACAACCAATGTGGCAAAACCTTAGACTTGGCCTTCCTACATGTAATGCACATGCCACAAATGCAATTGACGTCTCTTTTCATCTTAGGCCAAAAGAAATGTTCATCCAACAATTCAATGAATGGCAAATGATACTCCCACAAACGTTCATGAAGCACATCTAAGGTTTTCTTTGTACCAAAATGACCATTCCAATTATATGCAAATTCAATGAATGGTAAGTAGTACTCCCACCAATGGTCATCCAACACGTCTAAAATCCTCTTTATATCAAAATTTCCCAACAGACCACATCCATGCACAAGCAACTCACGCATAAGACTAGTAGGCACACAAAATCTTTTCTCTGTAAACAAGTACCAATCTAGTCTATATAAATGAGAAAACGATGCTTTCTTACGTACTCCATACACACTAGTCATGCCATCATCATTAACAAACAAGTTTTTATCATATTTAAGTCTCAATAACTTTGCATCTATAATGATGACAAGGACGTACCTTCTTGCATAAGCATCAACCACAAAATTTTCTTTACCTTGTGTGTACTTAGTTACATAAGGAAATGTCTCAATGAGTTGCACCCACTTGTCATGCATTCTATTCAACTTACAGTGTCCTTTCAAGTGCGTCAAGGACTCATGTTCTTCAAAGAAAGGTCGAGTAGGGATTGTCGCACTTGGTATAAAATCAATGTAATGCTCTATCTCTCTAATAGATGACAATCCACTAAACACTCCGCTAGGAATTACGACCTTATATCCCTGCAACAAAGAGATAACAATACTAGGCAAAGATTCATTAAATCCGTTAGTAGTAAAATTCGCCTTAGCATAAAAACTCATTTCTCTCTTTGCTTTTCTCTCACTTTCTTCACTCCAGCTTTTCTTTTCACTCTCATTTTTCTTTTCACTCTTTTTTTTTCTTTCACTCTCTTTTTCCTTTTCACTCTCTTTTTTCTTTTCACTCTCTCTCTTTGCTTCAGTCTCTTTATTCTTTTCACTCTCTATTTTTTCTTCACTCTCTTTTTCCTTTTCACTTTCTTTTTTCTTTTCACTCTCTCTCTTTGCTTCAGTCTCTTTATTCTTTTCACTCTCTATTTTTTCTTCACTCTCTCCTTCTCTTGAGGTTTTGGCCTCACTATTTCTTTTTTGATCAACCTCACCTTTCAACTTCAGTTGGTCCTCATGGACCTGTGTTGGAGTTAAAGGAGCAAGTTTGATTCTTTTTCCATCCTTTTCAAAACTGTACATGTTTCTAAACCCATCATAGATCACTCTCCTATCACACTGCCACGGCCTCCCCAACAAAATATGGCCAGCATGCATAGGCACAACTTCACAAAGTACATCATCCTTGTACCTCCCAATTGAAAAAGAAACTAGCACTTGCTTATTTATCCTAACCTCCCCACAATCATTCAACCACTGCAACTTGTATGGTCTAGGGTGTTTCAAAGTAGGTAGATTCAATTTCTCAACTAAAGTAGTGCTAGCAACATTAGTACAACTCCCTCCATCAATAATCATACTACATACCTTGTTGTTGATGTGGCATCTAGTACGAAAAATGTTCTCTCTTTGCTGCTCTATACCATCCATCTTAAATTCTGTATTGGGAGCACGCCTAACAAGAGACTCGCCATACTCTTCATTCTTATTGTACCTATTCTCAATACTAGGCTCACATCTCCTCCTATCTCTCCCACTTTACAAATTTGTAATCAATGCACCTTGTTGTTCCATCTTATCCATCACTTCCCCCAACTTCAAATTTAACTTTTCAAACTTTTGTTGCATGGACTGCAACAAAAAGAATGAATTGTCTGACATCCCCTTTGGTTATGAGTCACTTTAATGAGACATTGTATGTGCTGCACAAAAAAGAATGTTAGTGGAAAAAGACCTCACACGCTCTCCCTCACGTGTTTACACTCAAATAATGGCACTCCACTCGTGTTTCACTCTTAATTGGCTTTTTCCCGATAATGATCTCACACTCTCTTGCCTTTTACCTCAAGAGTTTTCCCACTCAAGTTCTTTCAAAACTAATTGAACTAAATCAAGGCAATACAACCTTTTTTATCCCAACTAATAATTAGATCCAAGAAACAAGAACAAGAGAAACACGGAATGAATAAAATGACAAGGGAATCAAGGAAATTATTGGAATGGAAGGGTAACTATAAGAGAAGATACCAACTAGAAAGAGGTAACAAGAGGTAATTCAGCCCCTTTAAGGACAAGACCCAATCAACAAATTTCTTTCTTTCTCTTTTATTGTAACTATATAGCAACCACTGAATATGCTACCTCTACTTTCCTTCTCTCTCCCTTTTTTTTTTTGAATTTTTTTTTTTCGAATTTTTTTTTCTTTTCCTTTCTTTTCTTTTCTTTTCCTTTCCTTTCTTTTCCTTTCTTTTCTTTTCTTTTCTATTCCTTTCTTTTCTTTTCCTTTCTTTTCTTTTTCTTTTCTTTTCTCAAAAATTCAACCACAAACAGGAATATTCAATTGTGATAATCAAGCAATTGAATTCAAACACATACAAATTGGCAAGGAAATAGAAGGAAATCAATGAAACCCTAGATGGTGCAAATTTTGGCAGCCCTAGAAAAAACGAATTTTTGTGCTTTTTTTTTTTTTTTTTGGGCAATTCTAGAACATTGAAGCCCTAGAATTAATAATACAATAAATAAAAAGATAGAATCAGACCTGATTGGAAACCTTGCTCTGAATACCAAATGATGTGAACCCCAATCGACTCGCTTTGAGACCCAACAACAATATTGGAAAACAAACCCAAGAACGCCAAACTCAAGTCTATGGATGGAGAATTTAGACCCGTTGAAATCTCGTTCCAAGAACCTAGATTATATTAAAATCTAGACCCAATGAAATCCCGTCTCAAGAACCCAAATTACAAGGAGGAACGCCACAAAGGTTGTGATTTACCTTTGATAAGTTCAAGAGTTCAATTAAGAACACGAGGAGAAAACTCACTCACAATGAAAATTCAATAAAAAATGTCTTACCTCTCAAATGAGGCTACAAGTGCCTTAAATAAACAATTCCCAAAACCCTAAAGGAATAGTGCCGCGGGTACTGTAGCGTGAACAGTGCCTCGCTACAGTAACTTCTAAAACCCTAGTTCACATAAATTAATAACTTTCCAAATATGCCCTTGGCCAAAATACAAGGCCTTCCCAAAAACCCTAGTTCATTAGAAATAAGACATATGGGCTAGACATCTCCCAAGCCCAATTATTCTAGAATAATTCCTTTGACTAATAAAATAAGTCATTTCAATGAAATAAATAAGTCCATGGTCTTTAATAACAATCGGCTCAAGTCGTGTCTTCCATAGCTTGGATTAAGTGGATCAAAACTGGTTCTCATTCTTTCAAGCCCATCATGTGTGTTGGGCTCTTGCTAGTTTCATCCCAATTGGATTGCACCAATTCTTGTATTGCTCCCTTAATCTTCGTAGCTCTTAATCTTGTAATTGATCCTTAAGAATTGGTCCACCTTGGGGCCCATCAACGCAGAAAATCACTTTGCTTCCAAAGTAGGTGCACCGGAAATTGAAAAGTTGGTACCAACCCGAATAGAGGCCACAGTTTTACAGCCACGGTAAGGTCAAAACAAAACATAAATAGAAACAGAATGTCATGCCAAAAGTTTTCAGAAATAACATCATATGATATCAGAGTACAAAACATTTTCAAAACATAACAGAATCAGATCACAAAAATATAATTTATGCACAAAATTTCATATTCGCTCTCTTTTTCAAAATTTATAAACACTATGCAAAAATAAGCTCACGTTTACACTAGTTATGACAAAAGTAGTTTCTCCTTCATACAGAGTTCATGAATAATGCCAAAACAAATAATTGAGTTTGTTTTTCACAAATCTTTTCAAAAACAAAACATGCATATTTTAAAAGTCAACCTCGCTTTATTTATTCTTTTAATGCAATATCTAGTATAGGAATCCCACTTACCTGAACTTCTTAGCTTTTTAGAGTTTTTCCATAATAGTACCAAACGAAAATCAATCGTCACCTAAAAATTCAGAAAACCTGAGTAAATCTCTAATTGAACACATAACTTATAATCGCACCTAAAATACTCAAATCGCCTATTTTAACTCTTCAAAGAAACCTATAGTTCTCTTAATCTCAAAAAAAAAATCCACCACTTTCTAAGATCATCAACTTCCTCATAAAAATATTAAGCCCAAACCATATAAATGTTAAAAAAAATGTAACTAAAATACTCAAGCCCAAAATGATTTACAACCACAGACCAAAACCCATGAACTGAATAAAATAAAATAAAAGTCATATGAGAGATCAAAGCTACCCGTTAAGATCAGTTTAGCCCAAGCCGACATACACTTTGCCATGCCTAAGGGTAGCCCAAACTTGAACATAAAAAGCCCATGAAATATATATAAATATATATATATACACATATGTGTATAACTGACATCTCTAGAATTTGCCCTTTTCACAAAATAAGTTTAATAACGTAAAAGGCTCAACCCTTTTCAAACACTCTGATTATGAGTTAGTCAAAAGTCTTTATATAGTTTTGAGAATTTCAGAAAGAGGGAAAGAGTAATGGGCGACTGCAACTTACCCAAAAACAAATACCAGAGTGAAGCTACCATGTGGGAGAAGCAGGTCATGCGATTGCCGCTAGCCTTCCGTCATGCAGCGACCTGAGAGCACACAAATGTACTCTATTTTTAGTCTTTAAAATAGAGTGCTTGGTGGCTTGTGAGGCGGTGCTTCAATGTTGGACAGCTGAGGAGTATGGGTTGTTGACTTATTGCTACTTTGTTAGTCCCACATCGGTGGGATTAAAGAAAATGGCATATGCCATGAGTTATAAATAAGAGGCTTAGCCTCTTAGTTTAAGTGCACTAGTTAAAAGTTTATCTAATAACTTTTAACTTTAGTTAAATTCCTTTGTTGGTCTTTTTTGTAAAAGGGGAAGAGGTGTAAAGTTAAAATTTTACTAGTGGAGAAACTTTGTGGGTGCCTTTGGGGTGAGGAGAAAAAATTGTGTGATTGTAACAATTTTTCATATAGTGAATCTTCTTCTTTGGGTCTGGTGGTTTTTCTCATGTTTAGGAATTTCCACGTAAATATCTTGTATTATTATTATTTCTCTATTTTTCTTATTATGCCTACAAAAGGTAGATCCTAGGAGGGTGAATTTGGGAAGTCCAAATTTCAAACAATTGGTATCAGAGCCACTGGATTATTTTTGTGAGGTGGAGTTTTGGTGTGATAGTGTGGATAGGTACAGTCTAAGGAGGTTTTATCTAGGAGATTGAAAATTTTAAGTGTGTCCATTGTGACCCTCCAATCTTTTCTGAGAACTTACTTAGTAAGGTACTATTCATTTTTTATGGTAAATTTATCGAAGTAATGTCAGGAAGTAGGGTTTCAAATCTTATCAAATTTGGAAGGTGGAGAAATTTGATAGGAGAATCAATTTTGGCTTGTGGCAAGTACAAGTCAAGGATGTCTTGATTCAATCAGGATTACGCAAGGCATTGAAGGGCAAACCAACACCTAAAGTCAATACTGGTACTAGTGTGACTGGTGAAAGGAGCAGACCTAAAATGAGCGATAAAGATTGGGAGGATCTAGATTTGAGAACAGCAGTCCCACATCGGTGGGATTAAAGAAAATGGCATAGGCCATGAGTTATAAATAAGAGGCTTAGCCTCTTAGTTTAAATGCACCAATTGAAAGCTTATCTAGTAACTTTTGATTTTAGTTAAATTCCTTTGTTGGCCATTTTTGTAAAAGGGGAAGAGGTGTAAACTTAAATTTTTACTAGTGAGGAAGCTTTGTAGGTGCCTTTGGGGCGAGGATAAAAAATTGTGTGATTGTAACAATTTTTCACATACTAAATTTTTTTCTCTGGGTCTGGTAGTTTTTCTCATGTTTAGGAGTTTCCACGTAAATATCTTGTGTTGTTATTATTTCTCTATTTTTCTTATTATGCCTGCAAAAGGTAGATCCTAGAGGGGATGAATTTGGGAGGTCTAAATTTCCAACATGGGTCAACAGAAGTAGGGCTAGCGGCTTGTGGTGGTGCTGCCGTGAGGATTTTGGCAGGGGTTGGCAGTAGTGGGTTTTTTCTCATATGTAGGAGAGGAAAGTATGAATATTTATAGTTGATTGGAAAAAAATAAAGCCCTAGAGGAGGAGAGGGAAGAAACGTGCATGAAGTGTAAATGGACGTGAAGTCGTGCATGAAGTGGAGTCTATAGGAGCTGTGCGAGATCTTGGGCAACACGTGAAAATAAAGTGATGAAAAAATATAAAAAATAAATAAACAATTAAATAAATAGACTCTTTCTTGAATTTTTGGACCTCAACTCAAACTTAAAAATAATTCAACTCGTTTTTAAAAAAGATATCTCGGCCCGTAAAAAGATTTTTAAACTAAAAATCAAACACAAGGTAAAATCACAAACTATCAAAATAGATATCTTAGGCTCGTAGTCTATATTCTAAAAAGATATTTGAAAACTCAAATGGCCTTTTTGCACATATAAAAAAAATAAAAATAAAAATCAATTAAAAACTGCTTGGGATTGGACACGGGTGTTACACTCTATATGTTGGCTGAATGGTGAGGAGAGGAAACACTTAGTTGTTTCTAGGTTTTCCTTTCAATGCTTGCAATTACAACTTTGCCCTTCATCAGTTCCTCTTTTATTTCATGAATGCCCTAAAGCATATGAACATAAAATGAGTATTTATTTCTGTAAGGGCAACATCGGGTTTTTGTGTGCAAAATATTATCATTGATTAACTTGGAACCCAATATTAGAATTTAATGTATAATTAAGTACTTAACTCTCATTTTGAGGAAATAGATAACTTACTTAAGCCACTTAATTATACATTTTTCACACTTTATCATTTGACAAGTGTACCATTGTTAATGACAAGTAGTTTGGGTGGTAAACACTCTTGGTTTCCAGATTGGTTACCTGGCACACATAAATGCCTAGGGGTGTGCATCCGGACCGGATTTTTTTCCGGTCCGGTCCGGAAATCCGGATCAGGGTGAATCCGGGCGGTTATCCGCCCGGATTACACCCGGGCGGTTTTATAAATTCCGGATCCGGTTACGAATCCGGTTTTATAATCCGGTAATCTGTAACCGGGTTCTACGTCCGCTGGGTTTATTATATGCCGAAAACGACACCGTTTTAATCTTTTATTTCTTTTCCTCTCAACTCTCTCGAACTCTCTCGAACGGATTGCAAATTTCGAAGGAAAACCTCCCTCACTTCAGAGTCTTCTCTCAAGTCTCAACCCAGCCGTGCCGTCTCTCAACCCTAGCCGTGCCGTCTCTCAACTCTCTCGAAGCCTACGGTATGTTAATCTCTCTCTCTCTGTCTCTCCCTTGGTTTGGTTGGTTTTTTTTTCTGGGCTTGTATTGGATTTTCTGGGTTGCCCACTTTAGCTAGATCTGAGTTCGAATTTATATATTTGAGTTTCTGTGTGTAGATCTATAAAAAGTAAAGGATTTCTGCAGTTGGGGCTACGAGCCTTTGTTAGGGATGTGAGTTTTTGCTCCATTAATCTCTCTAGATGCTGTGATTGTGTTTATTATACTTTTTTTTTCTCTTCTTTTTGGTTTAGATCTGGGCTACGTGCCGATTGCGAATCTATCCCTGTCTCGAAACCGACGGTATGCTAATCTCTCTCTCTCTCTCTCTCTCTCTGTCTTTCTCTTGGTTTGGTTGGATTTTTCTGGGTTTGTAAAGGAAAATATTACTTTCATCATTTTCCTTTCTCTTCACTACATTCCCCCCTAAAAGCATTTTTAAAAAACTGATATTAGTTGCAACACTTCATATCCTGAAATATCCCAAACTTTTCGTCTTTTGTTTTCCTTGTTTTGTATTTTTAAAGATCAATCTGTCCATGAGACCTCAATCTTGTGCACTAAGGAACCAAGGATTAAGGATTAATGGCATTTCATAATAAAGATTTTACTCATCATTTTTATATCATATATCATAGATAATTTTTTTCATTTTTTTCTTTGTTTTATGATATAAAAATGATGAGTAAAAGGATAATAACTCAATATAAAAATAATAAGTGTCATCGTAAATAATCACATTTCTCATGGTACAAAACAATTAATTATGTATAAGTTGCAACATACAATCAAACTTTAGACCACGTACATGTGTATATATATATATATATATATATCCACCATGACCTATAAAAATAAAATAAAAATTAGAAGTTTTCCTTGTGGAAATCAAACTTGGTGGTTGTTTTCCTGGAAAAGTCTTGAGCTAGCCGTCTTAGCTGCCCATCCAGTCCATGTACCCCACAGTAAAACACCCCTGCCACAATTCAAAAACACACAACCAACCTCAACTATAAACGAATACTAAGGTCTGGTTTGGAATCTGGATAGAAAGATGCTTCCATTTCATTCTATTTTCTTTTCATCATTTTCCTTGAAATTATTGTGAATGGGTTACTTTTTTATGTTCTTTGCGAAATATAATCTGAAGATAAGTCAATGAGTAAAGCTCAGCATCCTATGTGTTTTTAGCTTGACAAAAGTCTTGAAATGAATACTAAATTAACTCCACTAATGTCTGCCCCCTCTTCAAATTGCAAAGAAAGTGACAGAAAAAAGTGGACTTGTCCACTAGCATTGATTCTATAACACTACAGACTCAGAAAGTAGAAAGAATATTCGAAGGTCTTTAAAAGTTTAGTTGATTCTCTCTGTTATCTGTCGCCCTTTTGGTTGTTCTGATAACATTTTTATCCTGTCCGTCTAATTATTGGTAAGGAGATGTCAATGGCGTCAGAATATTGGAAGGTATTTAAAAGTTTAGTTATTGTCAAGATAGACATGGTTCTTAATTTTCAGTTTGTTCATTCTGTTTTATTTTTCTCTAAGATGAGATATAGACTGAAGAAGATGATGAATACTTTCTGCAAAGAAGTCACTAGGATGATGCTGTAGATCCTCCATCTGAAGAACAAGCAAGAGGAGGGGAAGATTGTGATCATTCTTTTGTCTTGAAGGATGATCTTTTTTTTTTTTAATCTGTTAATGTATTAGTTTAATTAGCTGTGATGTAATATTATTTATTTTGTTTTTGGTAAATTTATGTCTTGCATTGTGATGTAAGAACAATATTATCTAGTTTGCATTTTTATTTATTTTGTTCTTCAATTAATTTTTTTAGAAAATTCTTTTCAAGTGTTTTAAATATTTTTTAAAAAAAATCTGGGCAATTTAAATATGAGATCAGATTTAAAAAAAAAAAAAAAAAGTGCTATAATTTTTTTTTAAAGTTATATAAAGATTTTTTTAGAATTTTTTTTTCTTTCAAAACCCGGATTGAATCCGGGCATAACCCGGATATCCAGGATTAAAGACCAAAAAAATAAAAAAATCCGGATATCCGGTTACAATCCGGATATCCGGATTGAATCCGGTTATCCGTCCGGATTGAGTCCGGGTTTAATCCGGGCGGATAACCGCCCGGATTTTGAAATCCGGATCCGGATCCGGTTATGGCCGGATACCCGGATCCGGATCCGGATGCACACCCCTATAAATGCCACATGTCATATGCTAACTAGTCCATATGGTGCCACGTCACCTCAATTTTTACTACATCAAAATTCTAAAAATTCTAAACAAGACAATGGTATCATCTAATTAAACCAAATATGCTCCTAAATTCTTTTAATAATTCTTTGCGGCTTTTAGTCCTCATGAACTTTCTTGGTCATCATTATATTCTCCCACTTAATAAAAGATTTCGTGCTCGAAAACTCTGTGTCTGTATACGTGGATCAAACTAGTATATATATGCCCATTTACTTACCTTCAGACTCACAACCACTCTCTTCATCATCAAGATGATTTTAATGGGCTGGGCCAAGGGAAGACGCTAGGCAGATAGCAACAAGACAGAGTCTATAAACACAAAGCCCCATCTTCATAGACAACAAGCTTGCAAGGATAGACATTAGCTATCTAGGAGGACTTTGGTTCGATCCACTTGGGTGGGGAACCCATTCTCCTGAGAAGGTCAAGGTGTTGAGGACAAAATAATCAAGAATAAGAGGTTGGCAATGTTGGATGTGATCCTAGCCACGCCACTATTTTTGCTGTAAGTGCAGCCCTAGATATGAATGCTACATCAATATTAAGAACTTTGCATGAAAATAGTTTTGGTTGTTAGAGGTAATCGCTCATACGGTTTGTTGTTGCTGGCTTTCATCCTCCAAGTGAGGAAGAATGTTGTATATGACTACAAGTGATGGGAACCAAGGCAGGCCTACTCTTAAAGATCCTTTGCAAGTTCCAGATGGGCCAATTACAAGATCAAGAGCCAAGAAGATCAAGGAAGCAATGCAAGGATTAGTACAAACCACTTGGGAAGAAGCTAGCAAGAGCCCAACACTCAAGATGGGCTTGAAAGAAGAAAAACCAGCTTTGATCCACTTGATCCAAGCTGTGGAAGACTTGACTTAGAAATATGGCCTTTAGATATTAAGGCTTTCAATTTGTTTAAAGGATTTTTATTATTACTTTTGAATAAGTGGGCTAGAGGATGCTTAACCCACATATGTCTTACTTATTTGAACTAGGGTTTAGAAGTACTGTAGCATGAAACTGTTCACGCTACTGTACACGCGGCTACTGTTCACCAAAGGGCATTTTTGAGAGAAAGGGTCTCAAATTTTAGTCTAGGGTTTTATCATGTTTTGGGGAGGGTATTTAAAGGATGTAATCAGCCATTTCAAGGAGACATTATTTTATTTCGAATTTTAATTGTGAGTGAGTTTTCTCCTCTTGTTCTTAATTGAACTCTTGAACTTATCAAAGGTAAATCACAACCTTTGTGGCGTTCCTCCTCGTAATTTGGGTTCTTGAGACGGGATTTCAACGGGTCTAGATTTTGATATAATCTAGGTTCTTGAAACGAGTTCTCAACGGGTCTAAATTCTCCATCCATAGACTTGAGTTTGGCGTTCTTGGGTTTGTTTTTTTCCAATATTGTTGTTGGGTCTCAAAGCGAGTCGATTGGGGTTCACATCATTTGGTATTCAGAGCAAGGTTTCCAATCAGATCTGATTCTATCTTTTATTTATTGCATCGTAAATTCTAGGGCTTCAATGTTCTAAGGTTCCAAAAAAAAAAAAGGGTGCAGAAATTCGTTTTTCCTTAGGCTGCCAAAATTTGCACCAGCTAGGGTTTGAAATTTGTAGGGTTTCATTGATTCCCTTCTATTTCCTTGTCATTTTTTATATGTTTGAATTCAATTGTTTGATTATCCCAATTGAATATTTCTGTTTGTGGATGAATTGTTGAGAAAAGAAAAGAAAAGAAAGGAAAGGAAAAGAAAAGAAAAGAAAAGAAAAGAAAGGAAAGGAAAAGAAAAGAAAAGAAAAGAAAAGAAAAAAAAAATCGTCCAAAAAAAAAAAAAAAAAAAAAAAAAGAGGGGTAGAAAAATCCAAAATTTTTTTTCTTGAGCCTTTCATCATAGGGGTTGTGCATCCTTCATTATAGTTGGTATCTTGTGTTACAGTCACTCTTCCATTCGTATAATTTCCGTGATTCTCGTGTCGTTTCTTTCCTTCCGTGTTTCTCTTGTTCTTGTTTCTTGGATCTAATTGCTAGTTGGGATTAAACAAGGTTGCTTTGTCTTGATTGAGTTCAATTAGTTCTGAAAGAACTTGAGTGGGAAAACTAGAGGTAAAAGGCAAGAGAGTGTGAGATTATTATCGAAAAAAAAAAAAGCCAATTCAGAGTGAAAAACACGAGTGGAGTGCCATCATTTGAGTGTAAACACGTAAGGGAGCGTGTGAGGTCCTTTTTTTCTGCTAACATTTTCTTTTAGCTGCACATTACAATGTCTCACCGCAGTGGCTCATCACCCAAGGGGATAGCAGATAACTCATTTGTGTTGCAAGCCATGCAACAACAGTTTGAGCGGATGAACATGCTATTGGGACAAATGGAGGATAGGATGAATCAACAACAAGCAGAGATTAGAAATTTGCAAGGTGGGAGACATCGGAGGCGACGTGAGCCTAGGGTTGAAAATGCATATGAGAATGAAGGAGATGATGAGGATGAGGAAGACCTAACATCTGAAATTGGGTTGGGTAGACATAGAGGAGTTAGGCGTGAAAGAGGATTTGAGGGGAACCTAGGGGGTCGGGATGGTGTCGATAGAGACTTGGGGAGCATCAAAATGACAATACCATCTTTCCAAGGTAGAACTGACCCAGAGGTTTATCTAGAGTGGGAGAAAAAAATAGATTTGGTATTTGATTGTCATAATTACTCTGAGGAGAAGAAAGTAAAGTTGGCAGTAATTGAATTCACTGATTATGCTATTATTTGGTGGGATCAATTAGTGACCACTAGGAGAAGGAATCATGAGAGGCCTATAGAGACATGGGGAGAGTTGAAAGCTCTCATGAGGCGGAGATTTGTACCTAGTCACTACTATAGGGACCTTTATCAAAAGCTCCAAAATCTTACACAGGGGTCTAGGAGTGTGGAGGATTACCATAAGGAGATGGAGGTGGCTATGATTCGGGCTAATGTAGAGGAGGACCGGGAGGCCACCATGGCTAGATTTTTGAGTGGTTTGAATAGAGATATAGCCAATGTAGTTGAATTGCAACATTATGTGGAGATAGAGGACATGGTGCACATGGCTATGAAGGTGGAGAGGCAATTAAAGAGAAAAGGGACAGCAAGGTACACTTCGGTTCCTAGCACTACTTGGAAATCAAAGTGGGATAGGAATGATCCTACTGAAGCAAAGAGAAAGATCGAACCACCTAAGGGCAAAGATGAGGGACCTAGCAGCAAAGCCAAGGTAGAATCTCAACCTTCAAGGAATAGAGATATTAAATGTTTTAAGTGTTTGGGTTCAGGGCACATTGCTTCTCAATGTCCAAATAGGCGAGTGATGATTATGCGTGACAATGGGGAGGTGATGACTGAGAGTGAGGATGATCGTGATGGAGTGCCCGAGTTAGTTGATGCTAGTGATGACGAAGGAGTGATATATGCTGTGAGTGAGTCTCTTGTTGCTAGGCGTGCTCTCAACACACACATTAAGGTGGATGATGCCGAGCAACAGAGAGAGAACATTTTCCATACTAGATGTCACGTCAACAGCAAAGTATGTAGTATGATTATTGATGGAGGGAGTTGTACTAATGTGGCTAGCACTACTTTGGTTGAGAAATTGAATTTACCAACCTTAAAACACTCTAGACCATACAAATTGCAGTGGTTGAATGATTGTGGGGAAGTTAGGGTGGATAGACAAGTGTTAGTTCCTTTTTCAATTGGAAGGTATCAGGATGAGGTGCTTTGTGATGTTGTGCCTATGCATGCTGGCCATATTTTGTTGGGGAGGCCGTGGCAATATGATAGGAGGGTGACACATGATGGGTTCAAAAACATGTACAGCTTTGTAAAGGAGGGTAAGACAATCAAGCTTGCTCCTTTAACTCCAAGCCAGGTCTATGAAGACCAATTGAAACTGAAAAGTGAGGTTGCTCAGAAAAGAAAGAGTGAAAATGCGAGTGATCAAAAAAGAAAGAGTGAAAATGAGAGTGATCAAAAAAGAATGAGTGAAAAAGAGATTGAGCAGAAAAGAAAGAGTGATAGTGAAAATGAGCACAACAAAAAGAGTGAAAAAGAAAGTAGAGATGTGGCTGAGAGTAGAGAAAAAAGAGTAGAGCCACGAGAGAAAAAAGAAAGAGAGTCTGCAGAGAGAAAAGGAAAGACAAAAGTGAGTTTCTATGCCAGAGAGAGTGAGGTTAAGAGGGCTTTCTTCGCAGATCGCCCTATGATTTTTCTTGTCTATAAAGAGTCTTATCTTACTCTTGATGACACTCACCAGTCTCTTCCTAGTTTGGCTATTTCCTTGTTGCAGGAGTTTGATGATGTATTCCCAGAGGAGATGCCTAATGAGTTGCCACCCATTAGAGGCATTGAGCATCAGATTGATTTTGTACCTGGAGCTGCTATTCCAAACCGACCAGCCTATAGGAGTAATCCAGAGGAGACAAAGGAACTTCAGAGGCAAGTTGAGGACTTGATGAGCAAGGGGTACGTGAGGGAGAGCATGAGCCCATGTGCAGTACCAGTGCTATTAGTGCCAAAGAAGGATGGGACGTGGAGAATGTGTGTTGATTGCAGGGCGGTCAACAATATTACGGTAAAATATCGGCATCCCATTCCTAGATTAGATGATATGCTTGATGAATTGCATGGCTCTTGTATTTTTAGTAAAATTGATCTTAAAAGTGGGTACCATCAAATTAGAATGAAAGAGGGTGATGAATGGAAAACTGCTTTTAAGACAAAGTATGGCCTTTATGAATGGTTGGTTATGCCATTTGGACTTACAAATGCGCCCAGTACTTTCATGAGATTGATGAACCATGTCCTACGTGCATTCATTGGCAAGTTTGTGGTTGTGTATTTTGATGATATCCTAGTGTATAGCAAGGACTTAAATGAGCATATTGAGCATTTGAGATATGTGTTTGATGTGTTGAGATGTGAAAAGTTGTATGCTAATTTCAAGAAATGTACCTTTTGCATGGAAAGAGTTGTTTTTCTTGGATATGTTGTTAGTACAAAGGGTATTGAGGTGGATGAAGAGAAAGTCAAGGCCATCAAGGAGTGGCCAACGCCAAAGAGTATCACTGAGGTAAGAAGCTTTCATGGTTTAGCTAGCTTTTATCGGCGTTTTGTTAAAGATTTTAGCACCATTGCTGCACCACTCACTGAAGTCATTAAAAAGAATGTTGGGTTTCATTGGGGGGCTACTCAAGAGAATGCTTTTGCCACCATTAAAGAAAGGTTGTGCTCTGCACCTGTGCTAGCATTACCTGATTTTAACAAAGCTTTTGAGATTGAATGTGATGCCTCAGGTATAGGGATTGGAGCTGTTTTGATGCAGGATAGGCGGCCCATAGCTTTCTTCAGTGAAAAGTTAAGTGGGGCCTCACTCAAGTACCCTACTTATGACAAAGAGCTTTATGCTCTTATTCGTGCATTGGAGACTTGGCAACACTACCTATGGCCTAGGGAATTTGTGATCCACACCGATCATGAATCATTAAAGCATCTCAAGGGTCAAGGTAAGTTGAATAAAAGGCATGCTCGTTGGATGGAATACATTGAGACATTTCCATATGTCATCTGTTACAAGCAAGGTAAGGAGAACATTGTTGCTGATGCTTTATCTCGAAGGTATGTACTTCTTACTTCTATGAGTGCTAAGATGCTTGGGTTTGAATACGTAAAAGACCTATATGCCGATGACGCTGACTTCTCTAATGTGTACGTGGCATGTGATAAGGTGGCATTTGGTAAGTTTTACAAGCATGAGGGTTACTTGTTTAAAGAAAACAAACTTTGTGTGCCAGGTTGTTCCATGCGTGAATTACTAGTGCGTGAGGCACATGGTGGTGGATTAATGGGACACTTTGGTGTCAAGAAGACTTTGGATATTTTGCATGAACATTTCTTTTGGCCTAAGATGAAGAGAGATGTCACTCGCATTTGTGGCAGGTGCATTACATGTAGGAAGGCCAAATCTAAAGTGTTGCCACATGGGTTGTATACACCCTTACCCGTTCCTAGTGAACCATGGGTCGACATATCTATGGACTTTGTTTTGGGGCTACCTAGGACCAAAAGGGGTAGAGATTCTATTTTTGTGGTTGTGGATAGATTTAGTAAAATGGCACATTTCATTCCATGCCATAAAACAGATGATGCCACAAACATAGCTGACTTGTTTTTCAGGGAGATAGTGCGACTCCATGGTGTTCCCAGGAGTATTGTTTCTGATAGGGATGTTAAATTCCTTAGCTACTTTTGGAAGGTGTTGTGGGGGAAATTGGGTACCAAGCTCTTATTTTCCACTACTTGTCATCCGCAGACTGATGGTCAAACTGAAGTAGTTAATAGGACCTTAACTCAGCTTTTACGCACTGTTGTTCATAAGAATTTAAAAACTTGGGAGGATTGTTTGCCATTCATAGAGTTTGCATATAATAGGACCATGCATACTACTACTTCATATTCTCCTTTTGCAATTGTTTATGGATTCAATCCGCTTACCCCTTTAGATTTGATGCCTTTACCGGTTGATGGCAGGAGTAGCTTGGATGGACAAAAGAAGGCGGAGTTGGTGAAGTCACTCCATGAGAGGGTGCGGCTTCAAATTGCGCAAAAGAATGAAAGAGTTGCTTCCCAAGCCAATAAAGGGCGAAGGCGTGTCATCTTTGAACCTGGAGATTGGGTTTGGGTTCACATGCGCAAAGAAAGATTCCCAGCTCATCGGAGGACTAAGTTGCATCCTCGAGGAGATGGACCTTTCCAAATCCTTGAGAAAATTAATGACAATGCCTATAAAGTGGATCTCCCAGGTGAGTATAATGTGTCTGCTACTTTCAATGTTTCTGATCTTTCTCCTTTTGACGTAGGTGAAGATTCGAGGTCGAATCCTTTTGAGGAGAGGGGGAATGATGGGAACCAAGGCAGGCCTACTCTTAAAGATCCTTTGCAAGTTCCAGATGGGCCAATTACAAGATCAAGAGCCAAGAAGATCAAGGAAGCAATGCAAGGATTAGTACAAACCACTTGGGAAGAAGCTAGCAAGAGCCCAACACTCAAGATGGGCTTGAAAGAAGAAAAACCAGCTTTGATCCACTTGATCCAAGCTGTGGAAGACTTGACTTAGAAATATGGCCTTTAGATATTAAGGCTTTCAATTTGTTTAAAGGATTTTTATTATTACTTTTGAATAAGTGGGCTAGAGGATGCTTAACCCACATATGTCTTACTTATTTGAACTAGGGTTTAGAAGTACTGTAGCATGAAACTGTTCACGCTACAGTACACGCGGCTACTGTTCACCAAAGGGCATTTTTGAGAGAAAGGGTCTCAAATTTTAGTCTAGGGTTTTATCATGTTTTGGGGAGGGTATTTAAAGGATGTAATCAGCCATTTCAAGGAGACATTATTTTATTTCGAATTTTAATTGTGAGTGAGTTTTCTCCTCTTGTTCTTAATTGAACTCTTGAACTTATCAAAGGTAAATCACAACCTTTGTGGCGTTCCTCCTCGTAATTTGGGTTCTTGAGACGGGATTTCAACGGGTCTAGATTTTGATATAATCTAGGTTCTTGAAACGAGTTCTCAACGGGTCTAAATTCTCCATCCATAGACTTGAGTTTGGCGTTCTTGGGTTTGTTTTTTCCAATATTGTTGTTGGGTCTCAAAGCGAGTCGATTGGGGTTCACATCAACAAGTGTTAGACAGACAATTAGGAGTAATTGATTTTTACTTAAGTAAGTGGCTTAAAAGATGTTTGCTCTTTCAGGAGTGCATTTGATCATGTCTTCCTACATAACGCTCATGCAATGTTCAAATGCTTGTTTTAAATTAGAATCGTTGAATAGTTGAAATTTCTAACATACATGCAAATACGAAGAGTATGATTAACAAACTTTGTTGCTCTTCATGTAATATAAGTAAAACTGTTATATTGTTTGGTATTGTGAAAAGGAAGGCACTATTCTAAGAAAAACCTGGCCAACTAGAAGTACCAATTTTCTTTTCGTTTCTAATACTAGCTTTGAAAACTGAAGATACATTCTTCTAGCTCGAGAATGTCACTCCAAATCCAAAATCTGCAGTCATATATTAAACATAGATCAATGCCAAATGCCATGCATTGATGACATGTTGAGAGTTTTTAATTGATAATTTGTTTAATTGGTAATTAAATGCACTTCGAAATATATGAACACTCTTTTGTTGGATTTGGTGATGGAAAGGTTGTATGGTTTAGAAACTAACTGTATAGATCCTAAGGCTAATTACTTGCCAGGCTTCTTTTGAATCAAATTTGTCAAAGTGGTAGGTTGCATTTGGATGTTGAGATGAGTTAAATTCTTTATGAATAGTAGTGAGTGGAGGTGGGTGAGTGAGTTTTATAGGTCACAACTAGGATAAGTTTAGATGTATTTGGATGTTAAGATGAGTTTAGATGTGTTTATGAGAAATTCAAAAAGGTATGAGTCATACCAATAATTGGGAAGTTGTTGTAATGATTGAATAATTAATTTATTTAAATCTTTTATAAATAAATAACAAAAATAAACATAAATTCCCTTGTGTCATTGCTTTCGGCCTATCACAAAGAACTTTGGGGAAGAAGACGAGCTTTCTGATAGGGGGAGAGAGAGAGAGAGAGAGAGAGAGAGAGCATTTATTTTACCAACTTTTGTTAGTTGTGGGTCCCTTGTGTAACAGTAATAAGGCTGAGCTAAGTTATGTTTAGTGGTTTGGAGTTGTATGTTTCGATGTTGGGCTATCCTTAAATTTAAACACAATTGAGATGAGCTGAGTGTCTTCCAAGTTCCAAACGTAGACTTAATTGGGTGAGTTTGGGTTTTGTTGGAAGCATCTCTTTTTATTTTTTTTTTTCCCTCTATATTATGTTGTTGACTTCCTAGAACTTCTGAAGAGGCCCATTTATCCATATCATCCAGTAATTGGGCTTAATCCGACAGGCCCAAACACAGCAATCTTCTAAGAATCTAAGGCATATTACAATTATTAGAATAAGCCAAATCAATGCCTGAAGCCCCTGCCTTGGCTAACCAATCCGCCACCCTATTACCTTCACAAAAAGCATGCTGAAAATGGCAGTGAATAGTGCTGGACAGCCAAAAAAGTTCCTCCCAAAAATCTTCTAGGTACTACACACCACATCTCCCTCTAAGCCACCAATAGATAACCACCTTCGAGTCTATTTCTACTATCACATTAGTGATATTCAAGACTTTGCAAATTTTCAATCCTTAAAGGATCGCTATGAGTTCCGCTTTATTATTTGAGTTGAAGCCAATATGAGAAGCATAAGCCTGGACATGTCAATCTAAATCATTACATATAATCCCACCAATTCCACAAGAACCTGGGTTTCTGAGACTACTATCATCCGTATTCAATTTATACCACCCCGACAGCGGTTTAAACCACCTTACCACTTTGCAACAAGGGACTTTAGGAACCACCTGTTTAATCTGCAGGAGCTCAAGGATCATGCCGTCTTGGTGGGACAATCTCGTAGGTTGCTTCACCACCTGACAAAGAGAACCTAACCACACACAAATAGAATGAACAACAGTTTCATGAGTTTCTAGAATACCTTACATCATGCACGGGCATAGGATATATACACTCAGAACTTCTATCACCGTATTCCTATTGTCGAGCGAGAAGTCTCACTCGGTGAGCTAACTAAGATCATTATCCCTCGTATTTGTGAGTCTCGTCAATGGCAGGCCTTGACCACTGGTCATCCCACTCCTTTTGTAGAGTTGGTTCGAGAGTTTTACCCCAACATTCATGCCATCTCTGATGATGGCTCTTTTGATGTTAGTCTCCGGAACATCCTCTTTCGATTGACTCTGGGCATGATAACGAACCTGCTAAACACCCCACGTGTGTCCTACCCAGTGTATCCTTATACACGGACACTTCCTCCTTGTCTGCCAGTCATTGCTGAATGTCTGTATGGTCTGTCTCGTAATTGGGATGGGAAGTCACCTCTTTTAACTGTAAGATTTCCACCTGACTATCTCATTCTCAGTAGGATTGTCCTTACAAATCTGTATCCCACTGGTCATCAAAGTGATGTGGGTCTACGCCACTCTTCTATACGCACTGATCAATGATGTCTCCATTGATCTAGGAAACCTTCTTTGCTGGGTCATGCTTGAGGCTTTTCAGTCCACCAAAGTACGGACTGGTTTGCCTTTTGCCTGCCTTATCACCATGTTAGCCCTCTGTCAAACAGTTGCATTTCTTCCCTAGGAGCCTAGAATTACTCTTAAGGCTCCTATTGGTCGTAGGACTATGTAGTTTAGTCGTGCTCACATCACCCTGCATCCTCTCCTTGTTAAGCATCCTCCTGCACCCTCCTGTCAGCCTTCGAGCTCTCGGCCATCCAGTTCTTAGCCTTCTAGCTCTGCACCATCCACATCGGTATCAGGTTCGATAGAGACCAGCCTTCAGTAGCTTCTTGAGTACCTAGCCCGCCTTGATACCCGGTTTGATAGGCTAGATGCTAAAGTTGATAGCCTACAGCAGCTCGTGACTCAACGCTTCAACGACATTGAGGAGCAACTTGTTGATGATGATGATGGTGGTGGCAGTCCTACTAATGGTGATAATTGAGACCATTTGCCTATTGTGACAAAAAGGGGGGTGGTATAGTACTAATTCGGGGAGTAATATAGATGTTGGGGGAGTAAAGGGAGAAGGACAGTTGTTAGTAACACAATTTTTCCTGGGACCAACAGCTTTTGGTTTTGTATCTCATGTCATTTGTGCTGCTGTTGTTTCACTAATTGAACTCAATGTCTGGTTAATTGCTTAATGAAGTTTTTTTCTAAAACCTGTGCTTGTCATGTCTATACATGTATTCTAGTTTGTGATTTGCGAATAGACATTGATTATACTTATGAGAATATTTCATGCATACTTTTGTTGGCACGTTTAACCGTTTGCTAAGTGTGTGCAGAAATATTTCAACGTGTTCAAGAATATGAATCTTGTATTGGGTGTGCTAAGATTAGGTCCTATGTATAAGTTAGAGGTTTTGTCACAGAAATGCCAAAGGAGAGATTGTTGAGGAAAAAATGAGTTAATTGGTATATTCTTGTGGAAACTTGTGTAAAATAGTGTGTAATAGGTGTTGAAGCGGTGTAACATGAAAAAGATTGAAGTGTGCTCAAAATGGGTCAGGCAGATCTCAAAACAAAGAGTTCGCTCGACTAGTGCTCGAACGAGACCCATCCAAAGTGGGTCACTCGACGTGGTGCTCGAGCGAGATCCTTCCAGAGTGGGTTGCTCGATGTGCACTCATCATGGTACTTGAGCAGCTTCTGAAAGACAGGGTGTACTCGACTCTCGCTCGATACTTCGCTTAAGCCAATGTTCAAGACAACTTAAAATTTAGGATTTTGAATGCCTCTTTCACTTGGGACTATAAATAGAACAGCTCACTTGTGTTCTTAGGTGTGGAGAATCAAAGTAAAAATCCTATGGGCTTCCAAGAGCTTTTTAGAGCAACCTCTCCCCTACATGGTTGATTCTCTCTTAGATAAACACATCTCCATCACACCACACTCCAAATCAAACTTTACATGAGTCCATTGAAGTGGACATGTTCATTGGCCGGAAGAGTCCGGAGCTATTGTTGATGTAGAGATTGAGAGGTTCTTGTGGGAAGCTACAAAAAGGTCAGAGTTCCGTCACTACATGCTTGTAGAGGTCAAGTGGGTCACTTGTGGTGTTGCAGGCCAAGTTAACTATTACAAAGGTTTTGTGAGTGTCTCTAAATTGGTTATAACAAACTTATTTTCTATAGTAGATTTGAGGTGGTGTCTTATACTTGGAGTGGTTTTAAATTTTGAAGATGTTTTTCAAATGAGTTTCCACTCTGTAATCAAAATCAATGTGTTGATTATTTGTGTTATATGATTCATTTATTAACTGTTTGTTTGACTAATTTTCAAAAGACCATCAAAATTGAATTACACCTATTCACCCCCTCTAGGTGTAGTGATTGGTAGAACCACTGCTTTTTCAGAGATGATTCTCCCTCCTTCCTCTCTGTGTTTCTCTCCCTCGACCCCCACTTCCCTAGATCACTACAACGCTTCTCATTGAAATGCAAAAATTACCCGATTCACAAGAGCGGCCACTAAAACAAGTTAAAGACATACAATCAAGATATACTCTTCGTATTTATTTCACAAAATTGATGCTTTCCACCCATTACCGATACCTACTCGATGAATTTCTTAATCCATCTAAAAGCAACTGCTTCAGTGGCTAAAAAGTAGAAAATTGTGAGAAACTGAAACCCATTTTTAGACATGTTGGAATTTGCATTTGCTTGTGTTGCTAAGAATTATGGAATTTCTTTAACTATTCAGGCAGGCTAAACTCAGTGGCACGAGCAATGGAGTGGGATCAACAGAGCTTGAAAACAAAGCTTCAAGCATCCAATACTCTAATCATATCTCTTCTCCATTGGTATAAACAGAGCTTCAAAAATCAACTAAAATCTTATCAGTTTGCTTATAGACTCACATGAAGAAAAAGAAAACCCACACGAAACTCTTACTAGTTTGCTTACAAGCAATGACGCTGAAGACTGTGATGCAAAGATCCAGTTTTTTCTACTTTTTTTCAAAGCATAATGAGAATAAGCCAAAGCTCAGACTACACGAATGCAAGTGCAGCTCAGAATGATATTTAGTAGAAACTTGAAGAATAAGCCAAGTCAAACCCACATTTCTTCTTTTCTTTCTTTTTTTAAAAAAAAAAATAATATGACGGCCCACGTTAGCCGACTGCCTACCATTTGTAAGGGTTGACTGCCCCTAGAAGAACTGTTCATTTACATATTTCTGTTCTTCTTTTATAGTCTTTTTGTTTTTTTTTTTTTTTCCTTTTATCTTTTTAACACTTTTTAGTGGGATTTTTGTGACGCCCCCAAATCCCCACGCACGGACACGGGGAAATCGAGACGTCCGGATGATGACATCACGGGTCACCACCCTAACGACGTGAGCCAAAAGTGTGCAAAAGCAACAAATGTGCACGAAGGGACACGCAGTGGATAGCAAAGTCATATAACTAAGTACCAGAATTTTTCTTAATTTAATACAAAGCTATTCAAAACATACATATTAAAATATTACAGGACACAAATATAATTTTAAACTAAATACAAAGCATAAACTTCAGCACCCCGGCGGAGCCGCGTCCTCGGGCTCAGCCTCCTCCTCCTCATCCTCGATCTCTGCACCAAAATCTACGGAACCAAAAATGGTGCCCACAGGTAAGTAAAATCCAAACACCACCACTTCTCTCAAGCTAAAAAGAGACTAGGATTTGTACTCTCCGAAATCCATACACCCTCACCACCACTATAAATGGATCTCATGTACCCTTAGCTAAGATCAATAATCATTCTAACGTATAAGTGATCCATCACTTCCATCTCCAACATCCGTACCTTATCCTCAAAATAAACAAAATTTCATTTCCCAAAACCTGCATCATCTATTATCCTCAACTCGATATGAATCAATCCTAAAACTTGTCACTATAACCTCGAGCTATAACAATTATTGCCAACCCACATTCCATTGAGTAACACGCTTCGACTGAACGCTCCAATCGATTCACCACTATCACGTGTCAATCTCATACGTCCTTAGCTGAAACCAATAATCATTCCAAAGTACAAGTAATCCATTACTACTATTTCCATCATCTGGACTTATATCCGCAAATCAACATGAATCATTCCTATATCTGCTTAACTTATACCCTTAATATCAGCAAATAGTTATCGCTTAAAGCTTTGTACTGAAAATGACCTTAAACCTGCTAATAATCCGTTCCCAAAAGTCTCTAAAACATAAGGTCTCAACTTCAATCGAATTCAATACCAACAATTAAACTATTGCTTCCAAAACCTCAATGGATCTATTTCTTCCGAACCGACAAAAATCATTTCCAAAAATTGATTACTACAACCTCGAGTTAACAATAGTCATTTTCTGAACTAAGTCAATATCTACAATCCTCAAAGAAGTATATGAGCTAAATCATTACCTTCCATTCTCAAAGAAATGTACCCCAGAAAAATTTCATATTATTAACTAAACTCTGATCAACCTCATTTTAATGGTTGCAAACTAATCACTCTCCAGAGTGGATCAAGCTAGCACCCCAAGTCTGTAAAACTAAGAACTCAACTCTTATTATAAATTGGTCCTTCAACTCTGCAATTCTAAATCCTTAAATCAAATAAGAATAATTTCTAGAATTTCTAAGATCAATGAGCTTACACCCCATAATAGAACAATCAGCTCCCAAAGCTTTTAAAATCTAATACATTAACGGATAATAAATCATTTTCTAAAATCCTTGAGATTGATGGCTTTAATCCAAAACATTCACCTTAAAACTTGTAAATTTTAAAACCCCAATTGCCACCAAATTGTTCATCCGAATCAGCGAAATTTAAAACTTGAAATTTAATTATTTCCCCCAAAGCTTGTCGAACCTAAAACCTTAATTACCAAAATCTTATTTCCTAAAATCTATAAGGCCTCAAACCTTAGATAAAATTGTCTTAAACCAATCCTTAAAGTTCGTTGAACCTACACTCTCCTATTCTATAGCCTCATTACATAAATTCAACAAAACCTAAGACCTCAACCATCTTAAGTGACTTAAATCTAACTCCCCTCCTTAGTTGCAACTTACATTCCTACTCCCAAGAGATCGCCTAACCCATGTCGTTCCCTTCTAGCCACAATATTATAAAAGTAACCCACCTCTATAAAATTCAACCCTACCACACTAAGTATTTATTCCTACCAACGACATTTTCGATAATATCGTCCTCCTGCCATAACATAATCCTCAACCCCACTTTTTAACTCCGGACAAAACAAAACAAAACAATTTAAAACAAAATAAATAAAATAACATATATTGGAATAACTAAAACAAATAAAACAACATACTTTCAATTCAAATAACATCAAATCAAACCAAACCAAATCAAATGGAATAAAATAAAATAAATTCAAATAAAAAAAATCGAATCAAGTTAAAGAAAAACAATTCAAATTAAATAGATAAAATAATTTTAACTCAAGCTTTTAAAACTTTCTGGTACTCCACTTATGGGACATATGGTTTTACCCAGAGTCGAACTGCTCTGATACCACCTGTGACGCCCCCAAATCCCCACGCACGGACACGGGGAAATCGAGACGTCCGGATGATAACATCACGGGTCACAACCCTAACGACGTGAGCCAAAAGTGTGCAAAAGCAACAAATGTGCATGAAGGAACACTCAGCGGATAGCAAAGTCATATAACTAAGTACTAGAATTTTTCTTAATTTAATACAAAACTGTTCAAAACATACATATTAAAATATTACAGGACACAAATATAATTTTAAACTAAATACAAAGCATAAACTTCAGCACCCCGGTGGAGCCGCGTCCTCGGGCTCAGCTTCCTCCTCCTCATCCTCGATCTCTGCACCAAAATCTACGGAACCAAAAATGGTGCCGCAGGTAAGTAAAATCCAAACACCACCAGATAAAAACATATAGAACTCAGACAATATGCGTGAAGTGATGCCAATGCGTAAAACCCATAAAATCATATTTTTCCACACACGCCAAAAACCCATTTGGCCCACAAAAACATATCTTTAAAACCAAGTCTCGCCATTATCCCAGATAATGACCCAAACCACCATTTTCCCAGAAAATGGATCAAAAGCCTCGGAAACCAAGCATCGCCATTTTCCCAAAAAATGGCCCACATCCGAAAACTATAAAAACAATCCGGTTATGCATGCACCATGATCTCCCCTATGGATCACCCGCACACCCTGGCTCTGTGTCACACCGCAGGTAACGACTACGCATGTGACACCTAAACGAGCGATGCCCAGACTCGCGCCCCGCGCGTACCTGGCCAAGCCATCCTCTAGCCCCGCTCCCGCCGTCGCCCAGCGACAACTCAGGGGACGTCACTCAGTATTATCCACTCTCGAGTGACCAGAGGAGCTCCACCGAGACAATAACCCATCCCGGCTTGGGCTCGTGAGACACACGCACTCGAAAATCCATTCACGCCAACAAAAGAGGATTTCTCAAATAAATAAAAAATGCACGTGCATGCACCATGTAAATGCAATTTCAATGCACAAATCAAATAACCAATCATAAATCAATAAATCAAGCAACTCCGTCCTCCATCCATCCGACCCCCGAACTCCTCGGACTCAGTCCGGAATCAGCCAACCAGCAGCAATAATTTATTGTAAGAGCAAAATATATTTAAATCTAAAAGTAGGGTTTGGAAAATACTTACAGCGTTATATGGTATTTTTAGAAAACACGCGGCGTTGCAAACGGCGGAAGGAAAGCAACGTAACAGTGTAATTTACACTGTGGCCGTGGGTTGTAAAATACCCACTTTTGAACGAAGACAAACCAAGGCTTGGGATTGATAGGGAATGGTCTAAGGATGATTATGAAGGTAGTGGAAGTGAAGTTTGGCCGTGGGTGGCGGCGGAAACGGCGGTCGAAGGCCAAAAAGGGGCTGAACGGAGTTGAGCTCGTGGGAGCTGCTGCTCCGGCAACGGATCGAGGCCGGAAATGGGTGGTTTAGGTCGGCAAGAGGTAGAGGAAGAAGCTGTGAAAAGATGGTGGCCGGAGGTGGTGCGGCGGCGCCGGAAACGGTGAAAAACCGTATGGCTTGAAGGAGCTCATGGCGGCTAACGGTGGCTCGGATGGAGGTGAAACTTGGTGGGGATGTTCACCGGTGATAGGGGAAGAAAACTGGGTGGGTGGTGTAGGCCACGTCACCGGCGAGCGGCGGTTCTGGGCTGCGAAAGCAACCGGCGACAGGGGCAAAAATAGAGCAGGTGCAGTGACTTCCGGCGGCTCTCGAAGGCTAACGGCTGGTCCGATGGCTCTGAAAATTGGTGGGGATGATCTCTAGTGGAAGGGGGAGAGAATGGTTGTGGCGGTGCACTAAACGGTGGCCGAACGACGGAGAACTGGGCTGACAAACAGGCGGCGACGGAAGGAGAAAAAGGGGCAGCTGTGCGTACATGGGAGAGGAGGAAAACGAGAAGAAAAAGAAGAAGAAAAGAAAGAAGAAAAGAAAAGGAAAAAGGGAAAAAGAAAAAGAAAAGAAAAGAAATGAGGTACAATACTCACCTCTAGAGTCCAACAACTGATCCAACGAAAATAATTTTAAAAGCAATAAAACTAAGAAAATATTTTAAACACAACGTAAAGCTAAAATATAATAATTAACTAGTAAAATCACCCGTGACGCCCCCAAATCCCCATGCACGGACACGGGGAAATCGAGACGTCCGGATGATGACATCACGGGTCACCACCCTAACGACGTGAGCCAAAAGTGTGCAAAAGCAACAAATGTGCACGAAGGGACACGCAGCAGATAGCAAAGTCATATAACTAAGTACCAGAATTTTTCTTAATTTAATACAAAGCTGTTCAAAACATACATATTAAAATATTACAGGATACAAATATAATTTTAAACTAAATACAAAGCATAAACTTCAGCACCCCGGCGGAGCCGCGTCCTCGGGCTCAGCCTCCTCCTCCTCATCCTCGATCTCTGCACCAAAATTTACGGAACCAAAAATGGTGCCGCAGATAAGTGAAATCCAAACACCACCAGATAAAAACATATAGAACTCAAACAATATGCGTGAAGTGATGCCAATGCGCAAAACCCATAAAATCATATTTTTCCACACACGCCAAAAACCCATTTGGCCCACAAAAACATATCCTTAAAACCAAGTCTCGTCATTATCCCAGATAATGGCCCAAACCACCATTTTCCCAGAAAATGGATCAAAAGCCTTGAAAACCAAGCATCGCCATTTTCCTAGAAAATAGCCCACATCCGAAAACTATAAAAACAATCCGATTATACACGCACCATGATCTCCCCTATGAATCACCCGCACACCCTGGCTCTGTGCCACACCGCAGGTAACGACTACGCATGTGACACCTAAACGAGCGATGCCCAGACGCGCGCCCCACGCGTACCTGGTCAGGCCATCCTCTAGCCCTCGCCAGCGAAGGGCCATGGAGTCGGTGAGTAGAGCGATACCCAGACTCGCGCCCAGCGCGTACCTGGCCAGGCCATCCTCTAGCCCTACTCCCGTCGTCGCCCAGGGACAACTCAGGGGACGTCACTCAGTATTATCCACTCCCGAGTGACCAGAGGAGCTCCACCGAGATAATAACCCATCCCGGCTTGGGCTCGTGAGACACACGCACCCGAAAATCCATTCACGCCAACAAAAGAGGATTTCTCAAATAAAAAAAATGCACGTGCATGCACCATGTAAATGTAATTTCAATGCACAAATCAAATAACCAATCATAAATCAATAAATCAAGTAACTCCGTCCTCCATCCATCCGACCCCCGAACTCCTCGGACTCAGTCCGGAATCAACCAACCAGCAGCAATAATTTATTGTAAGAGAAAAATATATTTAAATCTAAAAGTAGGGTTTGGAAAATACTTACAGCGCTATATGGTATTTTTAGAAAACACGCGGCATTGCAAACGGCGAAAGGAAAGCAACGTAACAGTGTAATTTACACTGTGGCCGTGGGTTGTAAAATACCCACTTTTGAATGGAGACAAACCAAGGCTTGGGATTGATAGGGAATGGTCTAAGGATGATTATGAAGGTAGTGGAAGTGAAGTTTGGCCGTGGGTGGCGGCGGAAACGGCGGTCGAAGGCCAAAAAGGGGCTGAACGGAGTTGAGCTCGTGGGAGCTGCTCCGGCAACGGATCGAGATCGGAAATGGGTGGTTTAGGTCGGCAAAAGGTAGGGAAAGAAGCTGTGAAAAGATGGTGGCCGGAGGTGGTGCGGCGGCACCGAAAATGGTGAAAAACCGTATGGCTTGAAGGAGCTCGTGGCTGCTAACGGTGGCTCGGATGGAGGTGAAACTTGGTGGGGATGTTCACCGGTGAGAGGGGAAGAAAACTGGGTGGGTGGTGTAGGCCACGTCACCGGTGAGCGGCGGTTCTAGGCTGCGAAAGCAACCGGCGACAGGGGCAAAAACAGAGCAGGTGCAGCGACTTCCGGCGGCTCTCGAAGGCTAGCGCCTGGTCAAATGGCTCTGAAAATTGGTGGGGATGATCTCTGGTGGAAGGGGGAGAGAATGGTGGTGGAGGTGCACTAAACGGTGGCCGGACGACGGAGAACTGGGCTGACAAACAGGCGGCGACGGAAGGAGAAAAATGGACAGTTGTGCGTACGTGGGAAAGGAGGAAAACGGGAAGAAAAAGAAGAAGAAAAGAAAGAAAAGATGAAAAGAAAAGGAAAAAGGGAAAAAGAAAAAGAAAAGAAAAGAAATGAGGTACAATGCTCACCTCTGGAGTCCAACAACTGATCCAATGAAAATAAGTTTAAAAGCAATAAAACTAAGAAAATATTTTAAACACAACGTAAAGCTAAAATATAATAATTAACTAGTAAAAACAAACTATTTAATTTTAAATCCAAAGACAAGCTAAAATAAATTAAACAGCAATTAAAATCTAATTAAAATCTGATAATTTAAAATAAAAGAATTATTATATTAATTAAATTAAAATATTCCTTTAGTGAAAATACACATAAAAACGGGGTGTCACAATTTTTTTATAAACTTCTATGCTTATTATTTTTTGTAGAATAAGTATTTTTATTATAGGCATTTTTTAAAAAAATTTTATTGCCCATTCAAATTTTTATAAAATAAATAAATAATAATAGACCATCACACTCATTAAAAAAAACAAAAAACAAAAAGGTTAAGTAGCCAACTTGCTTACTTTCGAGAAAAAGTTTTGCTACGTACAAACAAAGTCACGTACTAATCTACGTATCAATACTGATTTATTCATATTCAAAATTTTAATTAGCACTGTTTTTAATAAAATTTACTTTTTAACCAATTATATTAGATTGGTGCACATATTAGTAGGGGTGAGTTCGGTCCGATCCGAGGAGGTTTTACGAACTGGACCGGACCTATTCGGTCTAGGGTTTTCCCACCCTGGACTGGACCGAACTCCCTAAGGGTCGAGATGGCCTGGTCCGGTGGGTCCATTCGGTCCATAGTTGACTTTTTTTTTCTTTTTCTTTTTTTTTTTTTTTATAAATCCTATGACATTTTATTTAATACTTATATAATTATATTGTGATATATTTAATATATATAGTATACTATTATATATATTAATATATATTAATAATATACTAATACTATTAGTATATAGTAAATTAGTAATAGTTATTAATTTATTGGCTATAACTAATAATACACTAGTACTAATACTATAACTAATAACTATATGTAATAATAGTAATACTATATGTAATATACTAGTATTACTATATCTCTTCAAACACTACACATTTATTAATACTCTATGTCATACTATATTAAATAATAGTAATACTCTTATTACTAATACTCTATGTAGTTATATTAAATACTATATTACTAATACTCTATATGGTTATAGTGATTTAATACTAACATATTACATATTAAGTTAACTATGCTAATACATTATAAATTTATACATATATGATATATTATAATTTATACCATAACTCTTATAATATGTTAATATATTAATATATACTAGTACTATATATTATAGTTAATAGTTATACATTAAATAGTATAATAATACATTGATACTAAATATATATAATTATAGACTTATAATGATTTAGTTATTATGAATTTATGATTAGTTATAGACTATTAGTAAAGTCTATATATTACGAATCCATTATAAGTCTATAACTATATATATTTAGTATCAATGTATTATTATACTATTTAATATATAACTATTAACTATAATATATGGTACTAGTATATATTAATATATTAACATATTATAAGAGTTATGGTATAAATTAGTATAGTATTAGTATTATAATTTACGATTAGTATAGACTATTATAGTTATAGTCTATAACTATTAGTAATATATATAGTTATAAACTTATACTAGTATTAGTAATATTAGTTATGTTGAATCAATCAGTTAGTATAACTATTAGTAATTTGTATTAAACTATTAGTAATTTAGTATAGCTATATTATATCAGTAGTATTAGTTATGTTGAATCAATCAGTTAGTATAACTATTTTCAACATTATTAGTATTAATAATATTAGTATTAGTTATAACCATATATCCTATATTAGACTTAAGAGTCTTAGACTATATAATAGACTAATAGTATTAGTACAACTATATAACTATATATTAATACTAATTATAGTGAAAAGTATAACTATATAATAGTATTAATAGTAGACTAATTGTATAGCTATATATTAGTATTAGTTATATTGTTATAGTGATTTAGTATATTATAATTTATACTATAACTCTTATAATATGTTAATATATTAATATATATAGTAGTACTATATATTATAGTTATACATTAAAGAATATAATAATACATTCATACTAAATATATACAGTTATACTTATAGTGATTTAGCTATATATTAGTATTAGTATTACTTATAGTATTTAATATAACTATATAGTCTATATTAGTATAAGTATAACTATAGTATATTATAATATTAGACTCTTAGTATTATTTTTTTTAATACCATATTAGACTATTAGTATTTGTATATAATTATAAATATTAGTATAAGTAAAAAATTATATAATTAATTTATAAAATTATTTATATAAATTATATGTATTTATTTTATTTTTTTCATTCGGTCCGGTCCGGGGTGGAAAACCCCTGGACCGGGACTGGGCCAAATGACTTCGGTCCTCCTAAAAATGGACCGGACCGGTCGATTCTCACCCCTATGTATTAGTACACAATTGTGCTTACAACTAAATTTTTCATTCGAGAAAATATACATCACAACAATTCACAAAACACTTGAAAAAGACAACATTTTTGGGAGTATATACATATGGGATTTTATTTTCTTGAATTTCATAATAATTGGGTTTTGGCGTTAAATTGGGTAGAAAAATCGGCGCATGTACACTCTATAAGTCACCAAGAATTTTCATACCGTTGCACAAAAAACTACAAAGTATGTATACTCCACGAAGTCGCCAAGAACTTTCTTATCCATCGTGGCACAAAACACTACAAAGTACAAAGTATGTTATGTTAATCTAAGCACAAAATGAAATACTAATGTGGCACAAAACACAAAATCAATCATGCTAATGTGGAATGGCAGCTCAGCAAGGTCAAAGATCATATATTATTGGTTGTGTTGAGGTGGCAATGTCATGACATACTGTCATGCCCACCCGTGCACATAAGTACAACTCTATGTGCCAACTGTTCTAATCCTTTTAATGACTAGTTATTTTTTGGTGTATTAAAATTAGATTCTCAATGGACGTTCGTTTTTTTTTTTTTTAAAGGAACCTCGTATATTCATCACAACTAAGAATCACCAGTACAATATGACTCCTTACAAACTTGTAAAGAAATAAAGTCTGGACACTCATCAATCCAAATCTGGTCCTGCTCAACTAATAAAGCTTTTTTTGCTAACAAATGTGCAACTTCATTTCCTTCTCTTCTTGCAAACTGAATCTTCCATGATCTTCTTTCTCTTAACACAGCTTTGACATCCTCTACTATATGCCCACCAGAAGATCCTCATCCACACTGTTAACAGCAGATATCACCACTTGAGCATCTCCTTCAAGGATGACTCTATTAAAACCCAACTCATGGCTCAGTTCAACAGCCTGCCATAATGCCATAGTTTCAGCTAAGCTTGAATCCGAAACTGGTGGCTTTTTAAAGCAAGCACAAGCCAGAACTTCCCCAACCTCATCCCTCAAGACAATTCCTAGTCCCAGATTTCTTGTATTTGTAGAGGCATCCCAGTTTGCTTTAATGAACCCCTGTATAGGCTTTATCCATCTTTGACTGCCACTTCCCATATTTGCTGCACTTGTTATCTTTACTTCATGTGTTTGAGCTTCTTGAAAGTCCTCAATAACTGCTCTAACTGTGCAAACTACAGAATCGGGATCTTTGAACTTATTTTCAAATATAAAAGAATTTCTTCTAAGCCACAGAAGCCTCATCAATACAGCCACTAATTCTAGCTCTTTTTCAGACAGTTTATCCATCAACTTCTCCCATAGAACCAGAAAGTTGTCTTCTACACTGGACCACTTCTGCACTACTCGAATTGAACCTGTCCACACATCCCTGGCAGCAAGACATTGCCACATAGCATGCATGGCAGTTTCCTCCTCAGTGCCACATATTGGACATAAAGCATCCTCTGTCACCTTCCTCTTGAGCAAATTCACCTTTGTTGCAAGCACCTCATTGCCCAATTTCCAGAGAAAAGCTTTGTAAACTCCTGGTACTTGTAGACTCCAGATGTTCTGCCATCTCAAATCTTTTTTAAGCTCCCTAGAGGTTTCCCCCTTTAAAGCTCTTTTCTTTCTTGTTCCACAAAGTAAGCACTTCTAACAGAGAAGAGACCTCTATTAGAAGGGCCCCAAATTAGCTTATCCCTCGAGCCAAGTTTACTTAAAGGGATGCTTATGATCTGATCAGCTTCCTCTTTAACAAATACCTTCCTCACTAACTCCTCATTCCATTCTTTCCCATCCTGCTTCAGCAACTCACACACCTTTGCCTTGCTATCCAGATGATTAACTGGAGATTGAACCTTAAAGGAAAATGGGGAGTTAAGCCACTTAAAGCCCCACACACCAATATCCTTGCCATTCCCTACCCTCCATCTCAGTCCCTCCTTCAGTAAATTCAGTGAGCCCCATATACTCCTCCAGATTAAAGAAGGATTTGATCCCAACTTGGCTTCCAATAGGTGCTTAGACTTTAGGTACTTCTCTTTGAAAATAGAAGAAACAAGAGAGTTTGGCTTTTGTAAAAACCTCCAAGCTTGCTTTGCTAGTAAAGCTGAGTTAAAACTGTCCAAATCTTTGAATCCCATCCCTCCCTTCAGCTTCTGTGTTCCCATTCTATCCCAACTTTGCCATCTCACTCTTAACACCTCCCCACCAGAATCTTGACAGCATACCATTGATTTTTGAACATAAGTTCTTAGGTAGCTTGAATACACTCATGGTATACGTGGGTACTGCTTGCAAAACTGCTTTAATCATTATTTCTCTTCCTGCTTGGGACAAGAACCTGTTCTGCCAACTACTGATTTTTTTCCAAATTCTGTCTTTTATAACTGAGAAGGTATTGTATCTTGATCTCCCCACTAGAGATGGGAGGCCAAGGTATTTCTCATAGCTGCCACAAGCCACTGATCCACCCTTCCTCATAATACAGTCTCTATCCATAGCCTTCGTGTTTGAACTAAAGAAAATAGAAGTTTTCTCTTTATTCAAAAACTGCCCTGAGGCCCTCTCATAGACTTTTAGCAAGTCCATAAGCTTCTTCCATTCCTCACACTTGGCCCTTCCAAAAAGGACACAATCATCTGCAAAGAGCAGGTGATTGATCCTAGTCCCCCCCTCTTGCCATTGTCACCCCTTTTGTCAAACCCCTTGCATCAGAAAAATTAAGCAAGGAGCTTAACCCTTCTGCACAAACAATAAACAGGTAAGGGGATATAGGATCCCCTTGCCTTAAACCCCTTGCTGGACAAAAACTCCTCCCAGGTCTACCATTTAAAAGTACTGAATAAGAGACAGAAGAAACAAAGCACATGATTAACCTGATCCATTTTTCACAAAAGCCCAGCTGTTTCATGATTGCCTTGAGGAAATTCCATTCAATACGATCATATGCCTTGGACATATCTAACTTAACAGCCATTGACCCCACCTCTCCTTTATGTCTAGTCTTCATAGCATGGAAGGCTTCATAGGCAATCATTATGTTGTCCGAAATCAGTCTACCTGGGATGAATGCACTTTGATTGGGAGAAATAATCACTTCCAATACCTTCTTGAATCTGTTAGCAATAGCTTTTGAAACTATCTTGTACACTACATTACACAGGCTAATAGGCCTGTATTCACTCACTTTTGAAGGGTTTTTAACTTTAGGGATAAGAGCTATGTGAGTGTAATTCATCCATTCTTCCATTTCCCCACTATTCAAAATAGCTAGTACTGCTTCACTAACATTATCCCCCACTACCATCCAATGATTTTGGTAGAAGTTAGCTCCTAGTCCATCTGGTCCAGGGGATTTTAAAGGCCCCATATGTTTAATAGCTTCTTCTATTTCTGGTCTTGTAAATTTTTTTGATAGCATTTCATTCATTCCTTCAGTTACTCTTGGCTCTACTACCTTTAAACACTTAGTAAGCTCCTCCTGAGTTGGGTTGGTCGACTGAAACAGTTCCTTGAAATATGCATTGAAAGCCCCTTCAATCTCCTCCATATTAGTCACTTTGTTCCCTTGCTCATTAATAATCTGATTAATCATGTTTTTCCTCTTCCTCTGACTAGCACAAGCATGGAAAAATTTGGTGTTCCTATCCCCATGCTTATACCAGTTTCTTTTAGATCTCTACCTCCACTTCAAATCCTCTTGTTCAAGCAAGCATTCCAATTCTTTCTGAAGGCTTCGAATCTCCTTTACATTGTGGCTCCCTTCCTCTCTCTGTAAGAGCTTTAGAAGCTCAATTTTTTCATGGATTTCTGGGGCCTTATTTCTCCTTAGACCTCTACTCCATTTTTTCAAAAAACCAGTACATCTATTGATCAAGCCTTGTAGTTTCCCAACTGGTCCTCCTCCACTTCTTATTTGTTGCCACCCTTCCTTAATAATCTTCTCACAATCTGTTTCAGTAGCCCACCAAGCCTCATATTTGAAATTTCTATAAACCTGAAAAAAGGTAGATTGAGAAAAAGTTAGCAGAAGAGGCCTACGGTCAGACCTCCTAGCCACTAGAACTTCCACCTTAATCTCTTTTTGAGCTTCAATCCAAGCTTAATTGGCCACCCACCCTATCCAACCTTTCCTTTATAAAAGTCTCATTATCATGTCTATTGCTCCAAGTATACTTGTCCCCTTCCCATCCTAGATCAGATAATCCTCCCTCCTCCAAAGCATTTCTGAAGTTGTTCATTAAGTAGTCTCCTCTAGGCCTGCCACCCACCTTCTCATCATGTGTAAGGATCTCATTAAAGTCTCCCATAACACACCACCCTTTCTTGCTGTCAGGTTTAATGGATGACAGTAGTTGCCAAGCCTCTTGCCTCTTACTAGCCTCAGGATGGCCATAGAAGCCTGTTAGAAGCCATAAGTGTCACCCGTGATTATCACAAATCCATGCACTAATATGCCTCTGAGTGAAGTTCAAAATCTTCACCATACCTTCATTTCTCCAAAACAAAGCCAGACCACCCCCTCTCCTATTCAATTCTACCCCAAAACACCCTTCCATTCTCATCCTTTTTCTGATTCCTTCCAATCTACTTGTCTGTACCTTAGTTTCCATTACAAAGACCACACTTGGCAGCTTTTCCTCTACTAAGGAGCAGAGGTCTTGAACTGTCCGAGGGTTGCCAAGCCCTCGACAGTTCCAACTTAGTAGTTTCATAATACTTGGCGGGGCTGCTTAACAGCCACTGCCAATTCTACCTGTGCAACAGGTTCCTTCACTTCTAATTGTCTCCTTTGTTTCTTTAAATTCTTCACTTCTTTTAACCCAACTTGCCCTCCTTCCACTGACCTTTTTAGAGGCCCTGATGGTGATGGCAAACTACTCTTGTTTCCCATAAATCGAGCCCTTCTTTTCCATGTTTTCCTTCCCTTGACCAAATCCTTAAGTACCTCTCCCTCCCCTTCAACTTCTAACTCTTCATTAGGAGCACTAATCTCCTCCCCCTCCACCCCTTCTTCCTCATCTACCCGTACATCAACTTCTTTTAAGCCAAACTCCATCCCTCCCCTTACTATAAGTTCTTCTTCCCCTCCACTCACTTTTTTTTCACTCCCCACTGTCTCTTGACTCTCCTTTTGCTCTCTTGTTTCTATATCTCTCAGAAGTGCCTTTCCTCCTTCATGACTAGATTCTACTTCTTCTCCTCCATCTCTTCTCCAAGAACCTTCTCTTCTGACTTCTCCCTTTGCTTCTGGACCTCTCCATTTTTTCCCAACTGAACTTACTCTTAACCAGGCCCCAAATTGCTCCTTAGTCTCACTACCCCCTTCACTCATATCTATCTTTCCTGGACAACCATTAGTTCCATGAAGGATTCTACCACAAGAGAAACAAAGGAAAGGTAGCTTCTCATACCTGAATGATATCCACAGGCTTTTTCCTTGGACAGAAACTATTCTGCCCCTCACCAATGGTCTTGTTAAATCTAGTTCGATTTTGACCCTCAAGTAACTCCCCCAACCACTCTCATCACCTTGAACATCGACATCTCTTACCTTTCCCACCGTATTCCCCACCTGCTCTCCCTTCTTTTGTGTCATCATAGCTAGGGGCAGATTGTAAATATGCACCCATAGCACCTCATGATCAAAGCACATTTTCATCGGTAGATTCAATCCATCATACTCTTTAAGCACCATCACCTGATTATCAAACAGCCATGGTTTGCCTCTCCAGACTTTCTGTTTGTCTGCATGATTTGCAAAGGTGATAACAAAAGTATTCTTACCTACCTCTACAAACTTTGCAACTCTGCTGAGAATCCAAACCTTTGCCATCGTAGCTTCAACTACTCTGGAACTTATTCTCCTCTGAAGCCATATCCTACCAACTAAACTCCTTTCTCCTTTACTCTTCAGTTCCTCAGGAGTATCATTATCCAGATCAACATTAATCTTTTCTTCCTCTGTAAGCGTAAGCTTCTCCCATTCTGCCTCCAAATTATTCCTCGTCACCTCCAGCCTCTAGTCTATCTGCACTTCCCTGAGCCTTCTCTTGACGAAAACTCACACCAAAACACCCAGCTCCGCCCCCTTCTGCCACTAACTGACAAAAAAACCTCCCCTCACCGCCTAACTCCACACCGTACAAGCCACCTTTCTGTTAGAATATTCCTCCTTGGGGCCAGTACGACCCACTTCTCCTCTCTTTCCACTAACGGAAAAGAGAGAGAAGAATTTTTTAACCGCCCTTCAATTAGAAATTCATTTGCTATCTCAATGGACATTCTTGCGATTTGCATTAAAGGTTTTGATAATAATTTCCCTAAATGCAATTGCATGTAACCATATATGATACATACAAATATATACATATATATATAAATATATATATATATATTTATATAACTTTGTTCTAAAATAGAGGGTAGTTATGTAAAATATAATAAAAAAAATTTAATACTTCTTATGAAATGAAACTATCACATGAGTTGGTAGTAAAATAACTTGTAACATAGTCACACGAATACCCTTATTTTGTATATATTTTAAAATTTGATTAACATACCTCAAGTCGAGAGATATTCTTCAGACATAGTTAAAAACTACCAAAGCGTATCTGTTTGGGTAAACCCCATCAATCAAGTAGTTGAGAGGGGTACAACAAAGAGTGAGATGATTGTGGGACCAAACTCTGCTCCGATTTAATTGCTAAAAAAAAAGAAAGGGTCTGCCACAATTATTTTCAAGCAATTACACAAATATCTCTGGTGGGGTAGCATTGATTTGTGATTGTGACACCAGACCCACTACGTTAGGTTGACTTACTTGAGTATTCTATTTTTATTTATTACTAAACGCAGTTTAATATAGAAAAATATACGCGTAAGGAGGAAGAAAGGGACTGCAGCCAATGCTGAATCTAGAAAAAAAAAAAAATATTGTTGTGCTGTATCATGTGTACTGTTAAATTTTTAGATAATGATTAAGGAAATCATTTTAAAATTATTAATATATTTTTTTTACTTAATAATTAAAAAAGTAATTAAAAAATATGAAAAAAGAAAAAAGAAAAGAAAAAAAAAAGACCACTGAGTACGATGGAGGCACCATAGTAGCGCTCAAAAAACAAAACAAAAAGTTGGAGGGTAATGTTGACACAAGCCTCTTATCATGTAAGTGTCGCGTAAATTATTTATAAAAAAATAATCACACTAAAAGATAATAATTAATTTTAAAAAATTCTATTAATAATTCTCATACACTATATGTCATATATATATATATAAAAATTAATTAAATTTTTTTATTCATCATCTATTTATCATACATTAGAGAATTTTTTTTAAAAATATAATTTATAGCGTTTGAGTAAGAAAAATACTCTTATTTTTATATTTTTTCCAAATAGAATCTACCTTTTTTGACAAAAATCTACGCAGAACTTATTTATGCTACTCCCGCAATTGGGAGTTTTCACAAGTTGTTCTGGGATTTTTTTTTAAAAATTTTTTATATGTATTTTTTAACACATTTACATATTTTTTAAAAAATAAAAAATTTACAATATTATTAAAAAAATATTTACTTAATCATTAAAGAAAAATAATAAATAAATCACCATGATAACTTCAAGCAGTAACCACAAGCGATAAGAGTAACATTTTCCCTTCTTTATTTGGAATTTATATAAATCCAATGCTGTTTAGTTGGCGCTCTCATAGGCAAAGAAGTAGGTGACGCTAAAATTCAATGAAATATGGCATGAAAGGAACATTTACAACTGGACTCAACTTTGGAGATGGCAGGCAGGCAGATAATGCTAATTAATTATAAGCATGCTGCTCATTGTACATAAATTGACTGGGTCAAATTCAGTCATATGAAGATAAAGAGATAAGTTAATGAATAAAATATCAAAAGAAAATGAAATGTTTTGGGGCAGACAGAAATTCACGGGCTTTTACAGGGATGCTGAAAGTGAAGGATGAAGTATTTTTTTTATTGTTGCGGTCGAGCACTGCAATTTGCTTACATTTAGCACTAGCTCGAAAAGATTAGGCCCTTACCGTTGCAACTACGGTCGACGGAGTAACAGGGTGAGCTACGTAGTTAATCTTAATAATTAAATATTATTATTATATAAGATCTTATTGTAAAAGATTGATTATTGTATACTTCATAATAAATCAAAAAATTATGAACGGTACAAGTTAACAATATCATATAACATTAATTAAATGAAATAATCATATTAAGTTATTAACAACAGTCTTCATTTTTATATTTTTTATTTGAACAATGTTACATATAATTTTAAAACATGTAAATTTTACGTAATTTTTTATTAAAAAATTAATTTGCATTTTATTAAAAAACATTTTGACAACTACCAAAGACTTTTCCACTGCACAAAGACCCACAGCCACCGGGCAACATCTCACCGTCTTCCTCGCTCGATTTGTGTTTTATAGAGCAGACTCTACCAAAATACCTCCTCTGTGTCTTCTCACTGCTACAATGAGGACCCGCCCACTCCTACCATGTTTTGCCCCTCTCTGCCTTGTCGTCATCTTGCTGCACCACATGACCACCACCGTCGCCGCTAACTCTCCGTATCCTTACACACCGGTCGACCAAATTCTCCTCAACTGTGGCTCCTCTGGAAATTCAACTGCATCAGATACTCGGATCTGGATTGGAGACGTGAATTCAAAATTTCTCATTCACTCACAATCACAAAGCCAGTCATCTCTTACCAGCACGCTTAAACAAGCGCCGAATGTCGCCCAAGTGCCTTTTACCGATGCACGGCTATCTCTAGCCCCGTTCACCTACGTATTCCCCGTCACTGCGGGCCAAAAATTCGTTCGACTATACTTTTACCCCGCTTCCTACTCCAACTTCGACCGCTCTAATGCCCTCTTCTCTGTCAAAGTTGGTGTTTTTACCCTTCTTAGCAACTTCAACGCTTCACTTAACGCAGATGCCGATGCCGATTCTAAAGGTGCCATTTCCAGAGAATATTGTGTCAATATCGAAGAAGATCAGAGGTTGAACATAACCTTTACTCCATCTCCGAACGTTTCTAACTCCTATGCTTTTATCAACGGAATCGAAATCTTGTCGATGCCTACTAATCTCTATTACACTCCTATTGACGGTCAAGGGTTTGAATATATCGGCCAGCAGAAGTACTACCGCATCGAGAACAGCACTTCTCTCGAGATGGTATACAGATTAAACGTTGGAGGGCAAACCATCTCATCCGCTAATGACACCGGAATGTTCCGGGAATGGCAAGACGACTTCAGTTACTTAAAAGAACATAGAATGTTATTCTTACCGTTCAACGATACCATCAAACTGAATTTTATCGCCATACCCCAGTACACCGCACCAGAAGCTGTCTATCGCACTGCCCGAACCCTGGGGACTAACTCGACTATCAACCTGAGCTACAATCTCACCTGGCAATTCCCCGTAGATTCTGGGTTTGATTACCTCATTAGGCTGCATTTCTGCGAGTTTCAACCCGAAACTATTGAAGCGTCAGACAGAAGATTCCATATTTTTATAGCAAATCAAACCGCCGAAGAAGCAGCCGACGTGATTTTGTGGAGTGGTGGAAATGGTGTGCCCGTGTATAGAGACTACGCCGTTTCGATGCGTCAAGGAACCGAGAAGAAAGTGAATCTCTATGTCGCAATAGGAGCGGAACCGCAAAGGTGGCGGACTGCATACCAGGATGCAATCTTGAACGGCGTCGAAATCTTTAAAGTAAGCGACAACGGCAATCTTGCAGGACCCAACCCCAATCCACTTCCACCGAACCCTCCAACAATTGCTCCACCAGCACAGGCAAAAGGCTCGAAAAGGAATCGAACAACAATATTTGCTGCCGCCGCTGGTGGAGTCGCCGGATTTATTCTTCTCTCAATTCTCGGCTTCTTGATTCTCCGGAGGGGGAAGAGAGTCAACGACTCGGGCTCCAGAGACGGGACCTCGTGGTGGGGTCCATTTTCGTTCACTACGACCAAGTCAACAAAGACCCGCAAGTCGTCTCTACCATCTGCGCTGAGTCGTTACTTTTCATTGGCGGAGATCAAAGCAGCCACCAACAACTTCGAGGACACTTTCATTATTGGTGTTGGGGGGTTTGGTAACGTTTACAAAGGCTATATAGACGGTGGGGACCACCCAGTGGCGATCAAGCGTTTGGTCCCAGGTTCTCAACAGGGAGTACACGAGTTCGAGACCGAGATTGAGCTGCTCTCACAACTCCGCCATCTGCATCTTGTTTCTTTGATTGGATATTGTAACGATGGTATAGAGATGATTCTGGTCTACGATTATATGGCCCGCGGAACCCTACGTGACCATCTCTACAAGTCTAATAATCCTCCTCTCTCATGGAAGCATCGTCTTCAGATTTGCATCGGTGCAGCACGAGGTTTGAGCTACCTACATACAGGTGCGAAACAAATGATCATTCATCGTGACGTGAAAACCACAAATATCTTACTAGATGAGGAATGGGTAGCCAAGGTGTCTGATTTCGGGTTGTCCAAAACGGGACCCACCGGCGTGTCTAAGGCCCATGTTAGCACTGTCGTCAAGGGAAGCTTTGGGTATCTAGATCCCGAGTATTACAGGCGACAACAATTGACGGAGAAATCCGACGTGTATTCATTCGGAGTTGTCCTGTGTGAAGTGTTGTCTGCAAGGCCACCAATACTGAAAACTGCTGAGAAGAAGCAAGTGAGCCTTGCAGAGTGGGCCCGGCAAAGCTCTCGCAATGGAAAGTTTGATCAGATTGTTGATCCAACTTTGAAGGGTCAAATTGCGACCGAGTGTTTGAATAAATTCGGTGAGGTTGCTGTGAGTTGTTTGCATGACAGTGGAGTCGAACGTCCATCGATGAATGATGTGGTGTGGGGCCTTGAGTTCGCATTGCAATTGCAAGAGAGTATTGAAAAAGTTGGCAAGCATGATGATCATGTGGTTGAATTGGAGATGAATGGTGCTGAGAAGGCTCTCTTGCCTCAATCCAAGAGTGATGACAGTAATAACATGTTCAGTAGTAGCGGTGGGCAAGTGTCAAGTATATCCAGCAATAGCGAGGTGACGATGACAAGCAGTGCAGATCAAAGTTTTAGCAGTACCAATAAGGAATCAGATAGACTGGTGTCCTCTGGAGCTGTGTTTTCTGAGATAATGAATCCTCAAGGACGGTAAAAGAAGGTATTTGCTCTATTGATCAGTAAACTATTGCTTTGTTTTATATATTTAGAGACAGATGACAGTGGTAATGCATATGTGATAAAATTAGTTGCAAGGGATTAAATTGTCGAGATTTTAGCTTGTATGAATAATGGTATTGATGCTCAAGTGTATCTAATGTATTCCGGTGGTTTTTGTTGCTTTCAAATAACAAAAAATGCATATGCGAAAGATAATCTACAGTTCTTCTGCATATATTCAATCTGTGTTATGGGGTTCTCGATCGATCTGTATTTGTTTTCTTCCGTAAGCATAATGATTTTATTACCATTAAACCCAATCGGAAGGAACATACCAATTTTCAACAAAATTGTTATTGTCCACTTCTTTGAAAAAAATTAAAACAAATTTACTCTTTTCTTTTTTATTTTTTAGAAAAAAAAAAAGAGAAATATTATTTATTATCTCATATCACACGCTAATATGCGATTTGTTATTTTAATCATTATATTTAAATATACATATTACACATTAGTATGTATTTTTAAATAGAAGTCAGAATAATAAAAATGACAAATCACGTGTTGATGTGTAGTGTAGAGAATGATAAGTAGAATTCTTCAATAAAGAATGGTAACCAGTAGAGTAGTTAATACAACTGGAGCAATGGCCCAAGGGACACAGTCGATGTACGGTGTGTTGCTTTTTTAATGGATGTACTATAAAAAACTTGATTATAAAGTACACAATTCATATAACTTAAATAGTAATATTTAATTTATAATATTTAAATTTTAAAATTTATCTTTTAAATTAAATTAAGACATGGGAACATATTGGGGATTGGGCAAGCATGATTTTCAGAGCTCTTGATTTGGCAATTTTGGCGATTTTGAGTTTTTGTATTTTTGTGTGTGAGGCCCTAGGGTTTGCATGGCTGCCGCCGTCGCCCAAGGTGGGTCTTTGGTGCCTATTCATCATGATAGACGGTTCGTTTGCCATCTGGTGGCACAAAAACCATAATTGCTTTTGGAGGTGGTAGTGCCTCTGTGTGCGCCCAAACTTTTTGATGGTGATGTTTGCATTGTGTTCTCTAAAAAGGAAATAGCTCTTTCCGCAACCTTTCAAATTTTCCCTAGTACCGAAGTTTTTGCGCCAGCATCCATCATTATATGTAATCCGATCCTTCATTCTCAATCGCTGGGGCTTTGTTCAGCAACCTGTGGTTTCTTCGATGCGAAGGCCATGTAATATTTTTGTTCAGTTTGCTAATGAAGATAATTTTTTAAAGCTTTTGCTCTTGATTCTTATGATATTGATGGGGTACATTATAGAGTTTTTCGTTGAACGACTGATTTTTGTGAGAAGAAAAAACCTTCTCTTGTTCCTATTTGGATCTTTTTACCTGGTTTTCTACCAAATTATTATCATGAGGCATTTCTTTGAAATATACTAAGTTCGTTGGGTAAGTTTTTACGTCGTGATAATAGCACTAAGTGTGCAACAAGAATTGACGGTGAACGGGTGTGTGTTGAAATGGATGTGACCACAGAGCCGATTCCAAGTTTCTAGATTGGACTTCCTCAAAATCTGAATAGTTGGTTTCAAGAGGTTGAGTTTGAAACTCTCCCAACCTATTGTTAATGTTGTTTGGTGCAAGGCCATAATAGTAAAAGTTATAAGGGGGGTCAAGAAAAAATTGCAGGAGGATTTGAAAGATGGTGGGAGACCCAAAAAAGTATGGGTGAAAAATACTAAGGGAGATGGCAAGAAGGGGCAACAAGGTGGTGATATGCCTCTGGTGATTGAAAATTCTCGTGAGGAGGAAATTGTTGAGGGCCAATTGGGAGAAAAAGTACAAGAGGTGTCGTTGAATATCAATAATGTTGTTGATTCCATTGATAATGAGGTTAAATAAAATGTGGAATTTGTTGTTGATGATGTGGTGAATGTTAAGGATACGGTTGGGTCTAATGTAGGCCACACAATCCCTGAGAAGCATATTGAGTCTGGTCAGATCATGATGGATGTTTCCATCCCTAGGTCTTCTATAGATCCTATAAGGGAAAATCATGCTGTCTCCAATGTTATAGGTTCAGAGACGAGAAAAGATGATGGGATGCCTAGCAGTGCGTTAAACCAAAACCATGAAGCAGGGTCGTTTTTGTCTCTTGATGTTGGCCCATTTTCGGATGGGGAGATGGTAGAGCATGTTAATAACATTAACAAGGAAAAAATTTATGATTCAAATAATGATAAAAAGAAGAAAAAAAGAAGGAGAAGAATATTGGTATTAAATTGAGAAGTTTTGCCAAGGCTCCTAGCAAGGCCAACTGAATGAATGTGTGATACAATCTGTGTTGTATTGGAATTTGAGAGGTTTGGACACCTCCAAAAAAAAAAAGATTGAGAGTTGATAAAAATATTTAAGCCTTGTATGCTTGCTATAGCGGAGCCTTTTCGCTCACAACAACATTTGATGATGTTTAGTAATGGCTTGGGATTTGTTCATGCTATTCCAAATGAAGTGCAGGGTAAAAAATTGTCGCTCCTATGGGATAGGGATGGATAGTGGGAGTGATTTTTATTGGTGATCAACAAATTTTGATTTGTGTGATGTTGAATGGGATGAAAATTTTTCTTACCTTTGTATATGCACAATGTACTCAGGTGGATTGTAGAATATTATGGGGGGAATTGATTAGCTTGAATTTGCATCAAGAGAAGTGGATTATTATGGGCGATTTGAACATTATTCAGAATGAATCTGAACAACATGGTGGTCGGCCTAGATCTTTGATTGTTATGCAAGAATTTAATAATTGTATTAATAAATGTGGCTTTGTGGATGTTAGTTTTTCTCGCAGTTGGTTTTCATAGTGTAATGGGCATGAGGGACAAGCAAGAAGCTGGGCAAGATTAGATCGTGCTTTTTTGACGTCGTATGCATTGCTATATTGACCTGATGTTCATTTAAAATATTTTCCGGCTTGCAAGGAAATTAACTTGTATAAAAAGTTCTTTGAGAGAATGGAACAAAAATGTCTTTGGAAAAAGGGATATTCATATTCAATCCTTGAAACAATGAATCGAAGGTCTAGAGCATGATCTTTAGGTGGTCGGATGACACAGAACTTGATTTGTTAACGTCTAAAGTCAAGCTTGATATGTGGATGTGTAGGGAACAAATTTGGCAAAGACAAATGGCAAAAGTCAATTGAGTAAATCAAGGGGAAGCTTTTGAAAATTTTTTCAATGCCATGAAATCAGTCAAGTCAAAGAAAATTGCTACTTTGAAGCTTTCAGATGGTAGGCTACTAGCTTCATTTGAAGCTATCCACCTTGGTGCAAGTTTTTTTCCGGACAGATTTGGAGCGGGTTTTTTCCAATCTTGTTGGGATATTGTTAAGGTGGATGCTGTTAGTGATTTTTTTAGAGGAAAGTCATTTCCTTGGTTTTATTTGGCATCATCTTTGGTGCTTATTCCAAAAGTTGATAACCAGACGAGCTTTGATAAGCTTCGTCCGATCAGTTTGTGCTCGGTTATTTATAAAGTTTGTTCAAAGATACTTGTTCAAAGACTTACTCCTATTTTCTCTAGACTGATTTCGCCTGAGCAAGGAGCTTTTCTTCCAAAAAGAAGTATTTTTGAAAATATCAACTTGATTTAGGAAATTGTTCATTCAATTAATTCTAAGAGGCGAAATGGTAATGTCTTTTTAAAGGTGGATATGGACAAAGCATATGATAATGTGGAATGAGATTTTTTTTTGCATGTGGCGGAAGCGTTTGGTTGTCTCTGAAAGTCTATGATTTGATTCGGAATTGTATTTCTTCGCCTTGGTTTTCTGTAGTTATGAATTGTATCACTAAGGTTTTTTCAAAGGTGGGAGGGGTCTTCTGCAAGGTGATCCATTATCTCCTTTTTTATTTATTTTGGTTGAGTAGGTTTTATCAAGGTTGTTTAAACAGAGTTTTGATGAAGGAAAAATTGAGCCATTTTCTCATCCGAGAGTAGTTCCACTCATGTCACATTTGCTCTATACGGATGACATTATTATCTTTACAAATGGTAGTCTTAAATCCCTTCCGAATATTATGAAAACTTTAGATCTTTATGAAAGCTGGTCAGGTCAAAAGATTAGTGTTGGAAAGTCTTCTTTGCATTTTTCAAATCCAATCAACTATGTTTGGCGTCATGAGCTCTTACGTGCTATTGGTTTTCATCGTGCAAGACATCTTCTTCTCCATAGGTGCCAAGTAGCAATGATGGACATGTTGCCAACAATAAAACCCACTTGCGAAGATGAATTTGCACACCGGAACCCAGTCCCAAAATTCTGTTTCCAAAATCCTCCAAGAGGAATACCAAAAAGAGTGCTAAAAAATGACCATACTTTTCGAGGAAAATCCCCCTCAAAGAGCACATGGTTAATATCTTCAAGATGACCTACAGTACAACAGTTACATTTGGAAACAAGGAGAATACCAATGTAGAGCAATCTCTCATCCACACTCAAGACCATATGCCAAGTCCTCCAAAAATGGATAGAAAATTTTAAAGGAAGGATCTTATGCCAAATCCAAGCATGCCAATCAAGGGATGAGCTTCTCATACGAATACAATTCCAAGCAGATTTGGTAGAGAACATACTTGTCTCCATGGGAGTCTAAATAAGAACATCCTTTCCAGAATTAGGCCTTGATAAAGCGATTAAAATCTCATCCACTTTATCCTGCCCTACTAATCTCTCCAAAAGATCCATATCCCAACTATCTGACAATCTACAATCTTTAACTTTTAGCAGGGATGAGCCCACTAGAGACTTCTCATTAATTAGAGGACCATTATCCCTCCATTTTTCATACCAAAATAAAATATAACCTTCTCTAATTCTCCATTTAGAATTATTCAATAACAACGGAATACAGTTAGCAACCATTCTCGAAAATCTGGACCCTTTAGAGGTCTATAGTAGAAACCAAGGCTTCGATTCCACATATTTTGCTTTAGAAAAATTAGTCCATAAAGAATTACCTTATATAAGGTTTTAAGAAAAACGCATATGTTAGGCTTTCTGAGTGTCCTAAAGGGCTTGCAACCCAAGCCCCCTTCCTCCACGGGCTTGTAAATATGTTTCCATGCCACCCATTTCTTTCTATCTCTCCCATCAGATTCTCCCTACAAGAACGAACTCATCAACCTGTGAATCTTGAAGATGGTAGCTTGAGGTACCTATAAAGCAGCAAAGATGAATCGGCATGCTGGATATAACATGTCGCAACAGAATGAGTTTTCCCCCAATAGATAATAGCCTCATCTTCCAGCCACTAATTTTTTTTCCTCACTTTATTCACCATGTCTTCGAGATGGACCTGCTTAAGTCTCCCCAAAATTATCAGCACACCCAAGTATTTGAAAGGAAAAATCCCCTCCATGAACCTAGTACTACGTAACAGTTGCTGCTTTCACCTAGTGGGAATTTTGTCTGAGCAATATAATGCCGATTTTTGTATATTGATAGTCTGTCCTGACCACCTCTCATATCGACTCAGAATTTGTTGAAGAACTCGAACTGACCTTTGGCTTCCATTAGAAAAAATCATTACATCATTAGCATACATCAAATGAGAGACAATAGGCGTACCTCGAGCCTGAGAGAAAAGGCCAAATTTATTCTCTTACACGCTGCCATGGATCAACAGGGATAGTACCTCTTGTTGAATGATGAACAAATAAGGTGACAGAGGATCACCTTGACGAAGACCTCGGCCACACAGAAAGAAACCCTTAACCATACCATTTATTATAACTGAATACCAAGGGCTAGAAATACATAAATGCACCAACTCACAGAATTGAGAAGAAAAACCAAACTTTTGCAAGACCTTAATCAGAAAAGCCCAATCCACACGATCATATGCTTTTGTCATATCCACTTTCAACATGATATTGCCCCCATGAATTCTTTTATTAATAGAATAAAACATTTTCTGTGTGAGACTAATATTCTCAAAGATACTCATTCCAGGAATAAAGGCTCCTTGCTTCAATGAAATCAGATAGGTAATAGACCTGTTAGAAGAGTTATAATAATCTTGGAGAAAATTTTATAAAAAACAGAACAAAGACTAATGGGATGAAACTTATCAAAACCTGTAGGCGACTCCACCTTTGGTATTAACACCAAGTATGAGGCTGTAAAGAACTTGGGAAGATGTTTGGACATAAAGAATTCCAATACTACTCGCCACATATCATTTCATTAAACATGTTCATAACATAAAGCACAAAACATCATCATTTCATTCTATGGAACGTAAAGTCAATAAGTACTATATATAACATCCATTACACATGCATACAACTATTCTTGAGGTGCATATAAAGAGGGGTTGTCAAAGGAGGTCATTACATACATATATATACTTTGAACATTAACACTTGACCATAGATTCATAAAACATCATCTTCTTTCTAAGAAAACATTTCATTATCTTTTAGAAAGCTTTAGAAGAGTGAACATAATACTTACCTGGATTCCATGTTATTCTCATTTCATACAGTCCATTCATATTCATGTTTGATAATAACCTACATGCATTCATAAATTTACCTGATTTTCTTTTCAAGGGCATATGAAACTTAAACTTAAAACTTTCATAAGACTACCATTGACTTAAACTTCCATCACTTAGGCTAGTTCTATTAACCAATCCCTCCTCCATATATATTTCTTTATCAACCTCTTCTTAATTTTAATGCTATACCTTTTGACCTACTTGAAGTCACCTTTCAACTTCTTTCATCCAACTTCATGCTCTTATATTTTAAAGTGAGTCTCTTTTCTTCAATTTAAAGGTATCACCTACATCATTCTCTTCCTACCAAACCACCACTTCCAATGCATAACTTGGACCAAGTTACACAACTCAATCTTAGTCAATACATACATCCATTCCTCCATTCATAGCCAAGTTACTCTAAGTTTGGCTTAAAGAGGTGGATGGCACAACTAGTGAGGTGGTTCACAGGGAAAGTGATGGTGGGGTTAGGCTTCACAATGGTTTATGCTTGAGGATAAACCAGCAACAAAAATTTGGATGGTTTAGGAAAATTCACGGTGGAGAAAGATACTTCATTTCGGTTGGTGGCTAGGTCACAATGGCTTGGACCATGCTAAGAAGGTGTTGTGTTACAGTTGAAGAGGATGCCGATTGGGTGAATTTCTTCATGGTGGCTAAGATGTAGGCTATGCTGCTGGACTTCAAATGAGTGGTGCTCAACTTAAGGAGGAGTTGTTGTGGCCAGTGCAGATGATGGACGTGCAAAGCTAGACATTGCTTTGGGATGTTATTTACTGTGGTTTTGATTTTTCTGGTGGCAGTTGCTGCTTGTGTAGGTGACTGGTCCCTGGGTGGCAATGGCTAGATCTCACAACAGTAGGCTTAGCAATGGCTGACAGTGATGGGGATTAAGAAATGGAAGAAATAGAGAAACAAGGAGAGAGAGGCTTGGGGTGAGCGCATGACGATGGGTACTAGGCTAAGCTTCCATCAGTTATTACATGTACATATGGCATTCATCCCCAGGAGCACCGAGTGCATGCATGTTGATAGGGTGGACCAAGGTTGATGTGCCAAACCAAGGCTCCCACGTGCATCCATGTTGGTCGAGTGGGCTAAGGTTGATGCGCCAAACTAAGGCACATGTGTGTACGCAACCGGGTTCATGGCCAAGCAACATGCCATGCAGTGATTTTGGACAAGTGCCTGCTACTAACCTCACTTAGGAAACTATGGAAAGTGATGTAGTTTGAGGAGGAGGGATGAACCGAAGTGACACAGGGCTGAATCTCAGTGGACCGTGGCAAGAAGGGCACTCTACAAGGCCAACTGCTTAAAATACTGCATCCCATATTTAATTCATCTCTAAAGGATTCTACCTGATGGTTAATGAGAATTGTACTTCAAGGCAACTCGCACAACTCATCCACCACGAGGGCTTCACCAACGACAGGTGCCTATGGGGGCCATAAGGCCCCTACTACATGTCAACAATTGGGCGTTGGGAATACTCTTCGCTTTTAACCCAGGTTCTAACTTACAAGCGTTCAGTCATAATTTAGTGCACAGTAGTTTCGTGCCATTGCCTTTCCAACCCAGTGTAATGAGAAATTGTGCGAATCAACAGCTCCTCTCATACTAGACTAAATTACTATTGCAACACTATTATCATTAGGGTAAAACTAACCTATCTCACGACAATCTAAACCTAGCTCACATTTCCTGTTAGTGTCTTCAATGCTTGGTAAATTTTGTTTCACAATGATATGAAAAGCTGACATTGAAGGATTAAAAAGAAATGTCTAATCTTCCAGTGATTCGATGTTCTTATCAATACCCATAGCTACGTGATGGGGTCGGTGCAATTTTTCTAAGATTCTAGTCCTAAATCATTGTTTTTCTTAAATCTCACCACAATCTTGTAAGAACAACAACGAAAAAAAGGGTGCAACATGAGGACTTCCGAGGAGGTCACCAATCATTGTACTACTCTCACCCTAGCATGCTTAACTGTAAAGCTCTTATGGGATCTGGGGCATTAGTGCTGGTATGATCACACCCGTCAAGGTTATTGTAGAAAATTCTTTTCCTTTTTTCCCTTCGTCATGTCGCTTCCAATCCCCCTGTGATTTAGAATTCTGATGATGCCCATTGATAATCAATGGGGTTAGTGTATTTTTCTAAACTTCCCTGCCTAGGGTATCATTCTATTAAATTTCACTTGCAAACCTGTGATAATAAAAATGAGGTGTGCATCATGAGAACTTCCTAAGAGGCCTCCAATCCTAGTACTACTCTCACCCAAGCACTTTTAATTGTGAAGTTTATATGAGATTTGATGCAATAGTGCTAGTAGGTTTGCACATGTAAGGGTTGTTACGGACATTTCTTAGAATTGTCATTCTCCTTTATTGCGTCACTTTCGATCCCTCTAGGATTCGGCTTTCTATTTGATACCTATCGTTATGCAATGGAATCAACGTCGTGATTGTTCTAAAATTCCCCTCCTAGGTTGTCCTTTTTTTAAATTTCACTCACAAACCTGTAAAAATAAAAATGAGAGGTTCATCATTTGGACTTTGTAAGAGGTCACCCATCCTACTACTACTCTCATCCTAGCATGCTCAACTGCAAACTTCTAACCAGATCTGATGCATTAGTGTTGGTATGTTAGTACCTGTTAAGATTGTTGCAGACAGTTTTTATAATCCATAATCCTCATTCCCCTTCATTGTGTCCCTTTTGCTACCCTTGTAATTCGAAGTTTTGACCAATACCCATCGATATGTGATGGGGTCAAACTTCGCCTCCTATGTCTCTTTTTTTAAATTTCACTGGTAAACCTTTGAAAATAAAAACAAAGAGTGCAACACAAGGACTTCCTAGTAGGTTACCTATCTTAGTACTTTTCTCACCTAAGCATGCTTAATTGTGGAGTTTTGATGGGATCAGGTGCATTGGTGCTGGTATGATGGCACACATCATGGTTCTTGCAAACAATTCTTATAATCCACATTTTACTTCATCGCATCACTTTTGATCCCCTCTGTGACTCAACATTCTAATCAATACCCATCGCTTTAGGATGGGGCCAATGCAATTTTTTTAAGATTCATCTCCTAAGTCATTTTTGTAAATTCCACTCACAACCTTAGAAAAATCAAAATGAGGAGAGCAATGCAAGATGGGGTTGGGGCATTTGTTCCGAAATTTCCCTTCCAAGTCATCTTTTTTTAAATTTCACTCTCAAACTTATATAAACAAAAATGAGGGGTGCAATACAAGAACTTCCAAAGAGGTCACCTATCGTAAAACTACTCTCCGCCAAGCATGCTTAACCGTGGAATTATGTCAATAGTCAGTGCATTAGTCTTGGTATGATCGCATCCATCAGGGTTGTTCTAGAAAATTCATATAATCTCTGTTCCCGGCCTTCGTCATGTTGCTTCCAATCCCACCGTGATTCAACGTCCTAATCGATACCCATCTCTATATGACGGTGTCAGTGCAATTTTTCTAAAGGTCTCCTCCTAAATTGTTGTTTTAAAAAAAAAATTCATTTGCAAATCTGTAAAAATAAATGGGGTGTAATAAAAAGACTTCTCAGGACATCACCCATCATGTTACTATTCATGCCCAAGAATACTTAACTGTGGAGTTCTGATGGAGTTCTGATTGGATCCGTTGCATTAGTATTGGTATGATTACACTCAACACGGTTATTGCTGACAATTCTTATAATCATTATTCCCCTTCGCCAAGTCACTTCTAAGTCCCTTATGACTCTACATTTTAATTGATATCCATGTGATCGATACCTATTTGTAAAATCATCAACATAAACATGTTATAAGATTAAAACAGAACCTGCATCTATCATTTTCTAGTAAACTCATCACTTACAAGTTAGGAAACACAAGTTACACAACAAACTCACAAATTAACTACTCGAGACCTACATTTTCAAGGATGGACTTCCAACAAATTTCTCCACGAATTCATTATGAAAATTACTAACCATTTTTTATGCCAAAACCAAAATAAGAAAGAGAACAATGTCACTTACAAGTGCAAGGTTTGATGCAAAAAAGAGTTCTCCAACTCTGGCTTTGATTTTCTCTCAAGTGGGTTCACTAACTATAGTGGTGTTTGAGTTATTGAGTGAGTGAGATGAGAGAAAGCAAGAAGGAAGCCCTTAAGGAAGATGAAAATGTGAACCTAAGAGGCTACTGGTTGGAGATCTCACTCTCTCTCTCTCTCTCTCTCTCTCTCTCTCTCTCTCTCCAAGTTGTTTGTGTGTATGGTAGATAGCAAAAAGGTGGTGTGCTGTCAAAATAGTTCTCTCTCTCTCTCTCTCTCTCTCTCCAAGTTGTTTGTGTGTATGGTAGATAGCAAAAAGGTGGTGTGCTGTCAAAATAGTTAAAAGAAAGTGGCTTGCATAAGTTGACCGACCTCTAGGTATATTTTGTGTGGGGTCCTCTAACATGTAGTTTGGGTGGTAAACACTTGGTTTCCAAAATGGTGACCTAACGCACATGCATGCCATGTGTCACATGCTCATTGATCCATTTGGTGTCATATCACCTCAAAATTTTAAGTTATTTGGCCAAAAATTACTAACTAAGACAAGGGTATCATCTAATTATACTGATGTGTCATTCGGGGTAATGAGTTGAGATGAAAGTTGGATAAAATATCGTTAAAATATTATTTTTTATATTATTATTGTTTTGGAATTTGAAAAAGTTAAATTGTATATCATATTTTGTATGGAAATTTTAGAAAATTGTAATGATGCGATAAAATGAAATGAAAAACTATCCAAACGGGGCCTAAATATGCTCCTAAGTTCCTCTAATAGTTCTTTGGGACTACTAGTCCTTATGAACATTCTTGGTCAGTACATTATCCTTCCTTAATAAAAGATTTCAGTCTTTAAAACTCAGAGACTGTATAAGTGGATCAAACTAGCATGCCTATTTACTTACCTTCATACTCACAACCTACTGGGTAGACATCATCAGGCCAGGGTCTACAAACACAGACCCCATCTTCCCAAACAACAAGCTAGCTCACAGGGACAAATGTTGGCTATCCTGGAGGACTTTGGTTTGAACCACTTGGGTGGGGAATTGGTTCTCCTAAGAAGATCAAGGAGTTAAGGACAAAAGTCATCAAGAATGGGAGGTTGGCAATGTTGGCTGTGATGGGTGTGTGATTCCAACACATAATTTACACTAGCAAAGGCCCCATTGACAACCAACCTCTTTTCCCACCTTGTTAATCCTTGGAATGCCACTAATTTTGCTATAAGTGTAGCACTAGATATGACTCCTACATCAACATTAATAAATTTGCATGAAAATAGTTTCGATTGTTTGAGCTAATCACTTATACGATTTGTTGTTGCAGGCTTTCACCCCCCAAGTAAGGAAGAATGCTATATATGACTGTAAGCTGCATGAGATAGACAAGGAGTGATCAATTTGTACCTAAGTAGGTGTTTTAAAAGATGTGTGCTTTTTAGAAGGAATGTTTATATTAGTGGAAATTGTGTTTGATCATGCCTTCCTATAGAATTATCTAACATACAAGAAGTTAATTTCTAGATATCATGTGGCTACTGAAGTTTTCATTGCATTAAACAAATTAAAGCAAATATGGAATTGGATCATTCAGAGAGTATGATTAACAGACATTAATTGTTGTTGTTCATGTAACAAAAATAAAACTGATATATTGTTTGGTATTGTGAAAAGTAATGCACTATTCTAAGAAGAACCTGGCCTACTGGAAGTACCAATTTTCTTTTTGCTTCTAATATTGGCTTAGATCCTAAAGCTAAATATTTGCCAGGCTTCTTTTGAATCAAAATTGGCAAAGTGTTAATTAGCTGAGTTTGGGTTTTGTTGGAAGCATCTCTTTTTGTTTTTTTCTATATTATGTTTGTTGACTTCCTAGAACTTTTGAAGATGCCCATTTATCCATACCATCTAGTAATCATGCTTAATCTTGTAGGCCCAATATGGCATGCCCCGTTGAACAACAAATTGTACAAAATACACAAATGATAGTCTTTAATCATCAATAGAATAATATATTTGCAAAATCTATTTAAATTCAATAGAAGGTCATAACAGTACGTATAGTATACACTTATCAAAAAAATATTAAGCCAAATATCTCTTAAATCAATAGCCCAAGTCAATATTTAAATATTTATGCCACACACTTGTTAAGATCATCAATATGAATCCATGATCCTAGCAAAACCCAAATCTTGTTTTACAATGTTAATACTTCTTCACATAGCTAAAATACATTCATATGCAATAACCACTATTCTTGCTCTCGAGATTGCAAATTGTCAATTCTTCTTGAAGTTTTCAGTACCATAGATGCAAACAAAATTACATGACAATTTATATGGTTATGCTTAAGTGGAAAGTCATGCAACCAGAACATTTGAATTAAGAATCTACCAATTTACAACTGCTATATCTAGAGTAGAAATACAAAGGACAGACTGATCTTGCTCTTGCACCTAATCTGGAATCAGCTTTGTGTTCATGTTGCTAATGGCACATGACTTTTTGTTGTTGAGAAAAACTATCAATGCTTGTATCTTAGGGTGATATATTAGTCTTTAGTATTAATACTTGTAATTCATTGTCAAAGATACATTTTTACTATTGGTAATTTTGTGATTCTGGGAAATACAAGAAGCTTCTAGGTTTCTTTGTTCTGTTATGATATCAGTCACTTTCTACTTTACTCTTCCATGGCGCTGACTACTCTCCCTCAAGATCTAGGAAGTCCTTTAGTCCTTCATATTAGTGATAATCCCGACATTGTTCTCATCATGCAACTCCATATTGGAGACAACTATTGCATGTGGTCCCTATCCATGACCATGGCACTCTCGGCAAAGAACAAATTAAGGTTTGTGGATGGTTCAATTCTCAAACCAGCGGATTCAACTGATCATCTCTTTTCTCCATGGCTATGCTGCAACAACATGGTGATTTCTTGGAATTTTAATTCCGTTTCTCCTAAAATTTCTGCTAGTGTATTATATGTTAGCACTGCCTTTAAGATATGGACCGATCTGAAGGAACGATTCTCTCAAATGAATGGTCCTAGGATTTTCCAACTATAGAAATCAATCTCCATTCTTTCTCAAGGTAAGCTTTTGGTGAGTCCTTATTTCAATCGCTAGAAAGTCTTTTGAGATGAGTTAGTCAATTACAAGCCTAATCTTGTATGTTCGTGTGGTATTGTGAACTTGTTAATAGGAACATATTTTATAGTTCTTTATGGGACTAAATTAGTCCTTTTTAGGGCTCAAATTTTGTTGATGGAGCCTTTACCGCCACTAAACAAGGTTTTTTTCCCTTATTCTTCAAGAAGAGAAACAAAGAGAAATTTCTGTTACTCCTCTGCCTTCTGCTGATGCTCATCCCTCTGTTGCTAAGACTGATAATCCAAGATCTGTCAAATCCTTCTCCAAGAAGAATTGATCAGTATGTCAACATTATAGAATTACTAGTCATGTGGTTGAGAAATGCTATAAGTTTCATGAATTTCCACTGGGATACATGCCAAAGCCACAGCTACAATCCATGGCTAATCAAGTTGTCCTCAGTGATAACTCTTCCTCAACTACATCTCCATTCTCTCTAACTAAGGCTCAATATCAACAACTTTTGGCTATGCTTCATTCTCTCTAATTGGGGCTCAATATGAACAATATATCTCCATTCTCCATTTATTATCTTGTATTTCTTCATTTCTTCACTCCATTTTTTCCTCTGCTAGGCATAATTCCTTTGATCCTCATCGTTCAAACTGGATTCTCAATACGGGGACAGCTGATCATATGTTTCCTTCGATTGATTTTTTCACATCTATTACTTCTATTGTAGACATTTATATCAAACTTCCTAATGGCCAATCTATTTTTGTCACACATATTGGCACAATTCATCTTTCTGAACATCTTGTTCTTCATGATGTTCTCTATGTACCCTCATTTACATTCAAATTAATTTTCATCAGCAAGTTTACCAAATCACTCACTTGTTATTTTCGATTTTCTTCTGACTTGAGCCTTATTTAGGACCTGACCACCTCAAAACTAATTAGAGTAGGTAGACAATAAGGACTCTACATTCTACATCAACCAGGCTCTTCTCTTTATCCTCTATTGCCATTGTTTTCTCATAATAAAGTCTCTAGTTTCAATAATGCCTTATTATCACCTGCTTGTTTTACTTGCAAAAGTTCCTCATTTGATCTTTGTCATAATCTAATAGGTCATCGTTCTGTTTCAAGAATGTTTTTCTTAAATAAATTTATACCTGATTTGGTTATGTCTAATAATCCATGTACTATTTGTCCATTAGCCAAACAAAAAAAGTTATCCTTTCCTAATAATAATCACTTCTCTACGTTGCCTTTTGATCTCATTCATTGTGATGTTGGGGGACCTTTTTCCATTCCCACTGTTGAAGGTTACTAGTTTTGTTTTTAACAATTGTTGATGATTGTTCTCGGGCAACTTGGATATATCTTTTCTAGTATAAATATAAAGTTCTAGTCCTCATTCAAAATTATTTTAAGATGGCTAAAACTCAATTAAAAAAAATCGCACTGATTATGGTACATAATTTTTTATCACATCATTTCTTAACTCCAAAGGAATAATTCATCAACATAGCTGTGTTGAAACTCCACAACAAAACTCTGTTGTAGAGAGAAAATATCAACATATTCTTAATATTGCTTGTGCCTTATGGTTTTAGTCTCACATGCCTCTTAAGTTATGGGCTGGTGCTATCTTAATAACTACCTACTTACTTAATAGGTTGCCTAATTCTTTCTTACAAAATAAATCTTCTTTTGAGATACCATTTCATACTTTTCCTTCATATGAAACACATGAGAACCTTTGTTTGCTTGTGTTTTGCTCCTAGCTTACAAAAATCTCGCACTAAATTCGATCCTAGATCTCATACTTGTATTCCCTTTTGGTATCAAGGGTTACAAACTCTTCGATGACAAAAGAGTGTTTTGTGTCAAGACATGTTATCTTTCATAAACATGTTTTTCTTTTCAAATCTCCTAATTTATTCTTTCATCAATCTGATTTGTCTCCCTCTTTAGAAGTTTCTCTTTCATGTTCTATTCAATCTTCAACACTTGAATCATTTATTGTGCCTTCAACATTACAATCACCTAATGTCTCTTCTCCTTCTAATCATACCTCTTTTCCTATCTCTATTTCTGAACCTGAAGCTTCCTCACCCTTACCCCCAAGAAGATCAACCAAAATCCAAGGAGCTCCTGGTTACCTCCAACATTTTTATTACAACTCCTCTATTGCACACTCTAAATCAGTTTCTCCAACAAGTTCTATCTCTCATTGCTTTCCTTCAGGCGCTAAGTATGATATCCTTAATTTTCTTTCTTATAATCGTTTTTCTTCTCCTTATAAGTCATTTGCTCTAGCCATTATTACTAATATTGAACCTGATTTCTATTATCGACTAGTCAAGCACTCTCATTGGAGAGATGCTATAGTTGTCGAGATTACAGCTCTGGAACTAAATAATACATGGACTGTTGTCTCTTTGCCTCTTGATTAACAGCCCATAGGATCTAAATAGGTCTATAAAATAAAGTATCATGCTGATGGTTCTATTGAATGATACAAAGCAAGATTGGTTACAAAGCATTCTACCCAAAAAGAAGATTTGGATTATTCTGAACTTTTTCACCTATTGCAAAAATGACTAATGTTAGAACTTTGCTAGCTATTGGAATTGGCATCTCATTCAACTTGATGTGAATAATGCGTTTTTACATGGAGACCTATTAGAAAAAGTGTCGATGAAATTAGCTCCTAGTTTTCATATTAAAGAGGGTTGGGTCCAAAGTACACAAACTGAATAAGTTTTTTGATGGTCTAAAATAGGCCTTATGGTTGTGGGTTTCTAAGTTTTCTAAGACTCCCCTTGATTTGAGTTTTGTACTATCACTAGCTGATTATTCTCTTTTCACTAAGTCTAAAGGTCTCTCCTTCATTGTCCTCCTTGTTTATGTCGATGGCATCTTGATAGCTAGTAATGATTTACAATTTGTGGACTCTTTGAAATGCTTGCTTGATGCTAAGTTCAAGCTAAAAATCTTGGTCAACTCAAGTACTTCCTTGGCTTGGAAGTAGCTAGATCCTCACATGGCATATCTTTATGTCAGAGGAAACATGCCCTTGAGATTTTACAAGATGTTAGTCTTTTGGCTTCTAAACTAGCATCTTTTCCATGGAGAAAAATCTGAAACTCAGCAAGGATGACGAAGACTTGTTACCAAATCCAACAGTATTTTTTAGGCTCACTGGCAGGCTTTTATACCTTACTCTTACAAGACCAGGCTTGTCTTACTCAATTCAAAGACTTAGTAAATGGATCAACCTAGACATCCTCACTAGCAGTAGCATATCAGATTTTGCAATATGTTAAGAATACTTTTGGTTATGGTCTATTATTTCCAGCTAATAACTCACCAAGTATTAAGGCATTTGCAAATTCAGATTAGGCATCTTGTCCTGACAGCAGAAGATCAACAAGTAGATATTGTATTTTCTTTGGTGATTATTTAGTTACAAATAAAACTAAGAAGCAACAGACTATTTTTCAGTCTTCAACTGAGGCTAAATATCGATCCATGACCTCGACTACTTGTAAAATTGTTTGGCTTCTTACATTTCTTTCTGATTTTCACATATCTCACACTCATAGTGCTAAATTGTTTTGTGATAGTCAGTGATAGTCAAGCTACTTTACACATTGCTGCCAACCCAATTTTTCGGACCAAGCACATTGAATTGGATTTCCATTTCATACATGACAAGATTCAAGCTTGAGTAATCAAAGACTTTTCATCTTGCTTCCCAACACCAACTTGCTGGTGTATTCCCCAAAGCTCTTGGATATCAACAATTTTAGAAATTAGTAACCAATATGGAGGTTTATTCCATTTACTCTCCTTCTTGAAGGGGGTATCAAGTTGTAAAAATGTATTTTTAACATGTATAAGTTATACATATTAAGATATATATTATGTTTGCTTGTATCTTAGGATTAATTATTAGTCTTTAGTATAAATACATATAATTCATTACTAGAGGTGTTTTTTTACTACTAGTATTTTCGTGATTCTGGAAATATAAGAAACTTCTAGGTTTCTTTGTTCTATTAATGGGTCTATTAGATTGTGGAAAAACTGGGGAATCAGGTGACCACTAAGGACCAATTCCATGCATCATCCCATACTATTTGTAGAGGGGAGTAATTTCAAAATGTTACTGCCTTTGTTGGTTGAACTTGGAGATGAACAACAAATTATCTACTATGAAAAGAGATATATAGTAAAATCAGTGAGTGACGCTGAATTTATATCATGCAGCCCACTATGAAATTATTCAAGTCAGGACAATTGTTTCAAGAACAACAAGAAACAAAGTGACTCAAACATAATGATATAAATATTGAGATGATCAATTTGTTGTTAAACTAAGATTAGAGTTTAGTGGATCAAACCATATTTGACTAACTCTACTATGCTAATTATTGTTGTTAACAGAGTACGAAGATGTGTTGCAAGAAAATATCAACTCTCCATGTGTATGAGTTGGATCTATTTTATCACCTCTCCATGTAACAGCTTTAATATACATAGTACACAAAAATGTCTTACATCCAGTTTAAGATTGATAAGAAAAATACAAGGTACACGTTACAATGTATCTAACATGTAAAATCCGTAATAGATCAGCATAATGGCCCTATTATATATCTCCAATGGTGTTCTGTTCACCCACCTTATCGCCAGTGTTCATCATTTTCAAGTGTGTAATAGAACATAAGAATCTTCTTGGTTTTTCTTCAATTGATCAAAATTTTGAGAAAGTTTGGAGCAAAACAGCCTAAACCACTCCGTTCATATGGTTGAGTTGTGCCAACTATTTGTTCTCACCCAAATCTTTCTAATGTTGTTTGTGAAGGCTGAGTGAATCAAAGCTCTTCACTTCCTCCAATTGGATGCCAAGGATGGATCTTAATCAACCCAAGGCTGATAGATGGAAACAGGAATGGATCTTAATGTAATGCCTGTCCTTCTAGTAGAACCTTTTAGAAAAAGATTTTAAGAAAGACAACGAGAATCACTATTTGTTTTAAAACTCTTTCATTTCCTTCCCAGGATACGAAAGACTCCGTATTTATAAAATAAAACATTTTTATTAATTTAAAAACATATACAATGGAAAATATTAAACTTTATAATTAAAAGTCTTTTATACAAAACATTGTGCCTAGGCTTCCATACTCTTCCCCTTGGGTTGTGTCCGCCCTGACGTGTTCTGCTCATCTTGTCCCTAGGAGGGCACAAATAAAAACTAAAATGAGTCGAAGACTTATAAGCATTACTTCACATAGTTAATATATATTAACATAGGTTTTCGGTCATGCAATCACATACTTCAAAAGTTCTTTCTAAATCTCCGACCCACTTTCCAGCCGTAGTGGATCTTCTTCTCCCGTGAAGGGTGGAGTTCTATGCGCTAGAAAGCGCTCATAGGTGCATCCAGCTTGCACCACTCCACTAGGCCCTCCTTGTAGCCAAGGCCCTCCTTGTTGTGGCCTAAAATTCTACTGTATGAACTCAATCATTTGTCTTAGTGCTTGGGCTATGGCATCATCTCTCGGCGTATTGTCTCGAGACCCTTGAGTAGACTTTCTTGGCCTAACCATCTTCCTGTCACAACACAACCTTTGACCCCCTTTAAGAAAAACAAATAAAACCAACAACATAAAACCAAAAACCAAAACCAAATCACATAACAAGAAACAAAAAGAAACCAGCATGCAATAACACAACCAAATAAATAAATACAAGCAAACTAGCTCAAATAAATTCAAATCAAATAAAACAAATCAAATAGCAACTTACTTAAAATAAATTTTAAAACACAACTTTAAAAATATTCTGATACTATCTACGAGACATGTGGTTTTACCCAGAGCCAAACCGCTCTGATACCACCTGTGACGCCCCCAAATCCCCACATACGGATACGGGAAAATCGAGACGTCCGGATGATGACAACAGGGGTCACCACCCTATCGACGAGTGCCAAGTGTGTGTATAAACAACAAATGTGCAAAACGAAACACAAAGCAGATAGCAAAAGTCTCATAACTAAGTACCAGAATTTTTTTTGGTTTAATACAAAGCTGTTCAAAACATACATAATAAAATATTACAAACTACAAATATCGTTTCAAACCCAACAACAAGGCATAAACTCCAACTCAAAACTCCGGCGGAGCTGCCTCCTCAAGCTCAGCCTCCTCCTCCTCTTCGATCTCTACACCAAAATCTACGGTACCAAAATGGTGCCGCAGGTAAGTAAAGATCCAAATGCTACAAGATAAAAACATATTAAAACTCAAACAATATGTTTGAAAGAATGCCAATGCACATAACCCATAAAAAAACATATTTTTTTCCACGCACGCCAAAAAACCCATTTGGCCCCAAAAATGTATTACTTTCCAACTCACGCCAAAAGTCTCATTTGGCCCAAAACATATCTTTTAAACATAACCTCGCCATTATCCCCGATAATGGCTCAAAAACCAGACCGTTAGAGCACTGTAGGTAGGAATCACAGGCGGGACTCTACCACCATCCCTACGCATGCACCGTAGGTGGGAATCATAGGCTGGATTCTACCACTGTCCCTGCTTACCACCATCCTTACGCGTGCACCGTAGGCGGGAATCACAGGCGATATTCTACCACCGTCCCTACTTACCACCATCCTTACACGTGCCTCTGACTCGAACCAGCCAGTCCAACCGTTCACATATACCATAAATCATTTCTCGCTTACAAGCCCAGTTTCCATTTTACAAATACATGTACATGCATGCAACTACACGAAAACCCGATTTTTCCTTTTTTAAACATGAACATGCGTGCACTACACAATGTAAACATCAAGGCACAAGTATCTCAAACAAATATCAACATCAACCGAACAACTCCGTCCTCAATTCATCCGACCCTCGAACTCCTCAGACTCAGTCTGGAATCAACCAACCAGTCCAATAATTTATTGTAAGAGTAAAATATATTTAAATCTAAAAGTAGAGTTTGAAAAATACTTACAGCGCTATAAGGTATTTTTTGAAAGCTTACGACGTTGCAAACGGCGGAGAAAAAGCAACGTAACAGTGTATTTTACACTGTGACCGTGGGTAGTAAATTACTCACTTTCAAACGGGGGCAAATCAAGACATGAAATTGATAGGAAATGGCCTTGAGATATTTATGAAGTTAAAGGAAGTGAGCTTTGGCCGTGGGTGGCGGTGAAAGCGGAAAAAGACCAAATCGGAGTTGAGCTTGTGGGAGCTGCTCCGGCAACGGATCGGGGCCGAAATGGGTGGGTTAGGATGGCAAGAGGTAGGGGAAGAAGTGGTGAAGAGAAGGTGGCCGGAGGTGGAGCGACGGCGCTGAAAACGGCTCAAAACCATTCGGAAAGAAGAGGCTTTAGGGGGTTAACAGCGGCTCGGATGGAGGTGGTGATTTTTGGTGGGCGTGTTCACCGGCCGGAGGGGAGTCGGAGGGTGGTGGCTGTGTCTGCCACGTCAGCAGGCGGTGGCAGGTCTGGGTGAAGAACCGATTGGCGACGGGAGATAGGAGGGAGAGCTGGGCGTACGCGGGGAGAGAGAAGGAAAAAGAAGAAGAAGAAAAAGAAAGAAAAGGAAAGAAAAAGAAAAGAGAAAAAGAAAAAAGGGAAAAAGAAAAGATGAAGGAAAAGAAATAAGGTCCAGTCCCCATCTCCGGAGTCCAAAAATGGACCCGACGAAAACGATTTTAAAAACCATAATATGACTAAAATAAATTAAACACCACATCAAATAAAATAAAATCAATTTAAAATACAATAATTTAAAATAAAAAAACCAATATATTAATTAAATTAAAAACAACTCCTTCAGTGAAAATACACGTAGAAACGGGGTATTATACATCATTTAAAAGTATAGGTTTAAACCTTGACATTTAAAACATTTTTTAAGAGCGTAAACATGAGCATCATCTTAAACATCAGTTTATAGAATCCTTAAACATCAATTCATTGCATCATTTAAAACATTAGTCTATGGGAACATTTAAAACACTTTCTTCGCAGCATTTACATTATAAAGCATAAGCCTTACATTTCATTTCATGAGAATATATACAATACTTACTATGTATATGATGAGTGTGCGAAAGTGCACTCTAAATACCCTATTATTGGACTAAAATGCTAAAATGTGAATAGAAATAATAGGAATTAATGTGTATTCTTAAATTGAATTTCTATTTACGTTAGGATACTCCTAAGTAGTTTTTTTTATGTCTAATTTCATAGTTTATAAAAGAGCAAGTCAAGTCCAGTCAAATTCAAAGGAAGACATTCATGGGGTTTGAGAGCAATTTAGAATAAAAAAAAAAAAGAAAAAAAATCACAAAATGAAACCACAAGAAGTCCAAGTCTGAAATTCTCTAGGAAATAGTCTGGACATACTTTAGTCTTTTGACTGTATCTTTTTACTCACATATCGGATTGATGCGATTCTTGATGCATTAAAAAGCTATCTTAAAGGACTATAACTTTATCTCTAATAAGGATTTCCAAATTCAAAATCCTGAAGGGCATACCTGGCTGCTAAGATAAATCCTAAAATTTAGGCGATTTTGTTTATGCGGAAATTAAGAGAACATTAGGGTTTCTTTCTTACCCTAGATAAGCATATCATTAGCACGAAATGGAGGAGGGGGTAGAGGCACAAGAGGCAGATCTAAAGAGATGAGAAAATCACTTTCATGGCCACCGTTTGTTTCAGTTTTTTCTAAAAATTTTTGTTGTCCATTATATTTATGGGTAACTAAATTCTCAAGTAGGACTAGGGATGAACTTGCACATTAAATGGTATTTATAATTTATTATTAATTCATGTATTTGATTTTCAATTGCTAAAACTCTTTTGTTTTATCATTCTCAATTCATCGTTGATGTTTTCTTCTCCGAATAATAATAGAATTTATTCTGTTTATGAATTCAGTCATGCTTTTTCTATTGAATGGATTGGTTCTTTGATTATATTTAGATCAATTATTTATCTGTATTGATTTAGTTTTTTGCTGCAATATTGCTCTCTGAGTATATTGTCGTCATCAGATTTTATCAATAGGGGTAGTAATTTACGTATTTTAAAAGTGGTGAATGTTTTTTCAAAGGGTTAAATTTGATTTAATTTTGGTTTATAAATCTATACCTTCCGATTGGGAATTTCGTAAATTGAGTTTCTAATTGAGTTATCCAATGAATTAAGAATAATTAAAATACCGAATTTGTACAAGGGATTCTCAACGCTTTACTGTTCGTCAAATTTGAGTACTTTTTCCGTTAATTACTTTGCTTCACTTCAATTTACATTTAAAATTAATCTTTGTTATCCATTATTTATTTAATATGTTTCTTTAGTTTCTTTATTCCTCTTGCTATTCTTTATTATACTAAAACATTCAAGGTCCACTTACAGTCACTACTTCTTCCAAACTCGATGTTCTACCTCGAGTGCTCATCCACTAAAGTGAACATTCATGATTCACCTTAGGGTTAAGATACTAAAACCTTCATCTTACTCTTCCTATTAACTACATTCCGATGCATGACTTAGACTGACTAAGTCACACATCCTAATTCTAGACAATATAACTGTTATTACCTTCATGCATCCTCCTCGCCCACACTTCATCCTTATTCTCATTCATACATGCCACACAACTTTAAGCCAACTCCGAGGCTTAAACATCGTGTAATCATGTTTAGGACAGATTACTCATTATATATGGTAAATTCGTCTAGTACATGTGTCTCACTAAATACACATGTACCTTACCCTTTTATCACCTAAGATCAATATATAATCCATTGAACACCTGCTTGTGTAAACAATCTCCATACTCTGATACCAACTTCTACTCAAACCTGGTCGGTAGGACTTTCTTACTTCCCAACCCTTTACAAGTTCATCCCAACACTTAATACGACGAGATTCCATTCACAATTACATCTTCATCTCGTCACGTAGCTCAAGAATAATTCCAAGTTATACAGTGACACTTGTCATTACGGCAATGTCATGTAGCAACACTTCGAGGCACTGTCCTACAGTTCCTGACACTACACCACACGTTCTATGCTCCTCGACTACGCCATCTAACCCTTCATGACACGCCATCCGATGCATCATGATATCACACAAATTACACTTTACGTGAACTCTCTTCTATCCACACTACGCCATATATTACTACGATGCACACCACATGGTGCATCGCCACACAACATGGAGTACGCACCATGTACTCCCTTCCATTATGCTACACCACACACTACTACAATGCATACCACATAGTGTGTCGCTACACGACATGGAGTACACACCACACGTACTCCCTTCACAATACTACGCCACATCACTACTACAGCACACACTTCACACCTGCACTTCACAGCACACTATATAGTTACGCCCAACACTTCACTACACAGCGAACTTCACAATCAACCATCTAACATCTAACATAAATAATGAGTGAGAGAGAGTTATACCATCGTCGGTATTAACTTGTGCATTGCCCTCTACCCATCACAGTTGATGACGTCGGAAGAGTCGTACATGACGGCTAAATCGAGTACGGTGGCTATCCACCTTGTATGGTGGCTGTCCACCACGTAAAGTGGTAGTTTGAGCTTAGAGTTGGGCTAAGGGATGACAACGGAGGCTCATGGTGGTAAGGGTGGTGGAGCACGACAAAGCCATAGATTTCAAGGGGTAGGCCGTGGGTCTCACACAAGGGAATTTGGAGGGGAAGCTTGGCTAGTTGTTGGCTGGCCATGGAGAGGCTTGAGAGGTGTGGTGGAGTTGTGGTGGTGAGGTGGAGATGGCACGGTGGCTGGAGGGCCACAAATCTAAGCCAATGGGTGGAGAAACCCATGAGAGAGTGAGAGGGCGTGAGAGAGATGGGGGCCTTGGTTGGGCATGAGGAGGCTATGGGGAGGTCGTGGGTGGCCAAGGATCATGGTGGTGGTGGTGCGGTGGTGTGGGTAGCAGTGCACAGTGGCCCATGGAGGAGTCTCCATGAGAGGGAGAGAGAGCATGGGAGAGATGGGGATTTCGGCTAGGCTATGGCTAGGCATAGAGGTGAGAGGAGGTGGTCGTGGTGGTGTTTGGTGAGGCTAGGGGCTAATGACGACGACGCATGGTGGAGAGAAATTGGTGAAGCCCATTTCAAGTTGAGCTACCATAGGAGGAGAGAGAGCTGTGCGGGGGTTGGTTTCCATAGTGGAGGGTTGCCGACATGAGGGAGAGTCGTCGATGGTGGCAGTGAGGCTGGGCGGCGCCGGGTTGAGTTGAAAGGATTCTGTGGAGGGTAGTGGAGCTTTCAATCGGGCTTAAGGGGAGAGGGAGGAGAGAGAGGGAAAGAGAGGAAATTGGGGGAACAGACTAGGGACTTTGGTATTTAATCCAGACCCTTCATCTTGACGAATTCAAAACAATCTAACGGTGATGATTAAAACACTAATTTAACATAAAATACTTAGATGAATTAAGATAAAATATCATTTAAGTAAACTTTATTTTATAAAATATAATCTTCATCGTTAATTAAATGATAAAGTTTTGCTCATTATGTGTAAGAGAATAAAACCACTTAATTAATTTAGAGTTTTCAATATAATTTAAATCTCATAATATTTTTAAATGACTAAAATCATTTAAATAAAAATGATTTCTACAATAATAATATTTTTGGAACTCTTCAAAAATATTATAATTATTTTATTTCAAAATTAGGCTTGATTCAATAATACTGAAAATATCTCATATAAATATTTTCAGGACATTTAAAATATTCAAAGACTTTAAAATATTAGGCTTACTTTAGAATTCACTTGATATCTTAAAAAATACGCCATCAAAGTTTGACACACAAAATGAGACTCGTGACCATGAGAAGGAGAAACAAGCGGGATATTACACTTAATGTATTAACCCAAAACTGAAAAAAGGGAAAAGTAATGTAAGTATATTAATTAGGATATTATACATGGAATAACATAAGCTTTATCGGTGTTAAGAAAGACGTCAAAATTAGATTTTATTTACCACCAACCTTTTCACATACACTAAGTATCCAAATAAATAAATAAATAATGGTATATCTCGGATTTCGAGTTCATAAATTTTCTAATGGCATACTAAAATAAATGAATATATCTCAAAGGTTTTCTTTTTTTTTTTTCCTTAATGCTTAATTGTCATATTTGGGTCATATTATACCAATACGAGACATCCGTATGCAGATCTATCGAAGTACAATATAAAAGCCAATGCGAAAACAAAGAGTGAACACCGTGCAATTGATGTAGAATTAATGACACGGAGAAGAGCAAATGATGGCTTTCCAAATACCAAACACAAAAAAGGCAAACATCGTTATCGGGAAAGGAAATTTTTAATCAATAAATCGTAAGATTTAAAAAATAATTGAGATAAAAAATTGGAGCAAGAAAAATACAATGATACCCCATTTCTAACCACTTTATTCCCCATTCTAAACCCACTGTGAGGTTCAAATGCTATGGGAACTACATCCAAAAAACACAGTGTGAAATAATTTTATCATTAGCATTTACAGAGATCTATGTTAATAGAAACGTACATGTAGGAAATAATGTAACGAGGGTGGAGAGTAAGAGAGAGATTATGTTTCTCAGGTAATCCATTGATTCGATGAGACCATGAAACGTTTTTATGCAGATTTTGATCTTTGATTCTCTTCCTATTTGAGAATATGAGAATCTCTAGATTCTCCTCCATATTGTAGCTTAAATGTCAAGCAAAAATTATACAATGCCCTAGCTTTAGTGCGGCAGATCATGAAGACTAGTCGGACAGTGAATCATTGAAGTTGTATGACCAATGCCTTAGCTTTAACTCTCTGAATTCTGCATGTTGCCAAGTGCATGGAGGCCATAAATAGAGAGAAGAAGTTTCAAACCATGGATTTAACCTTATCTCCACCTGCCTTTTAAACCCAAACAATATAAATGAATATAATCTCTACAGATTTTATATAATTACTTTACTTTCTCCAAAAATTTAGAAACTAATGGGATTATCGACAAGGCATGGCCTTATGGCGTTCGAATGTCAGGTCTAGCTCTAATAAAGTCGTAAAAAATTATTTCTGTTCTTTATATATATATATATATATACATAAATTGATCCATGAAAATTATATAAACACAAGAAGTTGTTGAATAGAATTTTAATGACTAATTTTGAGATTTGAAAGCAATTTTCTCAAATATACCGAAAATTATCCTATTATTATAAATTCTCTCTCTCTCTCTCTCTCTCTCTCTCTCTCTCTCTCTCTCTCTCTCTCTCTCTTTTCATAACCAAATAATATAAATGAATATATTCTCCACAGATTTTATATTTGATTATTTTACTTTCTCCACCTGCTTTTCATGTTACATGAACTGGACTGAATACTCTCATTTAAGCTTGCCAATCATATGGTATTTGGGTTCTAGTCACTCACTAGCTTGTTAAATGTAAACACCTAAAAAAACAAACAAGAAGAAAATCTTAAAAATTACAACACAACACGTGATTGAAGTAGAATATAAAAACAAAGGTCTGTAGATGCCTCAAGAACATGCTACAACACTTTTTGGGTGGACGGATCAGGGAAGCGGCTTGAATTTATTCACCATAAAAACCATACATGATTACATAGTTCAAGAATTTGCCCTCTAATGTATGGACAAGGATGCTCTCCATTTCAAGTTAAATTAATAATTTTCTTTAGTACAAAACTTGTGATATTTTTGTCATTTCCTTCTTCAACGTAATGTGAAATGATTAAAATAGCTATTATTATATATTGAATGAAATACTCTCCATTTCACTTGAAAATTAAAATGGTGAGGATCCAAGTCCCTAATGTACAACTCTTTGAGCAATAGATTTTATGGAAAAAAAAACCACCATAGAAAAGATTATATATCAAAAGTTTGAAACCATAGAAGAATCCGCATATCCACAAAAAAACTCTATAGAGAATATTCAGAACCAATCAGGTGCAACTTCTTGTATAGATCAAAGAGTATGAGAAGGAGAGAGGTGGGCTATTTTCTCGGTTAGGTGCAACATTACATTCTGGTCACTCACTGATTCGATGTGATTTTGATATGCAAGAGATTTGAACAAAATATTTTGGAATTTCCTCAATACATTCATTTGGATTTCCTCCATCAGTGCACAAATCCATTCTTTTGTAAAACCCTCAATATGTAAAAGGATGACAGCAAGTAATTAAGTATGAGAGGGGCTAGAATTATTGAAGAATTCCAGACAACCTCTAGAGAGAGAGGCTAGGGTTTCTTTTTTGTGCAGACTCAAATGATGTGAAGTGCATATTTATAGAGTTTGTTGGTGAGTATAACATGCCTTGGTTTCTCCGTGGTTGGCCATTTCCATAATTATGCCTTTTTCAATAAACAAAATTTTATCTAGAATTGTAAATTATCACTTTATCTTAATATTTTATTAGGGGTGGCAATTCATATACATAGGTAGTGTTTGTGTCTTATCAAGTCAAGATCATTCAACTATATGGATTAACTTAAACATGACCCATTAAGCTAAACGGGTAAGATCTTTAAACCTTAATATGATCCATTTAAATAATAAATTGTATCTTGTCGTATTACCCGCTTTGACCCGTTTAATAACTAATTGGAAAAGAGTCAGTACGACACGATTCATTTTAAACCCTTTTCATTTAAATGGATTGAGCTAACTTACATAAGTCATTTGACTTGATTAACATAATTTTACATAAAAGTTAAAATCTATATTTATTAATAATCACATTATCTAAAAAAATGATAAGACTATCTACTAACAAAAAAATCAGTATTTTTCAAATTTTAATCTTTAATAAAACCAATGTGGCAAACTCAATAATAAAGAATATGAGCATAGGTCCAAAATTATAATTTCAAAAAATATAAGTATATAAAGAAATATCAATATTAAAATCTAACAATAATAAAATTTTTGTTTTGAAAAAAAACTTTCGATGGTTTATTACAGATCGATTTTAGGTTAAGCAGGTTAACTCGTTTAGTAATCATATCTTAACAGATAATATGTTTTTATTTGAAATCATTTATATTAAACTCAAACTTGCTAATTTTGTAACTTGCCCGTATTCGGTTCTTGTCACATATGATCATTCTTATATTTTATTAGAATTTATGTCGACAAAAATTGATATTAGGTTGCATTTGAATATTGAGTTAAGCTGATTTAAGTTGAGCTGAGCTGAATTTTTTATGAATAGTATTGAGTTGAGTAGGTAGAGTGAGTTATGTAAGACCTATTTAAAATGAGTTTTATTGTTTTTAAATGTTAAGATGAGTTTAGTTTTATTTATATAAAATTAAAAAAAATTGTGGGTCTCACTTATATAGATATGTGGAGTAAAAAAATATTGTGGATACCATATGTAAGAAGGTTTTAAATTAAAATAAATTTAATAATTTAAGAATCAGGTATTTAAATATTAGATTTAAATTAAAATTAGATTAAATTGAATGGATGTATAGTAATCACTCGATGTCTTAACTTTTGTTTTAAAACGTTGGATAATTTGGTAATTTTAGTACACCATCCCCTTCACTCAGCCCGATACCCTCTTCTTTTTCCCCTCTTCCTTTCCCATTTCAAATTCAGTACCCAAGATTTCGAATTTGGAGCCACTCACTGCGCAGCAACGCTGGCTCTGCTCGACCCGATACCCTCTTCTTTTTTCCGCTCGGAGTATTTCCTATTGCAAGTCCCACAACGCCGCCAGTCTCAGTCGGGGCACGTAGCCGTCCGCCTAGTTTATCTGAATCTCTCTCTCTCTTCTCGCGCATTCTCTCTCTCAACCCCTTCTCCCTCCACGTCAAATCCCGTTGAGCTGGTGTCTGGATTTCCCCAAATTATGCAATTACGGAATTGTATATTTTGGGCCATCTGTGCAAAACTGCGTGCTTGATGTTCTACCACTGACTTTTTGGGTTCTGGAAGTTTTTGTGCATAATAAAAATAAATAGAGAGTAGGGACCATATTCTGCATTGTATTGTTTTAACTTGTTCGTGACTCAGCTTTGTCAAGTTGAAATGTGTATCTGTCGCCACGGTTCGACGAAGCTTTGATGATTTTGGCTGAGATGAAGCTGGGGCAGTATAATCATTTGTGCTCTGCCTGATGTATTTGCATAGGCTGATAACAGTTTCTGCAAGAAATAGAAATTGACTTTGATGCCTGAACTCTGAACTGGGAAGTAGATATCCATATATCATCCTCATGAAAATAAAAGACTAGAGCTTTTTACCCAAAGAGCTTTTTACGCGAGGCGAGGGACTCTTGCAATGGCCGGGATTGTGAAACCGCCAGGCGCGTTCGCAATTACCCCGCACAAAGTCTCCGTATGCATACTTCTTCAGATCTATGCTCCGTCCGTGCAAATCTCGCTGCCGTTCCCTTTCTCCTCCGTCGCTCAGCACAACCGCCTTGGCCTGTTCCTCTTGGCTCTCACTAAGGTACACCCCTACTCAAAAATCAATCTCACCGGGGCTTTCATTTGATATCTGATTTCAGTTCAGAGCATTCGCTAGGAGCACAGAAACTTGCAAGTGTTTAAAGTTGTTTGGTGTTGATATTCTTTGCAGTCGTGTGACGATATTTTGGAGCCGAAACTGGATGAACTCATTAGACAATTGAGGGAAGTTTGCGGCTTGTTACATGATTGGTTTATTGATCATTTAACAAGCAGGTTATCGTCCATATCGTCACCTGATGATTTGTTTAACTTCTTTACTGATATGCGAGGTGAGTTGCTCGTCATCAGTACTGCATCTTCTCTTTGTTTTTCCATCTGCTGCCCATTATTTTTCATGTCCTGTTTTTTAATTCTTCTCTAGGTTATTGATTTTGGTATAACTTTTTTTAGGGATCCTTGGGGGCCCGGAATCTGGCGTTATGGAAGATGACCAGGTTATTTTGGACCCTAGTAGCAATCTGGGGATGTTTCTCCGTCGTTGTATACTTGCCTTCAATCTGCTATCATTTGAGGTATTATGTCGCTAGTTATGTCTTAAGAGTTATCGTTTTAGGACTTAAGAAATTTTACTTGTTGGTTTTGTCATGGGTCTAAAATTGATCGAAAAGCCTTGTAAATGTTGGATATCGATTTGCTTATACTCTTTAACTCCTAAGAAAATAACATTCCTTAACCTTTTAGAATTTGACGGCCATGATTACCCACTTTATTGAGACTAACCCGATGGTAGTCCTTCTCTATTTTTCATTTTGTCATGGGTCTAACAATTGATATAAGATCCTTGGAAATGTTGGATATTGATTTGCTTATACTCTTAACTCTGATAGCCACGATGACCCATTTTATCGAGACTAACCTGATGGTAGTCCTCCTTTTTTTGCAGCCCTATTTCATCTATCAACATTTAAATGCCTATACTTATTGACAAGCCAATTTTATTCTAGTTTATAGGTCGCCTCCTACCCGAACTTGTGACATGAGACCTTGCTTTGATGCCAATTCTTACAGGTCTAACAATTGATCAAAAAGCCCTAGGATTATTAGATATATTTTTTTTTTAATCGGTGAAAAATGAGGGGTGCAACATGAGGACTTCGTAGGAGGTCACTCTGTTAGGGACCCCGGTCAAGTCCCTAGACAATAAGTCCTCCACGCCAATGGTGGTCTTGTGATGACCGGATCCTTGTTCCTTTCTTGCTTGGTTCTCGAGCAATGGTGGTCAAGATGACCACTTGGGTATGGTGAGGTTCGGTGTTTGGGCAAAGATGGGTGTATGGAGTGATGAAAATGGGCAAGGGATTGTGGTGGGTTCAATGGTGATGGGCGCACGGCACTAGAGTGGGCTAGGGTTGGCGCCACTTGGAAGATGGGGTTTAGGGTTTGGAAGATGTATGATGGACGGCTAGGATGAAGGTTTAGGATTTTTCTTGACTTGAGGAATTCTAGGAATGGAGTGATTTTAGGGATAGGGTGGTTTGAGTGATTGAGTGATTTGAGTAGATGGAGGATAGGGTTTTGGGAGGATTCCTAAGTGGTAGGAATCCTTGAGGGTTTGGTGGGGCTAGTTTGGTAAGTCAAAGTGGACTTGAGAGATTTAAGGGATGAGAGATTTAAGGAATTGAAGATGATTGACAATTCCTTAAATTCAGGAATGAGAGATTTAAGGGATTGGAGAGGATTATCAATTCTTTAAATTAAGGGATTGGAATTGGAGGGAGTTAAGGCTCCTATAAGGACTGAGTTTCCCTATAGAACATTGGGGGTGGACTAGGGCAAACACTATAGTGGGCGGCACTAAGTGTTTGGATGGATCAAATGAGGCAAATGAAGAATGAACACCAAGAACAAAATGATGAACACTTAAGAACAAAATGGTGAACACTCAAGAACAAAGTAAAATGCTAAAGAACTTGAATGAACAAAAGGTAACAAATCAACTAGTGATTTACGGATTTCACAATAGTTGAAATAAACCTCATGAATTGGTAACTTCATAAAAACAAGGATAACAACAACTTGAATTCACGAATTGCACCAAGTTGCAAGAACAAGATAAATGAATCACACCTATTCACGGATTGCAAGGTGTGATCCTCTCTTTGGGATTCACGAATTGCACCCAAAAAGCCCAAGTGCCTAGCACCGATTGTTGATCTCCTAAACAAAATAATCCTCCTCTAGGGAATTTGCCAAAAGATGTAAATGCAAAGACTAAGGGTCCTATTTATAAGGATTACAACTTGGAAACCCCTAATAGGTCCCTTAGAAAATAAATAATTAAATTAAAATAAACAATAAACAATAACATAGTTAGCATGGGCCAAGTTGACCCATGGCATGCATGAGCCCATGGGTGGGCTAGGTTGGCCCTTCTCTTCATGGGGTCTTATCACACTCATCCTAGTACCACTCTTGCCCAAGCATGCTTAAGCGTTGATGGGATTCGGTGCATTAGTTCTGGTATAATCGCACCTGCCCTAGGATTATTAGATATTGCTTTGGCTAAACCTTTAACTCTTATGATCATAGCAGGTTTGCTAGGATTATCAAAAGGCACCTTCTAGGCTCTGCCGCCTTTTTTAACAAAAGATGGCACTTATGTGAAGGTGGCTCCTAGCTTTGTTAGAGAGAGAGGACCAAGAATTAGGGCTCCCATTCTACTATTGTTTTGTTTATACTAGTACAGGATAAGGAACAGTTGGACACATGTCCTTCTAGACAATTTTAATTAAATAAAAACAGGTCATTAACAATATACATAAGGATATTGCTTATTAAGAATAGTTCCCAAGCATGTACAAATTTGCTTATGAAAAAAAAAAAAAAAAAAAAAAGAATAGTTCCCAAAAGAATCAAGAAGGTGGCAGTAAATCTGTAAAAGATGAAGGTCAGCTCTTCTATCTTTAATTAAATCAAAGGTTGTTGCTTGTTGGCCTTGAATAGAAAGATTGACTTATCTGTTGCCATACATCGATAGAAAACATGTCTTACTGCCTTCTGGATTCAACTCTTCAAACTGAGTGTTTTCCCCATGGATGATAATTATGGCTCTAACAGACCATTTATTTATGCAAAGCTAAACAATTATGCGAAAAGGTGAATGGTTAATAGTTTTAGAATCTTTTGCCACTGCTATTTGCTGAATTTCTAATCCATTGATAGCACTGCTTCTGATGTTAAAGTAACATTTCCAGACGCTGGTTCTTATTGACTTTGAAGATAAGAGAAGTACACAGTAAGAAATAATCACCCCCCACAAACACACAAAAAAAAAAAAAAAAGGAATGCTTAGGGTTGTATAACAAAAAAAATTGCTACTAATGGGTTATTGACAGAAAAATGACCTAATCATTGGCAATTTATGATAAACTTGTATATGTTAATAGTTTTTTCTATTGTTATTGATTAAATTGTATTGATATGCTAATTTATTGTTTTTGGATAATTACTTAAAGCTATTTTTTAAAATTGTGATAGTTATGAAATCGTCTTTCCTTTGTTTGGTTTCTAATTATTTTTTATTAATTAACGAAGGAATACATAAATAATGATACTCACTTTTCCTTGGTAGCATTCTTGTTCAAGTATCTAAAATACTAAAAAATTTTGTCACACAGGTGGCTGCTGTTGCTTTGACTTAGCTTTTTATTGGATAAAACATAAAGTTGAATATGCTTTACTCTCTCTTTTCATTTGTAGAAAACTAAGTTTTAATTTTGAAGTGCAGGGTGTGTGCCATCTACTGACAAATATAGGGCATTACTGTAAAGAAGCCCTCTCAAGTTGTCCTTCTTATGAGGCAGCTTGTTCAGAAGATTCCAATAGCAATTTGGAGGCGCTTTTAGAATATGAAAACATGGACCTGGAGAATTTGGTCTTTGAAAAGGTCACGGAAGAAATTGAAGCGAGAAAAAGTGCCAGTGAAACAGTTCCGTTTCATCTTCATGCACCACAAACATTTTTTGGGTTGGTTGAAGGTATATATACTGAAATGTTTTCTTGACAAGCATCTGCATATGTTCTAAAAGCATAGACACCCTTTTGCTAGACATTAAACCCTCCTACGAAACAAAACTTTTAAAAAAATCAAGTAGTTCGTTCTCCTAAGTTTTCTTTGAGAAGGTATGCTATAATTGAATTATGCATAGCAGCTTGTGAATATGCTTGTTGACTCTATAAATATCTACAGGGTGAATGATTAATTTATACCAGATGCTATAACATTAGATTTGGAAGCTGTCATCTCATTTCTCTTTTTATTTTTTGGTAGATAGCATCAGAGTTGGAATCAAGGGCTTTCTTTGATAAGAATAGAGAATTGAAGTTATACACATTCCTCTTGATTCTCTCTTTTGCTTAGCAAAGAAACTATCTCAGAATTATATAAAAAAAGAAACTATCTCAGCATGTTTTTTGGGATCAAAGTTTTTTTGTTCTTTACAAGTCTTCCTCTTGTATGGAAGAACACAAGTGCTACAAGAAATGATGGAAAAGTCTTCATTTCAATTTGCATCAACTCTATAGTTTTGCATTTGAAATGGTACTATTTCTTTTGAGTGGCAAGTTATACAAGCACCAAGTGGGTCTTGAACTGATGATTCACTTTTACACGATTTTTTTTATGAGTAAAAAATATTATATATATAAAAAGGAGTAACCAAGTACATTGAACGTATACAAGAAAACACCTAGCCCATATTAAGAGCTCCTAATGACCCAAAAAAGCCCGTGAAAAACAACCCAAAATACACTAATCCCAAAACAATCCCAAATACCCAAAAAAGTACACTGAACCTCAACCCAAAATACACTTTTACACTATTGTTTGAGGGAAGTAGGTGCTATGTAAGCTAGAGCTCATTCACAATGATTGATTTTGTTATATCCTGCAGAGACAGTGACATTGACAAGTATATAAGTATTGTTAATTCTTTCTTTTAATCTTTTTGGAAAGAAATTGTTTTCTTTGTATTGAAGATGATAAACAATATCGGGATGCTCAATGGAACATAGTTTTACTAGAGCTCTTCATGCTTGGGAAATTGAAGAAGTTCCTTCATTTTTCAGTCAGAGTGTTGTTAGCAATGAAGGGGATATGATGCTTTGGAGGTCGAATGGGAGAAAAATGTTTACAGTTCGTTCTTATTACAAGCTTTTGGCATCATAGAGTCATATTTCTTTCCCTTGGAAGTGGTGTCAAGTGCCTTCCAAAGTATCTTTCTTCATTTGGACTGCCTCTCTTGAGAAAGCTTGACTATGGGCAATTTGAGGAAGCGTGGTCTCATTACAATGGACTGGTGGTACATGTGCAAGAAGAATGGTGAATGTGGGGATCAATTACTTTTCCATTGTGAGGTGGCAAATGGGCATTTAGTAGAACTTGCATTGCTTAGGTGATGCCTTCGAGGTTGGTGGATCTCATAACTAGCTAGAATGATCTACACGGTTGTTCTCAGATGGTTGCAATTTGGAGGATGATTCCTTTGTGCCTTATATGTGTATCTGGATGGAAAGGAATGATCGGTGTTTTGAAGAGAGGGAGTACACATTGGAGGAACTTTGAAATCCTTTTGTGCACACCTTATTGCTTAGGTTTTTTGCCATTGTGCTCAATGGAACTAGTGTTCAGGATTTTCTGTTTCTTTTAAAGGTTCCTAGAATGTATTTAGGTGTTTTCTTTTGTATACTCCCTGTACATGGGCATTGCCTATTTCATTTGTATTAATAAAGTTTTTTACTCCTAAAAAAAAGATGATAAAAAATATTTCCATCAACACAAAAATATAGGAAACAAAATTTTAGATATAGAGTGAGAGTTATGCATATACAAAAATGTAGGTGTTCTAGGTTATATGACATGCTCTTATAATACAGTTTAAGGTTTTAGAGATGGTAAAAGAAGAATTGGCAAAGTGGAAAATGGTGGGTCGATGCAAAATCACACTAAACCCTCTTAGTATAATAATTCAGTATCGCAGAGGATTTTTACGAAAGCTTGTTTTTAAGAAAGTTGAAGTAGTTTTGAATGAGCTTTTGCTAGTGTTTATGGCCTGAATTTGGATGACAAGAGGAGACACCATTGGGTTGAATTGGTTGGGCTGATTAGTTGGTGAACTCTTTCATGGTGTATATGGGTGATTTGAATGTTATCCTTTTCTCGAGTGAGATCTATGAGACCCTACTATCCTTACCTTTGGAGTTATTTGAATTATCTGAGTGCATATTTGACATAGCATCTAGTGGATATCCCCTTGGTAGGTGGAAGTTTTACGTGGTTCCACAATTGATACCCCTCAACATGGTCTAGAATTGACAGATTTCTCATCTCCCTTGGGAGGCCAAGTTCCTTGATGATTCTTAGAGGCAGCTCCCTAGATTGTTATCGGATCATTTTCCCCTTGAGGCTTCATTGCACTGGTGTGGCTAGGAGTAGAGGGTATTTCAAGTTTGAAAAATGTTGATAAAAGCCGATGACTTTAAGTGATAAGTAAAACAATGGTGGCTGTCTTATATCCATGGTTTCTTGCTTTGTCTTGGCATGTAAGGTGAAAGCTTTGAAACAACCTAGAAAAGTGGGTGAGGAGTTTGGTCGTATTGAGAACTGAGAAGCTACTTCTGAACGAACTACAGTAGGTATCTGATGAGATTGTCGGAGACAACGACATTTGTATACATATATCGTCAACACCCTAGATGAGAGGAGACAAGAATGCTAAATTCTTCCACCTGTTGGCTTCTATCCAGTCCATAGAAGTAAGAGAGCACATTGAGCATTTTTACATACGACTTTATTATGAACAATTCATATGGTCCAAACTGGATGGGTTTACTTTTGATGCTACTGGAGTGGAGGAGGCCACGTGGATGGAAAGAGAGTTTTAGGAAAGCAAGGCTCATGAGGTTCTAAAGCCCTAAATGATGATAAGTCATTTAGTTCAATGGTTTCTGAAATCAGAATGTTATTTCCATTACTTTCTGTACATGCTAGTGATCTTTATTTAAGATACAAGGGAAATATCCAAGAAGGAAAGAATTTCCTAGAATAAGAGCAGGAAATCTGCCTAACTAATTTTGTAATACCCAGACCCAAAGTGAGATTATTATTTTTATTGTATTTATTATTATTATTATTATTAATTTGAGATATGTTTTAAGATAGGCATTAAGATGGTGTTTGTTTCTTATTGGGTTTCTTCCCCTATCCCGAGTATTCCCCTGTTGGATTCCAATTTGAATAAGACCCCTATATCAAAACCAACTCCCAACTCCAAACTTTATCCAATCTCCAGTTCACTCACGTATCCTCCCTTCTCCTTGCCTATAAAACCCCCAAGACCCTTCAAGAAATAAACACAAAAATATCTGGAGAAAAACTCACTCACATAGCCCCTTCGTTTTTCCCAGCCACTAGCAACCACCACAAGGACGTCGAACCATCTCCCAGCTGCACAGAAATTGCCGACCAGCCCAACCCCGTCAAACCCACTCCTTTCCAGTAAGTCCCCCGATGGGATCTCTCTCTCCCTGTGATTTCCAGTTCTTGGTCTATCTCTCTCTCTCTCTTGTGTCGCCCCACTGCCCAGAGGACCTAGTTGAGTCGCCGGTCACTTCCAGCCACCTCAGAGCCGCTGTCGCCTTAGCCTCCTCTCTCGGTGAGTTGAAGCCCTTCCGTCGTATGTTGCTGCTGCCCCTTCCTGGTTCTACAAATTCACAATCTATTTACTTATTTCCTTTATCTTCAACTTTCCCAAAATGCCCTCCTTAGTAAATTGAGTTTTGGTGGGGGCTGGGTTTAGATTGTAACTGGACTTGGTTTATTTCAGAAACTTTCATAATTGTTTAAGTGGGTTGATTTCTTGTGGGCTTGATGATTTTAATGGGGTGGTTGTGTTTGCAGAAAACTGTTTTAGTGTATTTGAGTGAGCCGTTTTCCTTAATTGGGGCTGGGCTATTTTACCTAAATAAATATATTAGTCATAGACTTATTTTTATAGAAAGTATTTAAGGGATTTTAAAGCATAATTTTAAAGTATATTTTTAGGTATCTTTTGTAAACCATTTTTGAGCCTATTATTTAGTTAATATTCCAATTGACTTTTTAACTAGATTTTTATAAAATTATTAAGTTAAATTTTTAAATAGAAGTTAAGGAATATGTTATGAGTTTTAAATAATATTAGTATGTAGTAATCTTATTGTAATTAAACTATCTCTATATATGATTTTAAGTATTTAGAATGCTACGACACGTCTTTCTAGAAAAGTTAGTGATGATGAGTGCCTCATGTAGGTCACGACCTACGACGTAAGATTGTGGAAGCAGCACTAAGAGGTAATTGGTATGATCATATAATTGCATGTGTACTGTAAATGTTCTAATGATATATGATAATATGATGTTTGTTTATGCTATGCTACGAGCTAAGTCAAGGTTAGATTCCATTCACGATCTTTGATGAATTATGACATTATGCTTGTATGAATGAATTTGTTGTTTGATGGAGTGAATGATTCTAAAATCACATGGAAGCCATGAAATGTTCAGGAAGTAATTTAAGTCAAGTATGGCATGTAATAAAATAGCCAGATTATGTATGCCATGTTCATGTAGTATTTAGATCATGTATGCCATGTCCATGTAGTGATTAAATCATATATGCTATGTAATGTCATGAAATATTTAGATCAAATATGTCATGTAAAGTTCATATAGAACTTAGATCATGTGTGCGATGGAAAGTTTATATTCAAATCACATTATGCCATGCCAGAAAAGTTCATGAAGTCCAACAAACTTCTCATGCATTAAGAAAGATAAGATGTTAAGGGTGACACAGACCTAAGCGTGTTCACTAAAGGTTATGATAAGGGTGATACGGACTTAAGCATGTTCAGTGTTTACCACAAGTTATGATAAGTGGTGCCATGGACCTAAGTGTGGTTCACCATATGTTAAGCGAAACACTTATCCAAGTGCTTTTCACTCCATGATACGTTCAAAAGTGACACGGACCTAAGCATGTTTACCACAAGTTATGATAAGAGGTGCCACAGACCTAACCATGGTTCACCATGTGTTAAGTGAAACACAGACCTAAGCGTGTTTCACTCCATGATAGACACGGACCTAAACATGTTCACCACAAGTTATGATAAGCGGTGCCACGGACCTAAGCGTGGTTCACCATATGTTAGGTGAAGCACGGATTCAAGCGTGTTTCACTCCATGTTATGACAAGTTATGTAGTGCCACAGACTCAAGCGTGGGTCCCCATATGATAAGTGAAAGATAAGATAAACAAATCATGTATAATTGTTAGAAAATGCACGAAGTCAGTCATTTATGCATTCATGTTACATGTTTGCGATGATTGTGTATGATTCTGCTCATGTTAATGATGAATAGATGTGCTATGTGAATATGGGACTATATATGTATGAATTAAATTAAGTTATGTTTATAGTAAGATTGTGAATCTGTGATGATATATGTATGTTATGAAGAGTCTTTCAAAAATTAAGTCTATGCTAAGCTAAGTTAGATTTTACGGTATGATGTGCTATTTACTGAGTATTCGACTCATTTTTTTGTTTGTTTCTTTGTTTCCTCCTACATTTAACTATCACAGATGATGATTGTGAGGATGCAGAGTTGGAGGGTCAGGAGTAGATCTAGTGCAAGGACATAGTTTTCTTTTATGTTATTTGAATAAAAAGTCACACATAGGTTTAGTTTATGTTTTTACTTTACGTTTTTAGTTTCATGTTTCAAAAATAGTTACGTTCAGTTAGTTGATGTTTTCAATAAATGAGGTATTTCAGGATATGAACCTCTTTACCGGTTATTATGCTATGTATGTTAGTAATATTTCTATTCTATGGGAAGGGGTTGTTACAAATTTACAGGAAAACAGAAACTTCCTAAACAATATCTACCGTAAATTACTCCACTAATACAATATCTCAATATCTACCACCAATTACTCCATCTCCATATTTATCGGGATTTCTACACTCCCCCTCAAGTTGGATCTTGTAGAGGAAATCATCCAAACTTTGTCTAGATAGCCCTTTGGTGAAGATGTCCATTGTTTGCTCTTTTGTAGGAACATAAGTCATACAGATGGTTCCTTCTTCGACCTTTTCCTTGATAAAATGTCTATCTACTTCTACATGTTTGGTCCTGGCATGCTGAACTGGATTAAGAGCAATGCTTATGGCTGCTTTGTTATCTTAGTAGAGTTTGATAGGAAATTTTACTGTGACATGTCGTTCTTCCAAAATTTTCCGTAACCACAGTCCTTCACACATCCCTTGTGCAACTGCTCTAAACTCAGCTTCAGCACTACTTTTGGCCGCTACATTTTGTATTTTGCTTCTCCAAGTTACCAAATTTCCCCATACAAAGGTGCAGTACCCTGTGGTGGACCTTCTATCTTCTGCTGAACCTGCCCAATTAGCATCTGTGAAGACTTCTACTTCCTTGCTTTCACATTTTTTGAAGAATAGTCCTTTGCCCGGACAACCCTTGAGATATCTGAGGATCTTGTGCACCGCTTCCAGGTGTGTTTCCTTTGGTGAATGCATGTGTTGGCTCACCACACTCACTGCGAATGCAATGTCAGGTTTGGATTGTGATAGATAGGTTAGTTTCCCACTAATCTCTAATATGTTTCTTTTTCAACAGGTCTTCCAAAGTCTCTTGTTCTTTTCCCTACTTTGATGGGAGTGTCACTTGGTTTAAAACCAAGCATGCCAGTTTTGGTTAGGAGATCAAGAACATCCTTGTGCTGAGAGACACTAATTCCCTTCTTTGATCTAGTAACTTCCATTCCCAAGAAGTACCTCATTTGTCCTAGGTCTTTTACTTCAAACTTAGTGGATAAGACTTTCTTCAACCTCTCCATCTCCACTAGATTATCTCCAGTTAGGATTATATCATCAACATATACAATTAGAATTGTTTTCTTTCCATCTTTGGACTGCTAGAAAAACATAGTATGGTCTGATTGTCCCTGTCGATATCTGTGATCCTTTATCACCTTTGCAAATCTATCGAACCATGCTCTTGGAGACTATTTGAGTGCATATAGGGATTTCTTGAGTTTACATACTCCGTTTTCCTCACCCTTCTTACAAAAACCTGGTGGTACTGTCATGAAAACTTCTTCTAATTCGCCATTCAGAAATGCATTCGTAATGTCAAGTTGTTAAAGTGACCAATCCAAATTGGCTGCCAAAGACGAGTATCCGAATTGTATTTAACTTTGCCACAGGTGCAAACGTCTTAGTGTAGTCATTGCCATAGGTTTGTGTAAAGCCCTTAGCAACAAGATGGGCTTTGTACCATTCTACTGTCCCATCAGCTCTATATTTCACAGTGAAAACCCATTTGTAGCCCACTGGTTTCTTCCCTCTCGGCAAATTCATCACATCCCAAGTTTAATTTTTTTCCAAGGCCCGCATTTTTTCCATAGCTGCCTCCCTCCATTTAGGAATCTCCAAGGCTTCCTGAATATTCTTTCGAATTTTTATACTATCAAGGTTAGAAGCAAAGGCACGACACCTTGTAGACCAAGTATTGTAAGACATGAATTTTGAAATAGGATAGAGAGTACATGACCGAGTTTTTTTCCTGAGAGCAATCGGTAAATCAATATCGGTAGGCTTAGATTTATTAGAGGAGAACTCATGACAATTTTGAGCTATTACCTGGTCCGAATTGGAAAGACTCATGGTTGCTTGGATCTATCATCGGTTCCTCTTGGTGCCTCAGGTGTGAGATTCTCCTTGTACCTTAATTTTGGCTTCCTTGAATAAACAAGTATCTCCTTGTCATTTTGTTTTTCTACATCTCCCCTTGAGTTTAAGTTTTCTTCTGTAACTGGCAATTTAGAAATGGTTGGGACAGATTTAGCAATAGAGAGATCGAAGTCCAGAAAATCCCAAGGCCGAGCTTCACTCAAATTCTCCCCCTAAAGAGAGGGCTTTTGGAAGTAGGGAGTGGTTTCAAAGAAAGTAAAATCAAGGCTAACAAACATTTTTTTTGTGGCTGGATCTTAGCATTTGTAGCCCTTTTGGGTAGGAGAATAGCCAATAAAAACACACTTAAGAGCTCTAGGGTCCAGTTTATTCTGATGGTGATCATGAATATGGACAAAGGCCGAACAACCAAACATTTTGAGAGATAGACTTAAGATGAGACAAAAGGTAGGAAAGAATTCCTGGAATTTTTTTAGAGGTGCTGCAAAAGAAAGGACACGGCTAGGCATTCTATTAATGAGATATGTAGTTGTTAAGATGACATCTTCCTAGAATATTTTTGGCATGTTTGTAGTGAACATCAACGCACGAGCAACTTGAAGAATATGTCTATTTTTTCGTTCGGCAATTCCATTTTGTTGGGGGGTGTCAACACATGAACTTTGGTGAATTATCCCATGTTGTTGAAGATAATTTCCCAAGATACTATTTTAATATTTTGTGCCATTATCAATACGAAGAATTTGAATTTTTGTTTGGAATTGTGTTTGAATCATGTAATGGAAATTGATAAACATAAAATGAACTTTAGTTTTGTCTTCCAACAGGTAAACTCAACAAATATGCGTATGATCATCAATAAAAGTAACAAATCATCTTGTGTGGGAACGATTAAGAGTACGGGAAGGTCCCCATAAATCACTGTGAATTATAGTGAACAGTTTGGATGGTTTGTATTTGGATTTTGAGAAAGAAGTACGCTGATGTTTAGCAAATTCACAAATTTCACACTGAAACTTAATAGATGTTTTATTCGAACAAATCGAAGGAAATAAAGTCTCAAATTCTGAAAATTGGGATGACCCATTCTAGAATGCCATAACAAAAATTCACTATGCTTTGGCATAGATGCAGAATCACAAATAGCAATGCTTTGGCATAGATGCAGAATCACAAATAGCAATTTGATGTTGCTCACTCACATTAGCCTCCTCAAAGTAGTAGAGCCCCTCACACTCCTTAGCACTGCCAATCGTCTTCCCTGATGACAGGTCCTGAAAGACACAATGAGAGGGAAGAAATTTAGCCGAGCAATTGGAATTTTTTGTCAACTGGCTAATGGATAACAGGCTGCATGATAAATTAGGGACATGAAGAACAAATTCTAGTGTTATAGAGTCAAAGATTTGGATACTTCCTTTGCCTGCAACAAATGAGAGTGAGCCATCTTCAATTTTAACTTTCAGAGTTCCAGCACTAGGTGAGTATGGGGAGAAAAGATGATAAGAATCAATCATATGATTGGAAGCACCAGAATCAATAATCCAAGGAGTTTTGTATTGAGAGCTGGTACTTAACGCTTTCAAAAAATTACCTTTGTGGGCTAAAGAACTAGAAGGGAAACTCGTGGAGGACTGACCCGATGCATGAAGGGTAGAAATCATTTTATAGAATTGCTTCAACTGTTCAGCATTAAATGCACTGCTTGGAGTGGGATCTCTGCTCTTTTCCCTTGAAGTTGCTCGGCTTGATGATCAACAGCAACTTGGTAGCCACGGTTTCTGCTGTTTTGCCTTGGTTTTCAATCAGATGGTTTCCCGTGTATCTCCCAACATGTCTTTTGTGTTTCAAGGTTTTTGGCAATGCTCACACCAAGGACATTTCTTCTGTTGTCTTGAACCTGATCTAGCAAGAGTGCCCTGAGACACCAAGGTAGACATTTTAGGTCCAGTATGTCCAGCAGAGACAATCTCCTTTAGCATTACCTTACGCCTATTTTCTTCTTGCCTTACCTTTGAGAAGACTTTACGTGTTGAAGGCAGGGGACGTCGGCTAAGAATTCTTCGAACATTATCCAGGTCTCGGTTAAGACCTGCAAGAAATTAAAAAACTCTTTCATTTTCGAATCGCTTCTTGTATCGCACACTATTGCCAGTGCACTCCTATTCTTCTTCAAAACTCAAATTGAGTTCTTGCCGGAGGGTTGTCATCTCCATGTAATAATCCGTGACCTCCCTCTCCCTTTGCTTCATCTGCCATAGCCGAGTCTTAATCTCAAATATTTGAGAGGAGTTTTCAACATCAGAATATGTTTCATTGACAGTGCTGATGGCAAGAATAGATAAGTCTTGCTGATGGAGGGCTTCATGGAATTTACAAGCCAAGCAGTCACCATCGAATTTTCTGACTTCCATTTTTTGAGGAAGCGTCGGTTGAGGCTGGCTGTTTTGTCTTGCCGGTAAGATATCCCAGTTTTCTGTTGCCGTCAATTACGAGCTTAATCGATTGGGGCCATTCACGAAAATTCTTCCCATTTAGCTTCTCCACTGTGAGTTGAAAGGATGAATTATCAAGTCCAGTTGAGCCCATGGTGGAGATAACTTCTGTTTCACTTTCGTGAGTTTCATAGGTCATTGACCCTTTGCTGTTGACGGCAATTTCTGTCCTTGATAGCTAGGTTTAGAAAAAACACTAGCTCTGATACCATGAAATCAGAATGTTATTTCCATTACTTTCTGTACATGTAGTGATCTCTATTTAAGATACAAGGGAAATATCCAAGAAGAAAGAATTTCCTAGAATAAGAGCAGGAAATCTGCCTAACTAATTTATAGGAACATAGAAACTTCCTAAACAATATCTACCATAAATTGCTCCACTAATTACTCCACTAATACAATATCTCGATATCTACCACTAATTACTCTTCTCCATATTTATCGGGATTTCCACAGTTTCTCTATGGCCTTTTTCAAACTTGTTGGGAGATCCTCAAAGTAGACTTAATGAGTGTCTTCTATGATTTTGTTTGTGGGAAGTTTGGAAGAAGCCTTAATTCCACATTTATTGCACTTATTCCTAAGTGCATATAAAGGATTTTTGTCCCTAGTCTCACGGGAAGTGTCTACAAAATTATATGCAAAGTCTTAGCTGATAGGATAAAAGTAGCGATGGAGAAGGTTATACCCAAGGCTCAAAATGCATTAATTAGGAGGAGATAGATCTTTGACTTGGGCCTTATTGCCAAGGAAAGCCTGGATAGTAGACTTCCGTCAAGGATCTAGGTGTGTTATGTAAAATTGAATAAAGAAGGCTTATGATCTTGTCAATTTTGATTTTCAATTGTATATGTTGAGGTGATGTGACCTTGGAAAATAAAGATGTGAGTGGATAGTGCACTTTTTCTCTTCAATGCGTCTCCCTGTCTAGATAAACGGTACACCCTCAAGTTACTTCAAAACTATTGCAGCCTGTGACAGGGGGACCCTTTATCCTCCTTACTCTTTGTGGTGGTCATGGAGGCTTTGAGTTGGATGCGATATGCTACTGTGTAGAGGAACATGGTTGTGCCGTATGTGTCTTTTTTTTTTTTTTTTCTTTTTCTTTTGCAGAGGACCCATTTCTTTTCTTTGAGGCTAGTCTATAGCACTTCCGCCATTGACTGTGTCTGCTTTTATGTTTGGGGCTTTATATAGGGTTGGAAAATTAACTTGGTTAAATCAAAATTAGTCCCTCTTGGTGATGTGGAATATTTTGGAGGTTTGGCTCTTATCCTTGGTTTTAGGGTTGTCCTTCCCCTTGAAGTACTTGGGTCTTCAGTTAAGAGAGTCATACAAAGAAAGGATAGTATCCTTGAGATGATGGAATGGTGATTTATAGGAATACTACGGAAATGTTAAACTTGTGCAGGTCTTGTAGCGATTATTTTGAACCTGTTTTTATTTTTATTATTATTATTTTTTTTTAATCCCAGGGACAAGTTTCAAAAAATGATCAAGGGACCACTACAATAATTTTCTCATAGATCTCGTACTTTTTTTTATATGTATCATAGATCTAAATTAACAATCTGTTAAAATGCTATAATAGGTTGTGCTATGGTATGCTAGTCTAGATGAGGTGTCCCTAAGACAAATTTTTTACTTACAAGTTTCAATAATTCTACATATTTGTATGGTTTGAATAATTTATGTTAATTTCTTTTTTTTACCTATCAAAAAAAATTTCTCTCTCCTCCCTCTCAGACTCTCTCTCTCTCTCTCTCTCTCTCTCTCTCTCTCTCTCTCTCTCTCTCTCTCTCCCCGAAGGCACATTTATGTTAGTTTAATTATAGTTTTTTTTTTATTTATAAGTTAATTTAACTATAATTTGTTTATTAATTAACATATGATAAGTAGAATTGCAAAATATGAAAAAAATAAATTAGAAAATAATAAATTAATAATATTTTAATATTATTTTGGTTAATAGATAGATAATTCAATGTGGGAATCTCTCTTTAATGGAGTAGGAAAAAGGCAAAGCCAAATTTTGGCTTTGCCTTTGCCTTTTCCAATGCTAATACTCTTAAGTGGTACAATTAACCAAATGGAGTAGGAAAAAGGCAAATTTGCCTTTGCCTTTTCCAATGCTAATACTCTTAAGTGGTTAATTACCTGCAACATGAAAGAAGTATGCCCTTCATCTCATATTATGCTTGGTTAAATTTGGCGTCCTAGTGAGACTTGATGTTTTATGCTGAGAAGTATAATGTTAATCATATAACAAACTAAGCATGCAGATATTGAGGTTCTTGTTGATGTGAAACCCAAACAAGGGGACAAAGATAGAGAGGCTTCTTCATATGTGCATCCTCCAAACGATACATCACGAGATTTTGAGCCCAATTGTGGGATATTCCTAAGATCAAACTGGCAGATACAAGGATACTTACAAGAGCAGGCTGATGCAATTGAAAAGTAAATGATACTTTGACACTTTTCACGCACGAATTTATGAAATTGGACCTTAGGTTTTACTGAGACTCATTAATATTCTTCTGGCAGGAATGGAAGCTGTGTCTCTTTAAATTCTTTTGAACTTATTTTAAGGCGGCTTCATAAATTGGCACCTGAGCTGCATCGTGTAATTTAGTCTTCCTTCTACATTTTAATGCTTTTATTGTTTTGTATTTTGTAATTTTGCTTTCTTCACTTTTCTTTCTATAGCTTTAAATCTTGGGAGAAAAAAGGGGGAGGGGGGGGTGGTCTCCGCCCTCTGCCTCCATTAAAATAATATATTGGAACTATATTTCACCCCACAAAAACCCAAATCCTTTTGTATCTTATAATAATAAAAGCCCAAAAAAACCCTCTCCCATGCCTAAAACGTTTTTGAAAAATTCCTCCCTACAATTTAAAAATAACCCTTAGCCCCTCATAATCTTACAATTCTCCTATCTTCGGAAAAGGTCTTTAAAGTTCTTTAGTTTACAAAAAGTTCAAATTCAAAATAATCCCTTAACTCTAAGAAACTTGAAAAAACTGATAATTCCTTTTGAAAAATATAATTAAAAAATACATAGAGATTTTTTTATAAAACTAAAAAGTTTAGCCTGAATCTTTAATAAAACTGTGACCCTTTTAACTCAAAAGTTTGACCACAAAATGTTTCTAAATGCCGAAAGATGTAGTTTTCTCAAACCAACGAACAATATATGATTTATTCTCTATGTATTCTTATTTTCTTCAACCTTTTTCTTAATCTTCTCTACGATCATAATTTCAAATCGAAATATATTTTTTTTGTTGAAGAGAGAAAATAAAAATTTGTAACTAATAATCTGTTACAACCATGACATACTTTAAGCATCTTTAGGTTGCTAAACATGTTGATATTTTTTCACATATTCAGTTATGTTTTATGCGTTCTCTTTTGTATTATTATCTATGAAAGATATACATTATACAAAAAGTTATTATTATTATTATAAGATACGTTAGTCCCTAAAGATAAATTCCTGGCTCCACAACTGTTTAAATCCATTGATTTTCCGGTTATGTTGGATTATGATGTAGGTCCATTTTTTGCGTTACTTGAATAGTCTTTGTCATGATGATTATTTTGCTGCTTTGGAGAATCTTCATCGCTATTTTGATTACAGGTAAATCAAAATTCTATATCACTATCTATTTTGGAAATGTTCTTAAAAAATTCCCTTTGTGGTTGCTAATTTCCATGTAGTAACCTAACTTTAATAATGTAAACTGAAAATGGAAAAATGTGGTCTGGCCGCTTGGCATTTTTATATCGACAAGAGGTTTACTAGAAAATAGGTTATCAGAATGATTTTCATTACTTCAATGACCATTTACAAGTACCAGTGGCATGCTTTCGATGGGTGGGGATGCAATGGTGTTTTTGCTGGCACTGACATTTTGTGCAGCAACGCATTCTTGACTAAATTTTTCATCATTGTTTTCTCAAGTTTGCTCCATCTGACAATTCTAGTGACATTTTGAAGTTTGGTTTTTTTGGCATCTCATACTCTTAGCTGAGTTTTTCAAAATCCTGTAACCAGTTATCTGACTTGTTTATCTCTTCATCTTGAATTAGGAGGACTTTGAATTTCATCTCTATTATTTCAGATTTTTTTGGCTAACGATATTGCGAAACTGTACACATTGATTACTTGTTTTTAAATTTTACAATGGTACTTGAAAATTCGAACAACCACTTGTCTTTTGCCAGTATGGGCAATGCCAAACCAAAAGTAAATTTTTGGGCCAGTACAAGTTTAGTTCCTTTCTTCATTTGAAAATTTTCATTCACTCTAATTATCGAAACTTTTGAAACATTTTTTTTGCATGATTTGTTAGGTTTCTGTTGCTCCCATTATTTGCTCTCTATAGAAAGGTTCCATTGTAATTGGTTTATCAAAGAAGCGATATTTCTCTACTCTCTTTTCAGTCCATTGAGAAATTTAGCATCTTCTTACCAATAATTAGATGAAAAATAGATGTTGTGTCTACATGAAGGCCATAAACCTTTCCTCATCTGATTTTTTCTTCTTTGAATTTTACTTTTTTTTTTCCCAGTACCAGGGGTCTCAAATTAGGTGCTTTTGGTAATTTATTTAATATTTTGTTTTAGAAAGAATGTATCTCTAAGAATTTGTTCTTTCTATGATCATTATCCTCTTTCCTTTTCTAAATCCAGCCAGAAAATGTATAAAAGATGATCTGATCTGAAAAATGTTGGCACAAAAGTGCAGGGACAGAAGGAATTGATATTGTTCCTCCTGCATCTGGTTGCAATAATTTTGGACGATATGAAATTGCTTTATTATTTCTAGGGATGATGCATTTCCGGCTTGGGCATCCAAAGCAAGCTTTGGAGGTGAGCATGGGGAAACCATTGCCCCTTCCCAAATATATTCTTTCTCATTTTTCTGTATCATGTGTGAAACCAGACTTATTGTAGTTCGGGTTCATGCCGCTGCATTTATTTAATAATTGTTTTGCTTTACTGTGTTTAGGTTTTGACTGAAGCAGTTTGTGTTTCTCAACAGGTAAATTTCTATTTCTGTAATTCTCTGTTCCTTGACTGTCATCTATTGGACTATTACACTTGCATATCCTTTCTGGTTTTATCTTTTGAAGTTAATTTGTTTATAGCTTTGATCAGTTGATGAGATGTCTGGAGAATTTGGGTACTATAATGTTTGTATGGTGTTTCGTAATATGTAAACCAAATCCTTAATTTAAAATACGATTTGGCTGAACAGGATTACAGTTTCTGGTCTTATATGACTAGTGTGGTATGGATTTAGTAATAGGGCTTAGTTTTCCTCTCCCTATGTTTGTTTTTGGGTAACATAGGGAATGGAAGACCAATTCAAACTAAAGAAGGATTGTGGTCTTAAAAAACATGACGTGGACCCAAATTTTGCAGTTATTTAAAATATGATGCGGACTATTCGTTGTAAAGCGCATATTGGTTGTCGCATTTTTTATTTTGACTGTTTGTTTGGTGAGGAGCCCTTATGAATTTCTGTTTGTGCAGCAAAGCAATGACACTTGCCTTGCATTCACTTTAGCAGCTGTCTGCAACATGTTGTCTGAAATTGGTGTCTCAAGTACATCTGGGATACTTGGATCATCATTCTCACCTTCGACCAGTATCGGTATTTCACTCTCTGTCCAGCAACAATTGTTTGTCCTTCTCAGAGGATCTCTGAAGAGAGCGGAAAGTCTAAAGTTGAAACGCTTGGTGACTTCTAATCGTCTTGCAAAGGCTAAATTTGATTTGACGGTAAGAATTGGGGTTGCTATAAGAATTTTCACTTTGCAAGCATTTTATTCTATGTATGTCTTCCCCTGAATTTGGTAGCCTTTTTGTATTGCTTGTATGCATTATGTCCTCTTTGAAAATGAAATACCATGCATGGTACAGCTGCAATTTACTCCACATTGTATTGGTGCTTTGAGTACCTGTTTGTCCGTGTGTGACAGCTGTCACCTAAGGCACCAAAAAAGGGTTTAGGAGGCAACAAATCCAGTACTCAATCTATTATCTCAGTGACACGATGAATTACCTGTTAGATATATTTAGAGAGGTGGCTAGAATTTTACTCATCCTATTTTCATATTATGATGTCAAGGAAATATAAATTTTTATATCAACTTGTGCAGCATGTGCAAAGACCTCTACTATCATTTGGTCCCAAAGCTTCCATGAAGCTTAAAACATGCCCAATCAATGTTTGCAAGGTATATGAGGCCTTTGGTGGTTATTCTTTGCTCTTTGTACATTTCAGACAAAATTCTAAGTAATTTGGTTCCTTAGAGGTATAGTCATCCTTTTCTCATTAGTTTAAATTTGCAGGAGTTGAGGTTAAGTTCTCATTTGATTAGCGAGTTTGGCTCAGAAAGTTCTACAATGACAACGGATGGTGCTTTTAGTACTGTCTGGCTTAAGAATTTACAAAATCCATTGGGTTCAGTAGTATCGTCGCAAGAGAATGGATCTGGAAGCAATACCAATGCTTTCCAGTTTTATGCACAGCCAAGTTCCATTCCTGGATCGGTACTGCAATTAATAGGTTCTTCATACTTACTCCGAGCCACTGCATGGGAGATATATGGCAGGTGATCTTTATTTAATATAGACTGTATTTCTCTTATTTTTTCTTATGCTTATTTAACTTTTAAGGCTTTCTGTTATTTTTGTTTGAGTTTTCCTGTTAAAATTGCAAAGCATGAGGGATCCTATTTTGTTTAAGTCAATTTCTGACCTGGATTATTAGGTTGGTTTTCCCTTTGTGTTTTGCCATTAATGAAAGTCATCAGTTCTTTTGTACTTGCCTGTAACTGTCCATGTACATCTAGATCTACTATTCCTCTAATCTTTTATTTCTATAAAGAATTATTGGCGTTTTGTTCAGTCTATCAGAAAAAATAAGGGTGTCGGTCACACAGCACCAACAAACGTACGTATATATCTATGACTCATGCATGCATGCTGCATGTATGTATTGATCTCTGTGTGTATGTATGCATGCGTGCTTGTATCATGCATATATGAATATATATATGTGTGTGCGTGTAACTGTATTTTTATAAAGAAAATTCTATACACTTTACTACCATCCTACTTGCATCCCACTAAGTAAGATGTGGCATATTTACCACCATTGAATGATCATTTATTGCATGCTTCTTTATCATCAAATGGTGATAAATGTGCCACATCATATATAGTGTGATGCAAGTGGGATGGTGGTGTAGCGTATAGTATTACTCTTTTTATAAATGTAGTATATATATGCTCTTTCTATATGGATTCTCCTTGCAGCAAATTTGCTTTTACATGTGCATCCGATCACAAGAATGCACGTTTAGACGCACCATGACTTGTATCAAAGGTTTCCCGATAAGGGTGTATCAAAGGTCCTTGATAATGGTCCCCTAATGGTGTCTACCATGAGGGTTCCTAAACTCAAAACTTTCTGCATAAGAATAGCCCTAGTGATGAAGATATAGTCTCAAAGACCAAGTTCTTGATAGGCAAACGGAACTCAGTTACCAGAAGTAGCGTTTACATGATAATCGGTGCGAATAACTCCTAAACTCAGTTACAGGTTTTTAGCTTTCTGCTTCGAGTAGATTGGACTGTAAACCCCCTTTATCTAGGGGATTGGGCAATTTTCTTTCTCCTTTACCTTTGGAAAATGAAACTACTATAGCCGCCTTTCGGCATCCCCTAGGCTCTCTATTGGCAAATGTCTGATATTGAGAGGCTGTCCTAGCTGGATGACATTGAATTGCATGCGGGCATGAGAATAATATAAAGAGGGAATGCCTCTTCATTGTCTCTGGTTTGGCCCTTGGTACATCCTTCGGCTTGTATGTTTTAAAATGGTATGATTAATTTTCCATTACCAAACTACTTAAAAACTTTTTGAGGAAAGATGCAACTTAATATTGTGTTATGGCAAGTAGTCCTGTGTCAAATTCTTCTCATCTCTATTCCTCCCATTATGTCCACATGTCCTAGCTTATTAATGGGGGGTCTTTGGCCCATCTCTAAGGAGTGTGGGAGCAGTAAATAAATGACTAGATTTTCTACTCTTGAGCTTCTTAAGCTTTTACGATATGTAAGAATTTAACATATAAGTTTGAATGAACTCAATGAAACTGAAAATTAACATGAATCCAGCATACTTTTTTACTTGACCATTTTTCATGTGTTGTTATATGTAAGTATCTACTTTTATGGATATATGTAAGCATCTATTAAATTAAATGTAATTTTAGTTTTGAGGGAAGCATCATAAAGCTCACTGATTTTTATGCTATATGTTATCAGTGCTCCTCTTGCTCGAATAAATGCGCTGATTTATGCAACTTGCTTTACTGATGCTTTGAGGTAATTAGAAAGTATCTTTTGTTGATTTTCATTGTCTCTTTCACAAGCCATGTTATCTTCTTTCCAATAAAACCTTAATTTAAAATGACATTTTCTTTGATGTTCTCAGTTCATCTGATGCTGCTCTAGCATATGTGAAGCTTATCCAACATTTAGCAGTTTTTAGAGGATACAAAGGTCAGATTAAAAGCTTGTTCATCCCTTAAATGAGATTGGGTTTTACTTTTATTTTGTTTTGTTTACCATCTTTTGACATGAGATTGTCCTTTTCTTGGATTATTGTTCTTCATTTCGTATTTTTTTGATTGTGCATTTTCACAATATACTTAATATTCAGGAATAGTTAAGAGTCAGTGGCTTCTAGAATTATGAGGGTGGTGCGAGATTGATAGTTAAAAGAGTCATTGGTTTCTTGATAGTGTTGTAGAAGATAAGATGGCTTAGTTACCATCAAACAGTTAGAAGTTAGAAGTTAACTGTCTAGCAGGTGTTTTTTTTTTAATCGGTAAATAATAGTTTATTGAACTTTCTATCTGGTGTTTAGAGGGGGACTGGGTACAAGATCCCCTTTGAAAATATCATTTGGTGGGTGAAAAGTAACTCATCATGCTGTAGCCATTGCATGGCTAGAGAAGAAACATCTGGGAATGCCTAAAACTAAGGCAAAACCAAATGAGTCCCTGCGTACTGTTTGCTTCAGAAAATGGTCTCTACCTTTACCTCCTTTTTCTGAAACGTAGTTCTTTATACAAACCCTAAAGGTGTTCTTCTATAGTCTGTAGCCCTAAATCCCCTTTTCAGTCCTGAAGTCCATCACAAAACACATAAACAGAGAACATTGTTTTAATTGTTTGATGGAAACATTGAAAATGACGTCCACCATTGTGATACCCCATATGATAAGGATAATGGTAGGTGGTGTATGGGATCCCACATTGCTTGGAAAGGAGAAGTTATTGCTCTTTATAAGGTTCTAATGGGACTCCAATTGTATCATTGACTAGTCCTTTCGGAGTATAGGTCATATGGTTTGGGCCTTCCATTGGGGCGTTACAACCATATTTTCAACATTTCTTCTTGTGCCAAAAGTTGTAACCCATCATCTCACTGGAACCAAACAAAAACTGGAAATCAACTGAAAAAAGAAGCTACAATTTTACCCAACATGCATTTGCTTTGGAAAAGTCCTAATACACACCCCCCAATGGTGACCACTACGAACTGCCACAAGACCTATGTTCTGCCATACTCCACCCAAACCACCAGCAACTGTGCCCACACCACAATCTCAGATATCCAAAGCTCGTGGATTCTCCAAGCACGTCCATCACCAGTCTAAACTGGCAGCACTAAGATTTATAGATGATCAGCTCCCAAACCTTCCCAAATTGTTTTGAAACCGCATCCAATGTCATACCTAGCCACATGCAAGGCTGATCTATAGTTAATTTTATAGTAATCGCTTCAAATATTAGACCCATTTGATAGTCATAGAAAAGACCCATGGAAATCAATTTCATTGGCCGGAACCTTATATCGACCTTGGTCAATAGTTGGGCAGCAGGAAGTTTTGGTGAGTCATAGAGGAACTGAGGGTGCTGCTAGAGGGGGGATTAGGATATGGATCTCATTGGTGAAAATTGGAAAGAGAAGAGATGGAGGAAGTCAAGCTTTCAGAGAGTATGACAGTTTTTTGGGTGGTTTTGTAACATTTATCCATCAGAAATATGTAGAAGCCATTATGGTAGCTGTTGATTTTAATTGTCTTGTTTTCCTTTACACAAGTTTTCTCTCTCTTACCTGTGGTTGAAATTCCACTTCCTGAAAAATGTTGAATCTACTGCTCCTTTCGTTTGTGCACACCTCCATAGTGTGCAAAGGTGGTGGCCCTGTAATTTCTTGTGTTGCAGTTGGTAATTTTCATAATCAGACTTTGTTGTCAGAGGAGTGAGCCATGCTATGCAAAACTTATGTTGAAATGATAATGATTTTTCTCTTCCAAACTGCTAGTTTCCTTGAATGTTTGTGCTTGTTCCAGATTTCTAATGGAGTTTTATGATATGACTTGACTGTATATAATGCTATGTCATTTAATGTGGTAAGCAGAAACTCTCTCCCATGCACACATCCATCCACGTATTAATGCTTTTCATCCTTGATGACCTTATGTTCTTTGTTTCTCTCTATTTCTAGAGGCTTTTGCCGCTATTAGAATAGCGGAGGAGAAGTTTTTATCTGTATCAAAATCACGAATCTTGCTACTGAAATTGCAGTTGCTCCATGAGCATAATTTACATCTGTAAGTTGACAATGTGCATTCTTTTCATTATCTTCAATTTATGTTACGGATCTATTTCTAATCAATCTGCCATATGGAGCCTGTCCTTATTGCTCACAACCTTTGATCCAAATTCAATGTTGCACTCTCATATAGAGGAAATTTGAAGCTGGCACAAAAAGTATGCGATGAACTTGGAGTTCTGGCTTCATCAGTCACTGGTGTGGACATGGAGCTGAAGACAGAAGCAAGCCTTCGCCATGCTCGTACATTGCTTGCTGCCAACCAGTTCAGTGAGGTTTGATATTTCAATACCTAACATATTTTGTTCAGCTAGTTTGGTCCATCTGCAATTTATAATTACTTCTGCTGTAGCTTGTGTTATAAATGAGGAATTATTGTCTACCTGCACAGATTGAAACATTAGTTCCTGTACAGATGGCATCAGAAGGATAGATGTGATATATATTGCAAATATCTGTGTACTTGCCTATACTTATTTATCAATACAATTTTGTTTACTGATAAAAAAGAGATCTATATTGCAAATAGAAATAGCAATGGCCATGGTACACATTGAAATAATTTTTAAACAATATGGAGATTTCAGTGAAAGTTTCTGGATACTTTAATTAAGTTGTCTAGGTTTAGTTAGCAAATTAGTGCTTGGTTTGGTGAAATACTAATTGCATAGTCTGTCATGAAGACTGAAAACCCTGAAAGGTGTCCTCGATTAATGTAATTGTTTGTGTTGCCCATGTTTTTTATGTCTGCTTTAATGTGATGTTATGCAGGCTGCTGCAGTAGCACACTCCCTCTTTTGCATGTGTTACAAATTCAATCTGCAGGTTGAGAACGCTACTGTTCTTCTTTTGCTTGCCGAAATCCATAAGGTAAAGTGGCATATTTTACCGTATGCATGGTGTTTATAGTATATTAAACTGTCCTAACTATTATTTTGTTGGTTTTGAGTTGTTTTCAAGAGCCAAAAAAAAAAAAAATGGTCTCACTTGTCATGCATGCAAAAAAGAACGAAAGAACAATCAATTGCATAACAGTGTATTGCAATTGCAGGCATGGAATTTTTTTAATTAATATGTTGATTGAATTTGTTAGCATGAAAGCCTCCACAAATGAATTTTTTTGTAGAAGTATAGTCTTATAATAAATAAATCAACAGATGCTTTTTCCATACTTGATACTGTCCCTATGTTCATAAATGACTATTGTTGTGGTGGTTAACTGTTCTGCTGTATTAGCAAAAATAATAAAGACACCACCTTTTTGTACAAAGTTTTTCAACCATATCCTAAATTGTGGGTATTTTGTAGAACATATTTGTAAGAGTATCATTGTTTTACAAAATTTCCCTCCATTTACAAAAGAGCTTTGTTTCTATCATTACTCATTAGCCTATATTTAATATTGTATTAACTATCTTAAATATATCTATTAATCACTGATTTCTACTTCTCTCCTCTCAGCCTTGTGGGTGTGGAGTTATTCTCAACCCTATAAGTTTGCTATGAGTTCTCTTCCAATTCTTTATAAACTTAACTGCTATAAAGGGTAAACCTTAATTTGTTTTGTCAGCGATCGGGAAATGCTGTTCTAGGTTTGCCATATGCATTGGCAAGTCTCTCATTTTGCCAGTCATTTAACTTAGATCTTCTAAGAGCATCAGCCACTCTCACTCTGGCAGAGTTGTGGCTCTCACTTGGATCAAACCATGCGAAAAGAGCTTTAAGCCTTATACATGGGGCTTTCCCTATGATTCTTGGTCATGGAGGTTTGGAGCTTTGTGCTCGGGCTTACATTGCAGAAGCAAAGTGTTACCTGTCTGATCCAAGCTTTTCAGGTAAAATTGGTCTTTCTATTTTTCACATCATTAATATCTTTTGATGATAAGAAACTCCGGAGACTGCAAACACAATGTCTTTACCCAGTTAAACCCCAGACTTGTGTAATGTGCCCATCTCACTAATCAGGTAAATCATCGGCTTTTCTCCAATGGGACATAACCCCTAGAAATTGTTTGGACCCAGAGGTTAGACCCTTAGACCTAGGGACCATACCCCTAAGACCAAGGCCTTTACCACTCGAGCCAACCCCTAGGCATTTCACTTCTAATATTGAAACCTTTAGACTTCTTTTTTACCCCATTTTCATAAACTTCAGTAAACTTAGTGTTGTCTGTGTGTGTTCCCTGTTGCAATGTTGATTAATTTTTATGCCTGTATGTAGGACTTTTATCCTCAATTTTAGATGTTACCAATCTGATTTTGCCCAGGTTGATATATTTGTTAACTTTGGCTCAAAATGCGTGCTTAGCTTTACTGTCATGCACGTGTAATTTTAATCCTCAAATTTGGATAGTTGACTATAGACCTTAAATTTATTGCCATCCGGAGTCTTCAAAAGTTTGGTCATTTCATTTTTGCTAAACATCACATTAAATATAGAGGAATCATCTTTCAAACTTTTTAATTTATATGATTTCTACAAAAGATTCCGCCATATCAACCTCTTCAGGGGCAGAACCCACTGTACACCTTAAATCTAATCTTAATTATGTTAAATACCTCCGCCTACAAGTCCTAGCAACTCAGAAGAAGTTCCGACCTGAACAAATTCAAAGATATATTGATATAAAACTTGTTTCTTGCAACTGCAAATAGTCCAATGAATTGGATGGAAAAACATTGAAGATGTTTTGTTGATTTCATGGTCATTCTTATGCAAATATATTCATTTTTATTCCATGCTCATATCAAAGTAATATGAGGTCAAGTTGCTAATCTGTTACTAGCTCAACAACTTTATAGGGCTTTGAACTACTGAACAAACTTCATTCTTTGTAAGCATTTTTTTCCTGATTGGTAAAATAATTTTATGGATCATAGAAAATAGACATAGCCAAGTACATGGGGCATATAAAAGAGCAACACCTTGCTTGGTAGGCTAGGGATACAAGAAAGTCATGAATATTCATGCTATTTTTTTTTATAAGTAAGAAGATATTTTATTGATATAGAAATAGGCATAGCCCTAGTACATAGGAAGTATACATGTGATTCACCTAGTTAGGAACTAGAAACGGTTACAAGGAAATCATGGAAGCTGAGACCATTTAAGTCTATAACAATGGTCCACATAAATAAAGTCCAAAAAAAAAAAAAAAAAAAAACACACTCTTAAAACTCTTCCAAGGATCACTCACGAACCTCGAAATTTCTATCATTTCTTTTAACTCCAGATGCACCAAAGTAGACAAATTGAGACATCTTCCACACAGCTGCAATGTGTGATATCCCCGTGATCCCTCTCCAACTAGCTAGTAGATCAACTGCCCTCCCTGGCATGATCCATGCTAATCCCACTTTGCTGAAAAAGTAATTCCATATGGCTCTTACAAACTTTTTTTTTTGATAAATCCATATGGCTCTTACAAACTCACAATGTAGAAGTAAATTATCCACTGTTTCACCACTATTTCTGCAGCACCAAACAATGAGGATGATCCCACATTTCCTTAGATTGTCAATGGTCATATTCTTCCCTAGGGATGCTGTCCAAACAAAAAAAGAAGCCTTAGGAGGTGCTTTACTTACTCCGCCAAATGTTCTTCCAAGTAAAGTGATTACAAGCTTGAGTAGTGAGAGCCTCATAGAAAGAGGGTACAGAAAACTTTCCTGTGCTGGAAGGCAGCCACACCAACTGATCCACCACTGTATCAACAGCTCCAATGGTGTAAAGCAAGTTAAAGAACTCAACAAGAACACCTACTTCCCAATCATGTGCCTCCTTAATAAAACTGATATTCCACTGCTGTGAACCATTAATAATTTCGCTCGAGTCAGCCACCAAAGCATCTTGTTCCCATGCAATTCTGAAAATAGAAGGATAAGCATCTTAAGAGCCGTATCTCCAACCCAAACATCTTGCCAAAAACTGATAGGTCGTGTTTGATAAGTCAAAGAAAAAATGTATAAAGCAATTGACTCTCTAAAGTTTCAGATAAAAAATTTATGTTTTGTTGTCAATTTCAATTATGAGAACTGATACGTCCACAAAGAGAATCACAGAGGTAGTTTTTGTGATTCTCTTTGTGGAATTATATTTTCCTTCAATTACCTATAAAAAAAAAATTATATTTTCCTTCAATTCTCTATAAATCAACAAGTGCTAATGTAGAAAGTAAATCTTTTTTCCATATGTAGTAACAACTTAAAGCATAGGATAATTATGTTTTCAAATAGATTCATTGGGAAATGCATGTAAGAGCATGAAGACTGAGAAAAATAGGTTAACCTGAACTTGACACTAACCCAAGTGACATGCACTTGAATGACTCATTTTGTTATTCGAGTCGGTTAGGGTTGGCTCTTTCATGACAATAATCTGAATAACCTGACACAAATCTGAAAGACACGACATGAATTGCCAACACTAATTATAGCAAATTCTACGAAGGCTTATTTTGACGTTGTATGGGAAATTATTTATAATATGGGGAGGATGGAGCTGAGAATGTGTAGCTGAGTTTAGCATTAGTATCTCTGAGCCGGTTGAATTGGACATAGCACAGTGGTTTTGTAGATAAAAATTAGTGTGGTCACATTATGTGCATAGATGCCCTTTTGACCTAGTTTTGGTTTTAGTCAAGTAAATTATATTTTAAAGATTTATATGTAAGTTTACCCTTTTTTTTAATCTTTTTTCTCTCCAGTTTTTGATAATCCTGAGGTCGTACTCGATCCTTTGAGACAAGCTTCTATTGAACTTCAAGTGTTGGAGGTAAAGCTATCTTATGAGGTTGAATGCAAGAATATCTATGCATTTGTCAGTGAAATATGAGGTTTCCCTTTTCTTTATTCTTCTCTTAACTATGTATGCCATGACTCTGTATCCTATAAAAATTGAAATCTGCAACTATCAATCTTTCTAGCTATGCTTAAACTATGTAATTGGAATTTGCCGAGTTATGCAGATTAGGCAGAGGTGAGTTGAGGTTAAATATTGTTTAACATGGAGTTGCTCAAACTATGATTCTCCATTCTTTTGATTTTGTGCCCACTGTGATGTTGTGATGCTATCACTGTCAGAAAATAACATTTTGAACAATTTATAATGTTGTTACTTTTATGGTGGTAAATAGACTTTCAATTCTTGAATTCCCATCTATTTTGCAATGGGCACCCAAAGTATCAACTTCGATACATTTTTTCCTCAAAACTGTTCAAAAATTTTATTGTGCCTTTGATTAAGATCTTTATACCAAGTCAAAAATAGATCACGTGACATAATAACTAAATCTTAGTGGGGGTGTATATTAGAACCTTTTGATAGGTTGAGGATGCATACTAGAAAAGACATTATCTTGAGAGTGCAAACTACAATTTCACGTACAAATGCTTTAGCACAACGTTTCCTAATACATGGCTCTAACAAGAATCCAGTTTTCCAAAACTACTATGATGCATTGGTAAATTGTTCCTGTTCTCTCTCTCTCTCCTATTCCTGAAGGTGAGATTGAAATGCTTGTGTTGTACAGTATCACGAATTGGCCGCCGAGGCTTTCTATTTGATGGCCATTGTATTTCACAAACTGGGACAATTTGAGGAAAGGGAAGAAGCCGCGGCTTCATTCCAGAAGCACATGATGGCGCTGGAGAATCCTCAACAGGAGCAACGTTTTCTCTTCAGCATCTGATGAAGGCAGACAAAGTCAGTTTTTTTAAAATCATTCTTGTTCATTATTCGTGTATAAAACTATGACTACACACCGTAATTGGTAGAGAAAGTATTTATTTTGTACTTATTTTCCATAGTATTATTTTTACGAAACATGTCGATGTCTATTGCCTCTATTCAAGAAATCTTCACTCTGATAGCTCCTCTTCAAGTCCTTAAGAATCAACCCGGTCTCTCAGGTCAAGTCAGTTTGTATTTTAATGCTAAATAGCTAACATTTGTATTCCTTGTAGTTTTCTTTAAGATGGAAACTCATGCAAAGTTAGGAATAAATCCATTTTAAATGGCTTTTCATTTAAATGCATGACATAGTAAAAATGGTAATATATTTAGTATTAACCAAACACTTTGAAATAGTTTTTATATCGTTTCAAGATTTAAAAGAAGACCAAGATATATATAAATATATTTATATATCCGAGATGTTTTTCAATTCATTTGTAGGAGCAATCTTCAGTGCTTTAAAAATAAATTTTTTTTATAGTATTTGGCAATTTGCAAATTGGTGTGCTAATACATTATTTAATATAGTGTCCGTTATTTATTTATTATTTTTATAACACTATAGTGTCTATTATAGTTAATAGAAAGGGTTAAAAATAAAATCAATCCTTGAGTTTCACGGGTTTGTAAAAGGTTTCCGGTTCTCGAACCCTCGGCTCGGTGGGATGGGTCGAAACAAGTACATGCTCCAAGACTTAGGTCCAGGTGAGACCCGGACTGAGGTTGAGGTGGAAATCTATACGTGTAGGGTGGAATATCAAGAGGTAATATAGAGTACAAATTGACTAGCCTACAAAGATTATCATTGGATTTGAAATAAGAGAAATGGTACGTGTCGTTATAATTATATTTTAATTTTTACTTACAAGTTTAAGGTTTAGGTTTGTTTGGATAATGAAAGTGTTTCATTTTATTTTATTATTATAACTGTTTCAATTTTTAAAATAATAATAATATTAAAAATATAATATTTTATTTAACTTTTAAATTTTATCTTAACTCACTATCTAAACGATATATCATTTGATTGGTTGTATTTGCAAACTCAAATCTTGAATTTTAAATTTCATAATTTTTTAACATATCAATACTTGACATGTCAACAATTAAATATTTTAAAATTTTTTCTTAAGTACACAACATTTCTCTTCAAATATTTTGCAAGTAACTCCTGCTCTTCAACTCGTTGCTTCCACTACTGGAGCGTTGCTACGTAGACGTAGCATTAGTGTCATGTGCCAATTATTCTGAACCTGGCACGTGACACAACATGCCACGTCACTTACATGATTAAAAAAAATTATAAAAAACAATTCAGGTTAAAATGCAGAATTAATCCTTTGATTTTCGAAGCATTGAAACCAAATTAGAATTAAACACTCGATACAAAAGTGTGTCATGAAAGAGCAATGCTTGAAAATATTACAAAGTGGGTTTGAGTTATTGTACAGTTAATAAAAAGATACCACATATAGTTCAATTCAAATATTTATAATAGTTTTAAATATTAAATCATCGAGTAGCTCAAATAAGAGTGCATCTCATGTATTTAACGTCCTTGTCATTTTTTCTCATATACTCTTGTTTATGAAAAAAACAAAAAAATACTACCTCAGTTATATTTATCCTTCTCCTATCATCTACTCATGTAAGGATGACGGTTAAAAAAATGATGAATAACATTTCTCTAAGTTATAGGGATGTTTTATGCATTATCATAAATTTAATACAAACAAGTTATTCCTCCTATTTTTTTTTTCTCTTTAACAAAAAAAAAAAAAAAAAAGTAAACAGTTCCATATGACATCTTTCCATTTTTCTATCATTCTTACCAAACACAAATATAAAAAAGTTAATGTATGTTCAATATTATCATATTTTTTTTATAGAGAACAAAAATTCTCCAACAGTAAAAAGCAAAATTTTGAATACGTTCAAATCAATCTAGATCAGTTGGAATAGATCATAGTCAATCAATTGAACCAAATACGTGAGCAATAACAAAATTATACTAAAATTGATTCAATTTCTATTGAATCGACTTTGAGAGTATGTAGTATAACATAAAGAAGAGTGTATATTCATGAGAGATAAAGATACTGCTCATCATGTTGTAATGGTGTTTTAACATTAAGGTAAAGATGAACACATTTGGCTGTAAAAAGCTAAAACCATACCAAGATATATGCACCATTGCATGTCCATACGTCTTCTTCAATGTACTTTTTATCCGGCTTATGATGAGTTCATTCATCCAGCAACATATACACAAAGTAAGATTAAACAGCTCTTGAATACATATATGATTAATAATTGATATAAGTTCAAACATGCAACTTACTAAATTCAAACTTTGAACCCATGAATATCAACAGGATGATAGAGTTTTAGTTTATGCCAACTCATATAGTGTAATTCTAAAATATCATTCAATATAATACCATAGAAGTCAGTTGACTTTGATTGATGTTCTCCACGAACAACCACTCCATTATTTTGCATTCAGCGATGAATCTTATGCTCCTTTTTGTGAAACTTAATTCCACTTATTATGCATCCATTGTATGATGCAACCCATGGGTCAAGATCACATGCTAGTACATAGATTTATCATTAACTTGGGTTGGATTCATCGAATGCAACTCTAAAAATAATGTTACGCCATAATCAAATACAATTACATTATATTTAACTTAAACATACATTCCTATTGGAATTTAGTTGAGCATGCACACACATTTTGGTACATGAAAAATATTAATATATAACTACATATATAATGATCACTTACGTTTCTCATTAACCATCTTAGAAATTGAGCCTAGTGCCTTTTTGTTTGGTATTGTTATAATGATCACAACAAAATAGTGTTATTTTTTGCACTGGAAATGGATTGAACTGGTAATAAAGTAACTAAAAAGATTGTTTACTTGCTCTAGTCAATGCTCAATCTTGGTACAATTATTAAGCACATACCTACGAGCTCTTGCAAAGAGTGTTTCTTTTCATTTGTGAATGTTAGATGACCTTAATGGACACACCTTTTTTGAGATACGAACTTCAGTAGAAGGTTGTGGAAGGTTTGAGTTTTTTTCCTTTCAATGATATGTGTGGTCTCAATGTCATATAAATACATAGAACAAAATGTCAAGCACTCAACATGAACATATGCTTCAGCGATTGAGCCCTTAGGACAAGCTTTGTTTTAGATGTAATGCTTGAACTTGTTCATATACCTTTCAAAAGGATACATCCACCTATATTGTACCGGTCCTACAATTAATGCCTCATTTGATAGATGAATTGCGAGGCGCACCATTATTTAAAAGAAGGTAGGTGGGAATATCATTTCAAGTTTATAGAGGATGATAGAAATATTTGCCCGAAACCGTTTCAACAATTCTAAGGTCAATGCATGTGCACACAATTCTTTGAAAAATATACTTAACTTAGTCAAAGCTATGCTTGTACCAGCTTAATGATCACCATCATGCTGTAAATGTAATTCTTTCCTTTGTTCAAGATGGCCAAATCCCTATGTGCATTTATAGTATCATTACTTTTCCTTCGATATTCATTAATGTTTATAATATACTATGTGACGTCCCTAGTCTCCGCTTGGGATTGGATGATGATTGAAGCATCAGAACAGGCAATGCAAGACTACATACCCCTCATGCATGATAGTTAAGATGCATATTCCTAGAATGTTTCTAGCAATATGCAATAAATCGTAGCGGAATAGGTCATCTAATAAAATTTTGTTCCAGAATAAAACTAATATCCCAATTTCATTCATAGCTTTAAATCACACTTCATAGTAATGGAGTATCAAACTCCTTTTTACACTTTAGCATAAGCAATTATTGTCTAGAAAGGTCTTATCAAAGAAAACATTAACGCATCCTTCTAAGCTCAGCTATCTCTAAGTAGGTCATAATTGAATCCGTTCATTCTCTAAATTAAGCACTTCATTAACCTTGATCATCATCCCGACTCACTACTCTTGGTTCTATCACAACTTCTACCATTCTAGAAGGGGAATGGTAGTAGTAACTACCACAGTGAGATTTCGAGAAATCTGAGCAAGCAAGCCGTCAACATACAACGATTAACATAAGCATACAAGTGGCAAATCGTGGAATGCATGCATGCACATGTACTTGACACTTGATGTGACTGAAAACTTGACTTATGCACTCGACCTTTTTCAAAAGACATATAACATAATTCTTTGACTTTTTGGAAAAATGTACTTTTGTCATCATTCGTATCTTAGTTGATCACATGATTTGGAACATATCATATCATATCACATGATTCCTATCATGTGATCTTTTTCATATCATATCATATCGCATGATTCACATCATGTGATCCTTTTCATGTCATGTAGGGACATTGCTTTGTTCTTATAACACATGGGGATACATCATGGCTCCCCTATGTACTGATTGTTTTTGCTAGTTACCGCATCAACTATCGATCCCTTTAATCGAGGTCACCACGTCTTATCATAAACATTTTCTTTTACTACAATTCGCTTTCTTCGCCTTCGTCGTACGACACCCACTAGCGTTAGGTGTTCCCTCGCTTTGGCATCCTTTAAAAAAAATCAATTCGAGGCACGTTGACGGTTCTTTGTCGACCCAGGGGTTACCATTCTATTTTTAAGCACTCCAGAGTGGATAGAAGAGTTCTACTAGAACAATTCCCCGTCTAGCATTTGGGGTTGTGATACAATTTTTTGACTCTTTTCCTTGAAAACACTTTTGTAAATACTTCTCCCAAATGCATATAAAATGTGACTTAGACATACATTCTTATACATGAAATATGACATATGAAATGTCATACATGAAATAACTAAGCAGAACATGTGTGATTCATAGCATGATAACATAGAACACATGGCATATCAAAATACATATATGGAACTATGAAATTAAGCCTTGGCTGAAACATATAGGTGCAAAAACATGAAAAATCATCACTTAATCATGCTCCAAACTTTAAACATATTACTTGAAAATTAAAGCATAACAGAGCAAAGCGTGAAATCATAGTATTTAGTAAAGATCCAAAACCTCTAACACATGGTATAACCGAATCATCAAGTATCACAAATTAACACCATTGTTTTCCTTAAAACCGAAACATGCAAAGGACATTCTTGCCATTTTCATTTTAAACTGAATCATACCATTCTGTGATAACCCAAACCTAGTAGAGCATGGGTCATAGCTTTATTTTTAAAAGTCATAGTATTTTCAGGCCTTAGTGTTTTGGGTAAAGATGAGGCTTTAGAAGTTTAGTAGAGAAACTTGAGCCCAAGAGAGCTAGCCCTAAAATCCTTAGTGAATTTCTGCCTCTACAAAAAACCCAAGCCCAATGGCCCAAAGCCCATGACCCAAGCCTTTGTCAATGGTGCCATGTGTCGTACATGCAAGGCACTATGTATCTAGACTCGATAGTGGACTAAGGGGGGAAAGAGAAGTGTAGGAAAAGCCAAGGGATGGCTTGCATGCCTACCTTAGTGGGATTGACACTTTTCTTACATGCATGAAGCTTCTAGAAGAACTAAGTGACAAGATGACCTAGGAAAAACCAAGGGATTTTCGGATTTGTCTTCCCCACATGCCTAGGACCACCCATTTGGGCCAAATCTGAGTTCACATATTAATGCTTCTAGAAAAGGGAGCTTAGGGAAGATACAAATAGAGTTCCAAGGAGATTTGCATAGGGAAACTAAAGGGATGCAAGGGGATTAAGAATATCTTGGCTTACACTCAAAATATTTTCAGATTTTGCCATGTGTCAAACATGCTATGGGTTTCTAGAAGATTTGAAGAAGGGACATTTGTACAATGGACTGATTTACCCTTGAATTTTTGGCCACCACTAGTCCATGTTTAACCCTTGCTTGCCACTTGTCATTCAAGCCAAGAGTTTGCTTGTTGGAAAAAGGAAGATGCATAAGCTATTTTACCCAAGTACCCTTCAAGGAAGTTCACTTGCTTATGAAGGAGGAAGGGCAAAAGAGGGAAAAGAGGATTTTCGGCTAAGGGAAGGAAACCCTAACACACCACCTATGCATGCCCATTCCTAATGCACCCCAATGAGGGAATTCTAAGAAACTATTTTGGTAATGGAGGAAGACAAGAAGGAGATTAAGGGACCAAATATATAAAAGGGGAGGAGAACAAGCCATTTGCAGAACTTGCAAGTATCCTCATCCTCTCCAAATGAAATTCACACATTCACTTGAAGATCCTTATGCTTTCTTACATTTTTCTCTTCAACCAAACAAGGGAAGTTCATCTGAGAAGAGGGTTTCGACATCTTCAAGAAAGAACAAGGTAAGGCTTAGTTTTCCTTAGCTCTTTTCACTCACTCTTCATCATTCTAACTCAAAGATGATATCCAAATCTCAAGAGAGTTCAAAAGTAATGAAGCACACACATATCCTTCACATTTTCTCAAAAACTGAATTAGGGTTTCTTGGAAACCCATGGAGCTGATTGATGGAAGGTGTCTATCCTTCCTATTTTCGATCCCCATCATATGTTCTTATCTCATTTTAAGTTTGGTCCAAGTCTAAGAGTGAAACAAGGGATTTCTTGACCCAAAACCCTACAGGCCGAATGGTCTAGTTTTGTTTGAGTTTTAGTGGTAACCCTAGAAACCACACACTCACAAATCACGGATTAGGGTTTTTATAATCCTCATTCTAACTAGTTACACTTCGATTTACAGCTTTCTATTTGTTAATCTTCATAGATTTTTGTAAGTATAAACTCAACTTACTTCTTGTAAATGCATGTATGCTTTTGTGTAAATCTTTGATTTGTTTCTATGACTTTGGTTGCTATTCATGTTTGCTTAATTGAACACTCTTACATGAACTTGGAATATGAATATGAAATGACTAATATGAATTGATTTATGATATGGTGGAAAGACTCCTTACATGTTTCGATTTTGAGGAAAAAGATATTGATGTTTTAAGATTTGTGATGAATCGGTTTTACCATACCTTGAGTGACTCGGATCTTGTTCAAATACCATGACTTCATGTCATGTTTTACAATGCCATGAATTCTAAGTATCTTGGATGAAGTTTGAAGCATGTTTAAGTGATGATCTTCCATGTTCTTGTGTATGTATGTTTTGGCCAAGGCTTAATTTCATAGTTCCATATATGTATTTTGACATCTCATGTGTTCTATGTTATCATACCATGAATCAAACATATTATGCTTGGTTATTTCATGCGTGGTATCTCATATGGCAATGTCAAGTACTAGCACACATGTTTTAAGTCTAATGCCACATGCATTTGGGAAAAGTGATTGTAAAAAGAAACATTTTCTAGAATAAAAAGGGTTTTTGGAAATAAGTAATGTTTTAAGAAGTTTTATCACAACCCCAAATGCTAGGGCGAGGGAATGTCCTAGTAGAACTCATCTATCCACTCTAAAGTGCTACTCTAAAGTGCTTAAGAATGGAGCAGTAACCACTGGGTCGACAAAGAACCATCAACATGCATTGGATGATTTTTTTAAAAGAATGCCGGAGCAGGGTAGTGTCTAATGCTAGTGGGTGCGCAAGGCATGTAACTCGACAAAGTATTGTTAGGTTAATAAGTTAAGTTATGTTAAGACGGAGTCATCACGGTGCACAGATCGGTGATGGTGCAGTAACTAGCAGGAACATGTGATGCATAGGAAACCGTGATGTGTTCACAAGTGTTATAAGAATAAGGCCACGAGCCTACAAGATATGTTATGAATCACATGATGTGAATCATGCGATATGATATTGTTGCGACTAAACTTTGACTCAAATTAATGAATCAAGAATCTAGTGCAGTTTTACCTGCAAGTATACAGGTGTTGTAGTATCTTACAGGATCGAATCCACAGGGATTGACTTTTGTGATAAAGAAAATAAATTCAGACAATGAAACGAAATTACTAAAAGAAACGTGCAATCAAATGAAGATTGATAAAATGAATCAAACTAAAATGATAAAATGAATGGAAAAAGACTAAGGTTTCGAGGATCCATCTAATAATTTATGATATTGATTTCGATCAATTTACTTCAATTAAACTAGAATAATGATTCCGTTTAATTGGTAGATTTAGCATTTAAGATCGAGAAAAACAGACGCTTATGATTGAGCGTGAACGATTGATGATTAAAACATTTACAAATCTATTTGAATACCACAGGGATTCCTCAAGCATTCACTGTATTCGGAAATCACAATGAATCAAGATGAGTATATAGATAATCAAAATATCCAAATAAAATCTTTCAATCAATCAAGCTTGCAAAATAGATTTTACGTGGATTCGGTAACAATATTTAAATCATTAAACTTCACCTCTAACCTTAGTATAAAAATTTAGCCAAACATATTCATTGCAAATACTATAGAAATCACATAAGCATTCTCCATTAAATAACTAACACAAGAAATACTAAGCAATAATTTAGAAACAACAAAATCTGAAATCCAATTGATACAGAGGAATAAAGCTCACGATAAAACAGAAATTGAAATTAAAAGATATTGATCAAGAAGAAGCTGCAGCCCCACCAGATGCCAAACGAAAAACATGAAGAAGCAAAAAATAAAACTCCAACCACTTCAACTCCACGTTAAACTCAAGCATCAATCTCATCATGTTCCTTTCTCCACCAAAATAAATCCCATCCAATTAGATTACTCCAGCTGGCCTACACATCTCCAAGAAAGAAATAATTCCAGCCGTCTCCCCTTAACTCTCTCAATCCGTGTCTCTTCTCCCTCTCTTCAACCGACCTACACGTCTCTCTCTCCCTCTCTTCACACGTCCTCAACTTCCTCTCTATCCCCTACGTAACCCTTTCACTCTACACCCACCGATTGCTAATTCCTTTCAACCCCTTCTCTCTCTTTTTGTCCAGCACACACCGTCCCCCACTTAACTCCCTCAATCCCCAGGTTCTTCAGAAATTGCCTCTTTTTATAGCAGAAAAATCAATAGCCGAACAACTCCACTTGCCTCTTGAAGAATCATTTAATTGGTTGTTTTCTCTAATCTTGCACCCACCGGTTGGTCCCTCTCAAATCATGCACTGAATAATTAATCCCAGCCAACTACTCCACTAGCTGCCTCTTGAAGAATCATTTAATTGAATCAATTTCCTCAATTCTGGTTCCACGTTCCCCTCTCCCTCATCCGTTGCTTTATACTCCCTTTTCTTTATTCAATGAATTTCCATCTTTAATCCCCTTTCTCTTCCACTAACTTTGTTGAAAATTCATATACACTCATCCACTCTCCTATCCACCGTTCAGCCTTTCTTCTTTCAACTTTTGCACCCACCGGTTGGTCCCTCATTCCAGCACAAATCCAGCTCCAAACTCATGCACCGATACCTCAAATCCATTGAATTCCTTCACGTCTACCCCTGCCTTCTTTCACTCACCTGCACCTTACTTTTCAGTACAACACCAAGTTTGCTTTCACTTTAATCATGCACCGGCTCTCTTCTTTCTTCCAGACGTGGGATTATGTTTCAGCCAACTCAAAATCCTTCCTCGCCTCATCACTTCTTCCCCTCAATGATGAACCGACTTTTTATTTTATTTTTATTCAATCATGCACCGCCCATGCTCCAATAGAGATAAATTCAAAAGCAACCAATGTTTCTTTTATAATATATCCAATGTGCTTTCATGCGTCCACTTGGTCTCCCTTGTGGTCTCTTTTATTTATTCCATGGGGCCCCGCATAAGCCTAAAGAATAAGCTTCAACAATTCTTTTCAATAGCCACCTGTTTTGATTCCGTAAAAATGCTTCTGTTTGTGTGTTTCCACCAATGTTGGTCCCGCTTGCATCTATAAACAACCACTGAAAAGTCATCTTGTCTTGGATCCCATGTGAATTTTATTCAAGCTGAAAATAAGTAGATAAAAATAACACTCAAACATAAATTAAAATGAAAAATAGATTATCAAAAATATGTTATATATGTGAGGAAATATTGCCCAATTACATCATAGTTGTAAAATTAAGCATAAACATGATATCAATCAATTAAAAATCACAACTCGTATTTATGCTTATTAACCATTTTCCCATCTAAAACTAATAATAATGTCACGAAGAATTTAAAATACATTGGTTTTAAATAGCTAAAAATATGTAATATCTCAGCTCAATCAGATATGATATATTCCAGATCATGTGATTAATTAAGATATGAATGATGATGAAAATATGTTTTTCTGAAAAAGCTAAGTCTTTGTTACAAGTGTTAAGAATGGTCAAAGCATGGGTCTCAGCTTAGTCTCAATTATGAGTTAGATACATTTCCATGCATGCATTGCATGATATACCTCTTGTATGCTTGTGTTAACTATGGTATGCTGTGTGATTACTTATTGAGATTTCTCAAAATCTCATTGTTGCATTTTTTTCACTATCATTCCTGATAGGCCCCAAGGCGGACTAAGTCTTAAGGATCAATTACAAGATTAAGAGCCAAGAAGATCAAGAAAGCAAGGCAAGGAATGGTGCAATCCACTTGGGATGAAGTTAGGAAGAGCCCAACACTCAAGATGGGCTTGGAGGAAAGAAAACCAGTTTTGATCCACTTGATACAAGTTGTGGAAGACATGACTTAGAGATAGGGCCTGTTCTTGTTAAAGCTTTCAATTTGTTTAAAGGATTTTTATTATTAGTTTAGAATAAGTGGGCTTGAGGATGCTTAGCTCACATATGTGTTATTTCTTATGAATTAGGCTTTCTGGGAAGGCCTTGTATTTTGGCTAAGGGCTTATTTGGAAAGTATTATATTATTTGAATTAGGGTTTTAGAAGTTAATACAGTGCGACACTGTTCACGTTACAGTACCTACAATACTATTCACTTAGGGTTTTTAGGGATTGTTTATTTAAACCACTTGTAGCCTCAAATGAGGAGGTTAGAAAAATATGAAAGTTTATGGAATTGATGAATTTTATTCATTGTGAGTTGAGTTTATCTCCTTTTGTTCTTCATTGAATGTTTGAACTTATCAATGGTAAATCACAATATTTGTGGCGTTCCTCCTTTGTAATCTGGGTTCTTGAGATTAATTCTTCAACGAGTCTAGATTTTCATATAATCTAGATTTTTGAAACGAGTTTCTCAATGGGTCTAGGTTATTCCATCCAATTGACTTGATTTTAGCTTTCTTGGGTGAGTTTTCAAATTGATTGTGGGTTCAAGGGATTCCAATTCCGCGGGTTCACATCATTTGATATTTAGAGCAAGGTTTCCAATCAAGTTTGATTCTATCTTTTATTTATTGCATCTTTAATTCTAGGGCTTCAATGTTCTAGCGTTACCAAAAAAAAGAAAAAAAAAAAGTGTAGAAATTTCCTTTTGTTACTAGGGCTGCGAAATTATTCTATCATTAGGGTTCTTTTTGTTTTAGTCTTGGGTTGCCATATTGATTAGGGGCTGAAAATTGCATAATCTAGGGTTTCAAAATTCTAGGGTTTCTTGCATCTCCAAGTTTGTCAATTGCTTGGAAAGCTGTTTCATTGATTCTCTTCTATTCCTTGTTAATTTCGTGTGTTTGAATTCAATTGTTTGATTTTCACAATTGAATCAATTATTTGTGATTAAATTAGTGAGAGAGAAAAAAAAGAAGCGGAAAGAAAAGAAAAGAAAAGAAAAGAAAAGAAAATTTGGAGGAAAAAAAAAGAAGAGAAAGAAAAGGATTTTGGGTATAGTTGTTTGAAATAGTTGCAATTTGAAAATTGAGTGATTTGGCATTGATTGAGCTTTATCATCAAAGGGGCTGAATACATCTTTCTAGTTGATATTTTGTTTTGTAAATACTCTATCCCTCGTATAATTTATTTGATTCTCGTGTCATTTTATTCCTTTCATGTTTATCTTATTCTTGTTTCTTGGATCTGATTACTAGTTGGAATAAAACAAGGTTGTATTGCCTTGATTAAGTTCAATTAGTTCTTAAAGAACTCGAGTGGGAAAACTCTTGAGGTAAAAGGCAAGAGAGTGTGAGATTATTATCGGAAAAAAGTCAATTAAGAGTGAAACACGAGTGGAGTGCTATTATTAGAGTGTAAACACATAAGGGAGCGTGTGAGGTTTTTTTCTACTAACAAACTTTTTGTGCAGCGCATACGATGTGTCATAAAAGTAACTTATCACCAAAGGGGATGGTAGATAACTCTTTTGTGTTGCAGGCCATGCAACTACAGTTTGGGAGGTTGAACATGGTATTAGGAGAAGTGAGAGATATGATAGATCATCGAGATATAGTGATTAGAAATCTACAATGTGGGAAGATATAGGAGGAGACGTGAACATGAGTATGAGAATGAAGGGCATGGTGAGTCTCTTATTACTAGGTGTGCTCTCAATACCCAAATTAAAATAGATGATATGGAGCAGCAGAGAGAGAACATTTTTCATACTAGATGCTATATCAACAACAAGGCATGTAGTATGATCGTTGATGAAGGAAGTTGTACTAATGTTGCTAGTACTACTTTAGTTGAGAAATTTAATTTACCTACTTTGAAACACCCTAGACCATACAAGTTGCAGTGGTTGAATGATTGTGGAGAGGTTAGGGTAAGTAAACAAGTGTTAGTGTCTTTTTCAATTGGGAAGTACAAGGATGAGATCCTTTTTTGAAATTATAACATGAAAGTGGGGCCAAAATTATAACGTAGCATATTAGAAACCAAGTTCATGAAAGCCCTAGATTCCGAAATGTGAGTGAATGTAAGGGTAAGGGTATTTTTGAAATATTTTCCTTTAAACCAAAAACCCTAGGGCTGAAACATCTTGAAGTTTAAAATCCTAGTTTCCTTTCTATGTAAAAACCGAAACACAAATCCCTCTAATAAGTCGAGTTCACACATTCAAAAGGCCAAGAACACCTAGGGTTCCATCTTTCTTGAAGAGAAAACCCTAGTTTGTAGAGTGAAAGTGTGTGATTGTGTGAAAAAACTAAAAACCAAAAATGAAGTAGTGATTGTCTTCTCTTTGGCCGTGCAAGCACAATATGAACAAGTAAAAAGGACCTTACCTCCGAGTGTTGAGCTTCTACTCGAAATATGGAGGATGATTTCTTAGTGATATACAAAAATGGTGATGTTTGTGAAAGTGTTTGGCTAGTGAGAAAGTGGAAACTTGAGAGAGTGAAATGGTGCTAAAAGAAATCTAGAAATTTTGTGCAAAAAAGCCCTCCCCAAATTTGGTTATGTCTTTATATAGTAGCCTCCTTCCTTCTTTGAAATGCCAAGAGTCATTTGCATAGATGCCACTTAGCAAAAAGACTCTGTCTTCCCTTTGATGGGATTGTATGGAAAATCCAAAAAGTTGCCTTTGTAAGTGGCGTGTGACTCCTCCCAACCGAAACCCTCTCTTGTTTCATCTTCTCTTTTTGCCCTTCATCACTTGTCTAGATACAATGTACTTGGTGGCACAAAGGTAAAAGTCCAAAACCCTAATCTTTCTTGAAACCTTACTAGTGTGCATGGTTCCCATGTGGCAAAAAGGGCACGTATGAGTTTTGAGCTTGCCAAAAACCCTAGGTCACCTCAATGTCTTTTTGCCTTCCCAAGGTGTTCCTCTTGCTTGTGCCATCGCCCCCCTCTCTCTTTCTCCTTCTCCAAAAAGTCTCCTCTAGAACATGGTGATGGGCACCAAGATGGGCCTAGTCATAAAGATCCGTTGCAACTTTTAGATGGACCAATTATAAGATCAAGAGCTAAGAAGATCAATGAAGCAATGTAAGGATTTGTGCAATCCACTTGGAATGAAACTAGCAAGAGCCTAACACTTAAGATAAACTTGAGAGAACGAGATCCAACTTTGATTCACATGATACAAGCTATAGAAGACATGACTTAGGATTACTTATTTGGACTTAATATTAAGTTTATTATTTTAAGGCTTTGGATTTGTTGAATAATTGGACTTGAGTATGTTTGGCACATGTCATATTTTTGTTGAACTAGCGTTTTGGGAAAGCCTTGTATTTCTCCCAAGGGTATTTTGGGGAATACATTTTTAGCCTCGGGTTTTGTTTAGGGGAAGGGTACTGTAGCATGCCACTATTCATGGTACTGTAGTGTGACACTATTCACCAAGGGTAATTTTGAGAAATAGGGACTTAATTTTCAGCCTAAGTTTTGTGAGGGTTTGGTTTAATACTTCTTGTTACCTCATTTTAAACACTATGAAATTTGGTGGTTATTGCATTGTGAGTTGAGTTTTTATCTCTTGTTCTTCATTTTTCTTTTGAAAGAAAAGATCAACTTCATTCATGAGATCAAATGTTGTAAACAAGGAGGATAGTCCTCAATCAAAATACATTCATCTGAGCAAGATAGAGCATGCTTGGCCAAACAATGTGCCATGACATTAACATTCCTAGGAACATGTCTAATGGACTAGCTACAAGTCTTTGAGAGAAAGAGCTTAATATCCCTGATTATAAGGCCTACTGAGTTCCAGTTTTCTTCTAAATGCTTGACTTCCTTGACCACAGAGAGCCACTTCACATATTTCTTTTGGAGAGAGCTTTATTAGAATTTGTTCTAGAACTTCCTTGAAGGGGCCATCTGTAACACTAGATTTTTGCAGTCTCCTCGAGCCTAAGGACCACACAACTTGGGCTGCTTTGCATGACCCTAGGGCATGGGAAATAGATTCAGGACTATTGAGACAGATTGACACATGGGGGAATCCACTATCTTCCTTTTGTGTAAGTTAAGGTTTGTAGGAAGGGACTCCTTAGCTGCTCTCCAAATGAATAATTTCATATCATTAGGGTTCTTAACACTCCAAAATTTTTTCCAGTACTTCGATCTAGCATTTTGCCTAGATGACTGGCCTAACCTTTCCTCTCTCATAGAAACCTGCACGTGGTAGGCACTTCTCACATAGAACTTGCTATTGCTTAAGAGAGAACATCCTAATTTTTGCAAGGACTAATAGCCATGTTGCAAATCAACCTAGCCTCTTGGTCTGAGAATATGGCATGAATGAGAGGGAGATCCCATTGCATGGAGGCTGGGTTGATGAATTCAGAAACTGTTGCTTTAGGATGCAGGATACTAGCTGGAGAGTGAACTCGATAGGAAGAGGGGCTAGGTAGCCACTTATCTAACCATATTCTTATGTTGTTGCCATTGCCTAGTCTTCAAAGGAGTCTTTCCTCTAGGATGTGCCTGGCTGTTAAGAAAGTTTTCCAAACAAATGAGTCACTACCTCTCTTTTTTGCTAAGAAGAAGTCTGAGTTAGGATAATATTTGGCTTGGAGCACCTCGGCAGCAAGGGAAGATTGGTTTTGGATGAGTCTCCATCCTTGTTTGGCAAGTAAGGCAAGATTAAATTGTTCAAAATCCCTGAATCCAATCCCCCTCCATGTTTTGGTTTCCCAAGTGATTTCCAACTAATCCAATGGTTTTTGGATTTGTTTTCCTTCTGCCCCCACCAGAAGGACTGCAAGAGCTTGTTAATTCTCCTCAAAATTACTTTTGGAAGCTGGAAGATTCCCATACTATACGTGGGAATGGCCCGTAACATAGACTTTAACAAGATTTCTTTGCCTCCTTGGGACAGCATGTTGGTCTTCCAATTTGATACCTTACTTTTGATTCTATCCAATACTAAGCTAACGGCCTTTTGCTTGTTCCTCCTCACATAGGAGGGTAATCCATGGTACTTATCAAAAGTGCCAAAAGCTTTAACTCCTGCAAGCTCGAGGATAGCTAGTTGGTGTTTCTTGTTTGGTGTTGCTACTGAAGAATATGGAGGTCTTCTCATGGTTGAGGTGCTGGCAAGAAGCAAGTTCATATGTACTAAGGATGTGGTGCAATCTACTCCACTCCTCTGGGTTTGATTTGTAGAAAACCAAGCTGTCATATGCAAAGAACAAATGATTGACATGCATAGCACCTTGGGCTGCTAGCATTCCAGATATGAGACCTTGTTGCTCAACTTGATTCAAACAAAAAGTTAGTAACTCAAAACAAATAATGAAGAGATAGGAGGAGAGAGGGTCTCCCTGTCTGATACCCCTGGTGGGTTGGAAAGAATCTTGTGGGATGCCATTCACTAGAATTGAATAGCTAACTATGTTGACACAATTCATAACCAATTCAATCCGGCTTCTATCAAATCCCATCCTAAGCATAGCAGTGTGTAGGAAACTCCACTCAACTCGATCATATACTTTGCTCATGTCGAGCTTGAGTGCCATATACCCATTATGCTTCCTTTTCAATTTGTGTTTAATAGAATGAAGAAGTTCATAAGCCATCACCACATTGTCTAAAATTAATCTTCCTGGAACAAAAGTACTCTAGATAGGAGAGATTATATCAAGTAGAATGATAAGTCTATTTGCAATCACCTTAGCAATGATCTTATAGAAGACATTGCATAGACTAATTGGTCTATAATCAGTTACAGACTTAGGTGCTTTTTTGTTGGGAATAAGGGAAATGAAAGTATGGTTTATGTCTTTGAATCCCACCTTAGTGTTCAGAATCTCAATAACTACTTCAATGACTTCCTTGCAAATGGTTGACCAGTGCTAGTGGTAAAAAATAGCTAGAAACCCATTAGGCCCATGGGAGCTATTGGATTCATATCAGAGATAGCTCTTTCAATTTCCTCCTTTTAATAGGGTCTGGTGAGGGACTAGTTCATGTTAGCATTAACACAAGGTTGAAAGGAGTTGAAGATGTGACATCCTGTTTTTATGTGTATTTTCACTGAAGGAGTATTTTAATTTAATTAAAATATTAGTTCTTTTATTTTAAATTATTGTATTTTAATTGGATTTATTTAGATGTAATATTTGTTTTGTGGAGCTTTCTTAATATTAATTATCGTTTTGATTTTAAGTTGTGTAAATTATTTTAATGTGCTTTCTTGTTATTAGTTACTATTTCACATTTAAATTACTTTATGCTTTATATATTCTATTGTTGGGCTTTATATATTTTACTTAAATAATATCGAGTTGTAGTGTTTTTACTTAGCTTTTAATTATTTTTATTGCACCTTTTTATTTCTTGGTTCTTTGTATTTTGGGTTGGACTCTTTTATTTCTCTTTTTCCTATATTTTCGGACCCAAACCCAGCCATTACATAGCCCAGCCCGTGACCCACAAGCCTAGCCCTCAACTTACCCAAAACGGCATCGTTTTAGTGCCTTAGGGTTTCTTCTTCTTCTTCTTCTTCTTCTTTTCCTTCTCCTCCGGCACCGTCCACTTCCTTATCTCTTCTTCTTCTTTCATTTTCATTTCTTCCTCTTCCGGTTGCCATGGCTTCTCCCACTGTTCTTCAGCTGGTTTGATCGCCATCTGCTCCTTCCTATCCATTTTCGGTCCTTCTTCTCTTCAGTTTCCCCTGTTCTTCAGTTGCCGATTTGTGGTTGTAACTCTCCTCCATTTTTTTCGTTCGGTAAATCCGTGGGTGATATTCTGTTTTCTTGACGCATTTTCATGCTCGGTTTTCTCTGTTTCTCCTTAGTAATTTCGTGATTCATCCTTATGATTTATCCCCTTGCTTTTCCTTTTTGTTTTGGTCTGATTGTTGCTCTAGTTTGTACCGAAAATATTCTTTGTTTTCTTAGCCATTTTGTGTTCGATTTTCCCTCTCTTTATCTCCAGTTATTTCGTGCTCTTGATTGTGGGAAATTTCTTGTGATTTCGGGTACTTTCTCTCTCCACCTGTGCCCTGTTTTTCTCTCCACCCGTGCGTGTGTTTCTTGGTTATTTTTCCTCTACCGTAAGCCACTTTTTCAGCCATCATCACCAAGTTTTGTTTCAGTAAAAATCAGCCCTTTAAATCCAAAAATCCCACTCCAAATCATCTTATTTTTGAAATCCATTTTAGTGCCAAAAATTGTATTTTTAGTAATTTATTTTCAAGCTAATTTGGGAGTTAAAGTTGGTGTTTGATCTTCCAGAAATTTACCTTTAAAGCACTGTAAGTATTTTTCAAACTCTACTTTAGATTTAAATATATTATTGCTCTTACATTTATTTATTTGACTGGTTGGTTAATTTCAGACTGAGTCTGAGGAGTCGGGGGTCGGATGGATTGAGGACGGAGTTGTTTGTTATTGTTGACTTTGCTATTTATTGGATGGATTGTGTCTTGAGATGTGCATTGCATGGTGTATTCATGTGCATTTTATTTAAATTGAGAAAAACTGGTTTTATTGGTGTAAATGGATTTTCGAGTGCGTGTGTATCACGACCCCAAGCCGGGATGGGGTATTATCTCAGTGGAGCTCTTCTGGTCACTCGGGAGTGGATAATACTGAGTGACATCCCTTGGGTTGTCGCTGGGCGACGACTGGATCGCACGATACAGTAACAATGTCGTGTCAACTCTGTGGTTCCTAGGCTGGTGGGGACTAGAGGATGGCCTGGTCTAGGTACGCACTGGGTGTGAGATTGGGCATCGCTCGTTTAGGTGTCATATGCGTACTCGTTGCCTACGGTGTGGCACAGGAGCCAGGGAGATCATGGTGCATGCAATAAATTGGAACGGGTTTTGGATATTGGATACGGGCCATTTTCTGGAAAAATGGCGAGGTTATGATTGAGATTTTGTGATCCATTTTCTGGGAAAATGGTGGCTTTCTTGATTTGGGTCATTATCTGGGATAATGGCAAGGATTTGTTTAAAGGATATGTTTTGGGCCAAAATGGGATTTTGGCGTGTGTGGAAAAATGTGGATTTACGGAATTGTGCATTTGGCATTCTTTTATGCATATTGTTGAGTTTGATATGTTTTTATCTTGTGGCATATCTGCGGCATTATTTTGGTACCGTAGATTTTGATGCAGATTTCAAGGAAGAGGAGGAGGCTGAGCCTGAAGAGGCGGCTCTGCCAGAGTTTTGACTTGAAGTCTTTGATGTTTAAAAATTATCTCTATCGGTTTTTATGGCTTGTATTGTGGTTTCAAACAATATTGGAGGCTTGTAATATTTTATTATGTATGTTTTAATCGGGTTTGTATTAAACAATAATTCTGGTACTTAGTTATAAGACTTTTATTATCATCTGTGTGTTTTTATTGTACACTTGTTGCATGTGCACACACTTGGCACTTGGCGATGGGGTGGTGACCCGTGTTGTCATCATCCCGACGTCTCGATTTTCACGTGTCCGTACCTGGGATTTGGGGGCGTCACAGAAGAGGTTAGATATGCTTGCAGGATTAGAAGTGGAAAAGAGATTCATATAGTATAATTGAAAAGCCTGAGCTATCTCCTCCTAGTTGCTGGCTGCCTGACCCTCCTCATTGATGATGCTCCTCATTGAGTTCACTTGTTTTCTATGTGATGCACACTGGTGGAAATACTTAGTGTTCTTATCACCCTCCCTTAACCATCTTTTTTTCCCTTTGACTCAATTTCACTTCTTCCTCCCCCAGGAGTGCATCCACCTCTTTCTGAAGTAGTTTTATTTGTTCACTGAGTTGGCCTGTGTTTGCATCCTGCATAACCCTTGGATTCTCTTTTTTCTGAGTTAGAATCCTCTTGTGTTCTTTGTAGGCTTCCCTACTTCACACTTTCAGTTTATCTCTGCAACTTTTTAGTCCTTCTCGAGTAATAGCAGTCTTGGATTTGTGTGACAGACCTAGCGACCAGGCATGTTGGATGATTTGGCCACTCTCCTCTTTCTTACCCCATGCTGCTTCATATCTGAATAGTTTAGGTCAGTTTAGCTGTTATGAACCAAGATTCCAATAGGAAACTAAGAGCGGGTTGTTGTCAGAGCACTGAATAGGCAGGACATGAATCGAAATGAACTTTTGCATATCCAACCATTCCTTATTGACAAGAGCCCTATCCAAACGAGCTTTTGTGAAGTCTACTCCCTCCATTTTATTACACCAGGTGCATTTTGATCCTATGAAGCCAACATCTATCAAACCACAATCATCTAAGATTGTCCTAAAGTCTTCCATTTGTTGAAATGGTCTTGCATGGGTCCCAAGTTGTTCATCTCGGAGGAGGATTTCATTGAAATCCCCCATGCATAACCATGGGCTTTTGGTGTGGGAATGGATAAGTCTACGTATACTCCATCCTTCTTTCCTCTTGATTCACTCAAAATAATGCTTCCAAGTATAAAAGCATGTTTAGAGTATAGTGTGAGTGCCCAAGGTCATTTCCACAGGGACGACTATGTTAACATAAACCAACAAAATGTAAATAAGTAAAACAATATAAACAAAGTGGAAGATAAGATATGGTAGAACAAATTCTCCTTATGAAAGAGATATGTTCTCAAATACGAAAGAAGAGTTGTATGCAATGGATTGCAGTGAATGTAGGATGATTTAGAAGTGTGACAAGTGAAACAGGGGATTCAATTCTTCCAATAACAATGCAAATGTAAGAACCAGATCAACAATGTTTAAAGTTGAGACAATAAAATGTAAAGTGTGAGTAAACTCTTTGAAACTTAAAACTGGAAAATATCTATCAGAAAGAGTCAATACTAGGGATACAGATTTAGGGTTTCCTCTATCATCAGGTTATAATTCCTGGGTGCATCTGCTTATGCTAACTCAATCAAGATAATAACACTTAAGAAACAAAGAATAGTAAAACTCAGATAAAGGCACTGATTGGAATAAAACCTTCACTGCATTATCATCCATTTTCATCTCAAGACTCACAGTGGATACATCTTTGATTATTTCAAGGTACTGATGTGCCGTGAGTATACAACATGTCAAGAACAAGAGATTTATCCAAACCGATAGTAAATAAGGCATGAACATACAGCAACAGATTCGTATTAAGTATAACAGTAACAAATAACCATTGATAATGAAGGAAATAAATCCCTTCCTCTGCAACCCTAGCTATAGAAATTAGCCACAAATCATCCTTTGATAGATGATTTGAAAACCCTAAAAATAAGAAAAAAAAGTAATTGTTCTGGAAACAAAACCGAACTAAAGAATCCAAGAATGGAGGTGAATCAATTCCCTTCTGTGGTGCACCTCCTCTCCTTTTATTCTCTCCTTCCATCATCTCCATCTTCTCTCTTTTCTAACCGAATCCTCTCAGTTTCTTGGTTCTTCCCTCTAAGGGATGAGGTGTTCCTCAATCCTTCTTGATGAATGAAGGTGAGCTGCAGCAGAGGCTTTCACGCAGGCCTTAACTCATCGGGTCTGAACTCAATGGCTCGGCCATATGCTAATTTCGGGCTTTCATTATTAAGATTAGGCCTTAATACCTGCAAGCAGAACATTCAGCCCGTTAAACAAGTAAAATAGTACATTTATCCTCTTAATTAGCAATTTCAAAGGTCCAGGATTTTGTCTGAAAATCTCACAATTAATCTCACTTTTTGGACTATTTTATCTTGATTTATCTCAATTGTAAGCAGATATTATAACCAAAATATCTTGACAATCACCTCTTGGCAGCAACTGGTTGTCCATAGGAACCAGTAACTGTCCACCACTTATTTATTATTGGAGAGCAAATGGATAGAGATATGTAGTGCTTGGAGTAGGAGTCCAGAGTAGCCTCCACCTCTTTCTTCCATAGGAACACTAGACCTCCACTTCTTCCTACAGAATTTACCACAAAGCTATGATCAAACTTTAGCTTACTTCTAATAAATTCAATCCATTCTCGATTACACTTAGTCTCACACAAGAATACAATCTTCGGGCTCTTATCCTTCACCATGTGATGAAGTTCACGAATAGACTGAGGGTTCCCAAGCCCTTGGTAGTTCTAGGCTAGGTGTTTCATGGGGACTGGCAGGGCTGTAGAACAACCTTTGCCATACGTGCTTGCTTAGTCCTCTTCCTAGTCATGATGGGTCCTGAAGGTGCCTCACCAGGCCTCTTCTTTTGTTTGGGCTTACTGTTGTCATGCATAGGAGATACTCTTGGACCTGGATGGGTTGTAGGCCCAAGTCCCCTAGCCCTCCTTTCCAGGTGGGCCTTCCTTTAGAAGGGTCTGTTTTCAAGGGTTTGAGAGGGGAATTTTGAGAGGGAGAGCTAACCTATGTATCTAATCTGACAGGACTAGCATCCACGAGGGACATGAAGGCTAAAAGGGGAAGGGTGTTTGATGTAGCCACCCTTGAAGCATTGGGTTCGTCTATATGCATGTCAGTTGGAAAAGGGGATGTCTCTAGACTCTCTGTCTTTGTCTGAGTAGGGAGCCCATGTTTTCCTTTTACACCAGACGTGTTGCCCCATCTCTAAAAAGGTTCATTAGGTTGTTGAGTGTCAGATCTTCCCAAGTCAAATTAATTTGAAGTTGCATCACTAGTCCCTTTTGCACCACTCCCCATCCTAGAATCCCCGTACTTGCTAGACTCCTGTTTGTTTTGGCGCCAATCCCCTAAAAACTTAGATTCATCTCTCTTCTTGCTAAAGGACTGGGGACTTCTCATTTGGGAACTAGTCCTCATCCAAGACCCATATTGAGCTCTTGACCCATCCCTCAACCTTCCATCCTGAAGGGAGTTTGGACATGTGTTACCTAGGGTGTTTGATAACCCCATAATGGAAGCAAAATAATGGCAGCTATTCATACTTAAATGGGATCCAAAAATGCTTCTCCCCCATATTAATAAACCTACCTCTTATGAGAGGTTTAGTAATATCAACTAAAACTTTCACCCTAAGGAAGTTTCCTCATGCCATTCCACTGCCGTCGACATCCACTGCAATCACTTCACTCGTAACTGCACCTAGTCTTTCTCCCATCGTTTTGTTCATACCGGTAAAGGGGAGCTTGTGCATCTGTATCTAAAAAGGTTCTAGAGTGAAGGAGAAGTCTTTTGGGGCCATCCAACCTTCACAATCAAATAGAGACACAAGGGACCTGTCAAAAGACCATGATCATCTTGACAGGACCCTGGTTTTCTTAAGGATGTGTTGTGCCTAAACTTTGACTCAAATTAATGAACCAAAAATTTAGTGCAGTTTTACCTGCAAGTATACAGGTGTTGTAGTATCTTATAGGGTCGAATCCACAGGAATTGACTTTTGTGATAAAGAAAATAAATTCAGACAATGAAACGAAATTACTAAAAGAAACGTGCAATCGAATGAAGATTGATAAAATAACTGAATCAAACTAAAATGATAAAATGAATTGATATGGAGAAAAACTAAGGTTTCGAGGATCCGTCTAATAATTTATGATATTGTTTCCGATCGATTTACTTCAATTAAACTAGAATAATAATTCCGTTTAATTGGAAGATTTAGCATTTAAGATCAAGAAAAATAGTCGCTTATGATTGAGTGTGAACGATTGATGATTAAAACATTCACAAATCTATTTAAATATCACAGGGATTTCTCAAGCATTCATTGTATTCGAAAATCACAGTGAATCAAGATAAATATATAGATAATCAAAATATCCAATAATAAAATCCTTCAATCAATCAAGCTCATAAAATAAATTTTACGTTGATCCGAAATTAATATTTAAATCATTAAACTTCACCTCTAACCTTAATATGAAAATTTAGCCAACAATATTCATTACAAGTGCTATAGAAATCACATAAATATTCTCCATCAGAAAATTAAAATAAAATACAAAAAATACTAGAAAACAACTTAGAAATAACAAAATCTGAAACCCAGCCGACTAATGGTCTGAACTACAAAGCATTAAGAGGAATTAAGCAAGCTGCGGAAAATACAACAATGAAAGTGCAGGGAGAGAGCTGCCACTGACTCCCAACTTTCTCTACAGACGAAAACATCCCCACGTCCCCTTTCCAACATAAAAGAGTAGAACCAGTGAAATAAAATTAAAATCCCACCACCTAATGGTCTAGCCATCAAACCGACCGACTTTTCTATTTAAATCCCTCGTCCCCCTCTCTACTCAACTCCAACTTCAATCTAACCGACCGACATCCCCTTCCAGACCTCATGTTCACTCTCTCTTTCCCATGTCAATACTCTAGCAACAATAAAAGTTCATTTCAATGAACTGACTGACACCTTACTTTCTCTCAAATCCAACTTTACGTTCCTATACCTCCAAGAAAAATCAACCCCCACGTCTTAATCCTCAGCTAACCTCTTGTTTTTTTTCCCCTTACTCAAATCAAGTCAAGTACGACACCTACTTCTTTTTTTCTCCTGCAAGAAAATTCAAAGTAGCCCCCTTCTCTAATCCAACGTTCCACTCTCCTCAAATCAAGTCAAGCACGACACCTACTGCTTTTTTCCTCCACCCTCACCAACCGAACAATACATATATATAGCCACCTCCAGTTAGAAGTGAAGTCGGTTCACTTCTTTCACACTGAATTCATTCTTTAATTCCACAAATTTATTTTACTATGCTTGGCTATCAAATACCACGTTTTCAGCACTGGAGGATTAAGCACTTCCAATCAAGTCCACTTTAGCCGACATCAAATATTTGATCTTCACATAAAAGTCAAGCCAAACAACAACAAGCTGTCGCCCAATTGCATTCACACTCCCACCGAAAATTCAATCCCAGTTTCTTTTTTTTCTCTTCTCATTTTTGCCGTAATTCAGCCCTCGTGTATTACTTTAATGTTGTATCATCGAAAATTCTCAAGCCTCCGTGATTTTCGTTCAATCATAAAGATCACATGCATCTTGAATAATCAAAGGAAGAAAATAACCACCGATTCTTCATTTTGTATACTTTTCAGTTGTCCAAGTACATCGCTTCCTTTTTTCTCTTCATTCCTCTCAATTAATATGCACTTTTGGTTAAAAGTTCCAACTGGATCCTATTTGAATTTTATTTAAGCTGAAAATAAGAAGAAAGAAATAACACTAAAAAATAAATTAAAAGAAAAATAGATTATCAAAAATAGACTATATATGTGAGGAAATATTATCCCATTAAATCATGGTTATAAAATTAAGCATAAACATGATATCAATCAATTAAAAATACAACTCATATTTATGCTTATTAACCATTTTTCCATTTAAAACTAATAATAGTGTCACGAAAAATTTAAAATACATTAGTTTTAAATAGCTAAAACCTGCAATATTTTAGCTTAATCACACCCCCCAACTAGCTTTTCGCTAATTCTTGAGCAAAATAGTGAAAATTAATTGAGATGAATATTTCATAAAGCTCGAGATTCAAACAAAAGCAATCAAACATAATTCTGAATTCTCACAAAAGATCAATTCGTGACTACTCAACACCAGGAGTTGTATCCACAAGGAAATTCTCAACAATTGTTCACATAGAATTGGGGCAAATGTCTCAGAACTCGGATATGTGTGTGTGGCTAAACCTCTATGTGTTCCTCACTAATAAGCATGATTTATCATAGGATTTTTCAACCTTAAGATTAATCATTATTGATTCTTACTGCCTCAAAGCCTAAGGGACTAGCAGTTTTCATGCCAACTCTATTTAAAGGTTGAACACTCAACCCCCAAAGTTTTGGTAACTGTTTCTAGCCCTTTATTCAGGAAAAATTACACAATTTCAATCTTTTTTTACTTTTTTTACTCTTTTTTATTTATTTTTTATTTATATATATAGGGCTCGGTAGTCATGCAGTTTACTTTTGCTATTTTAAATCAATGAACATTAACGAGAAACATTACAAGTGTAAGCATGTGCAAAATGTTCTTTCAAAACTTGCCCTTCATTCTATATAAATCATACTAATTCTCATTTTTGTAAATATCGCATCCCGGTGTGTCAAGTCACTCCTCAACAAAATATGATGCATTATAAGTCATGTTTTATGCTTAATGTTGAAAATAAATCTTCACAAAATAATTCCGCTCAACTACTCCACCAAGATACTCAAATCTCACAAACATGCCAGGAGGTGTGTGTGTTAATCATTTATGTTTCAACGCACCTCACAATTTTTTAATTTTTTTAAGGTACTAACAAATTTTCAACAGAAAACCCTCCCCCCAACTAAATGTGACATTGTCCTCAATGTTCAGCAATTGAATGTTTGATGATGTATGCTATATAGGTATGAATTGGAGCAAAATAAACACTGCAGAACATATATTGAGACGAAAATGATTAAACAGAGAGGAAAGAATTCACCTGAGACACTTGAGTGTACACAAGGAGTAGATTCTGTCAAAGTTAAAAACACGAAAAGCAAAAGAAAGAAAAAACAAAACAAACAAATACGGTATATACAATGAGGAATCAAAAATTAATTCTGATAAGCAGATCCTCCAGAGTAATAGACTCAACCTCTGGAGTAAAATCACCTAAAAATGGTTTCAACCTTTGTCCATTAATGTTAAAAACATTACCATTTGCTGGATTTTCTATCTCAATGGCCTCAAAAGGACAATCAGTTTTTACAACAAAGGGGCCGATCCATCGGAATCGAAGCTTGTCAGGAAACAAATGGAGCCTTGAATTATACAACAAAACTTTTTGTGAAGGCTCAAAAGATTTTCGAAAAATATTTTTGTCATGAAAAATTTTCATTCTCTCCTTGGCAATACGATAGTTTTCGTAAGCTTCATTCTTGATTTTCTCTAACTCATTAAAATGAAACTTGCAAAGAGAGCAAGTTTTATCCACATCAAAATTAAATTGCTTGATTGCCCAATAAACTTTGTGTTCCAATTCCACAGGCAAGTGACATACCTTTCCAAAAACGAATCGATATGGGGACATACCAATCGGGGTTTTAAAAGCAGTACGGTATGCCCAAAGTGCATCGGTTAGTCGTAAAGACCAATCTTTGTGACTTGGGTTAACTATCTTTTCTAAAATTTTTTTGATCTCCCGATTTGTTACCTCAACTTGGTCACTTGTTTGTGGATGATAAGGGGTAGCAACCTCCTGAGTAATACCATATTTTCGCATTAAGATCTTGAAAGGCTTATTGCAGAAATGTTTACCCCCATCACTGATAATGGCTCGAGGTGTTCCAAACCTTGATAAAATATTTTCTTTCAAAAATTTCAGTACTACTTTGTGGTCATTGTTTTTGCATGGAACAACCTTAATCCATTTAGACACATAATCCACAGCTACCAAAATGTAAAGATTGCCAAAAGAAACTAGGAAGGATCCCATGAAATCGATGCCCCAACAATCAAATATTTCAACAACCAAGATTGGATTTAATAGCATCATATTTTGGCAGGTAATCCCTCCCAATTTTTGACAACGCTCACAATTTTTACAAAATTCATGAGTGTCCTTGAAAATGGTAGGCCAATAGAAACCACATTGCAAAATTTTAAAAGCAATTTTCTTTCCAGAAAAATGGCCACCACATGCACCAGAGTGACAAAAAGATATCACACTTTGAAATTTGTTATTGAGAACATATCGTCTAATTATCTGATCTAGGCAATATTTAAACAGATATGGATCATCCCAAAAGAATTTTCTTACCTCCACAAAAAATTTCCTCTTATCTTGTTGAGTCCAAATGTGAGGAATTTCACTTGTAACGAGAAAATTAGCAATGTCAGCGTAACAAGGCACTTGAGATATATCAAAAAGTTGCTCATCTGGAAATGTATCTCTAATAGGAATTGTCTCTATGGAATCTAAAAGAACAAGTCTAGATAGATGATTAGCAACAACATTCTCAACTCCTTTTTTATTTTTAATTATCAAATCAAATTCTTGCAGCAAAAGGATCCATCTAAGCAACCTGGACTTTGCATCTTTTTTCGCTAAGAGGTACTTTAATGCAGCATGATTAGTAAAGATGACAATTTGAGATCCAATCAAATAAGAGCAAAATTTGTCAAGTGCAAAAAGTATTGCAAGTAGCTCTTTTTCAGTTGTTGGATAATTCATTTGAGCACTATTTATGTGATGACCCATTTTTATGTGCATTTTTACTGAAGGTGTGTTTTTAATTTAATTAACAAATTAGTTTATTTATTTTAAATTATTGTATTTTAATTGATTTTTTAATTTATTTGGTGTGGTGTTTAATATATTTTAGTCGTTTTAAGGTTTTTAAAATGGTTTTCGGATTCCGGAAGTGAGGACTAGACCTCATTTCCTTTCCCTCATCTTTTTTCTTTTTTCTTTTTTCCTTTTTATTTTCTTTTTCTTTCCCATTTTTCTTTTTTTTTTCTTCTTCTTCTTGTTTCTTCTTCTCCTCCCGTACGCCCGTTTCTCTCTCTTCCCTCTCCTATATTTGTGTTTTGTAATATTTTAATATGTATGTTTTGAACAACTTTGTATTAAACTAAGAAAAATTCTGGTACTTAGTTTGACTTTCGTTATTCGTTGCATGTTTCTTTGTGCACATTTGTTGCTTATACACACACTTGGCACTCATCGATCGGGTGGTTACCCGTGATGTCATCATCCGGATGTCTCGATTTTCCCGTATCCGTGCGTGGGGATTTGGGGGTGTCACAGGTGGTATCAGAGCGGTTTGGCTTTGGGTAAAACCACATGTCCCGTAGGTAGTACCAGAATGTTTTTAAAGTTGTGTTTTAAAAATTTATTTTAAGTATAATTGCTATTTGATTTAAATTTATTTGATTTAACTTGTTTGTATTTATTTAGTTATATTATTGCATGCTGGTTTCTTTTTGTTTTCTTGTTATGTGGTTTGGTTTGGGTTTTTGGTTTTATGTTGTTGGTTTTATTTGTTTTTCTTAAAGGGGGTCAAAGTTTGTGTTGTGGAGGAAGGCGGTATAATCGAGGATACTATTATTAGGCATGAACATTTAGTGTAGTAGGCTCGAATTTTTAGCAATGTGGTTCGCTTGTATGATGTTGAGGTCTGAAGAGAATGTCATGGTTTAGGCAATCTTTGTAAGGTGGGAACTCACGTAGCAATGAGGAGAGGAATTAGCTTTAAGTCGCTTAAGATGATTGAGGTCAAGGTTTTGTAGAATTTATGTAACGAGGCTATAGTATAGGAGAGTGTAGGTTCAACGAACTTTAAGGATATGTTTAAGGGAATTTTATTTAAGGTTTGGGGTCTTTTGCTGCTGTGACTTGGCAGCACTTTAAGAAAGAATTTAATGATCGCTTCTTTCCCGCTTCCGTGAGGCGGCAAAAAGCAAGAGAGTTCTCAAACTTGGTCCAAGGGAGCATGACCGTGGAACAGTATGCCCGAGGATTTATAGAGCTTGGGCGATTTGCTCCTCACCTCATCGCCACAGAGGAGATGCAGGCCGAGCTTTTTTAGGAAGGTTTGCGACTAGATATATGCAAAATGGTAGTTTGCTACTGAAATACAACTTTTCAGGAATTAGTTGTTTTGGCCACTCTAGCAGAGCGTGAGGTTGGTTTGAGTGTGGACGCCCCTCTAGGTCAGAAGAGGCTGGACATTGATGGTGAAGAAGTAGTTCTGGATCGCCACAAAAGTTTATGCAGAGGATAGGAATCCGATCGTTGGCAGCCCCCGGTGTGCGTATGGGAGGCCGAGTTCCAGTTTGTAGCAAATGTAATACAGCTCAAGGAGGCGAGTGTTGTCTGGGTAGTAACCAATGTTTTGAATGCGGTCAGACAGGCATTTTGCTCGTGAGTGCCCTACTCGAGTTCAAGAAAGCCGTGAAACTCGTTGCAGTGGTAGAACTAACCAGAGGCATTTAGCTCGGGTTCAAATGTACGCATTGACTCTTGGTACCGTCGGAGGCGAGGTTACGGAGACTCAGAATGCTGGAGTCATGGCAGGTAGGGGTCTAACCTAATCTTTAGTGATGAATGCCTTGTGTGGTTTGTTTTATTTTTTATTTTTTATTTTTTTATTTTTTTATATTATTGAAGCTTAGAGAGAGTGGCATGATCTGGGTAATCTTTTAGGGAAGTAGAATAATTGAGTTCTTTGGTTCCATGGAGTTTATGAAAATGGTCTATAACGTAGTAGGTTGTAAGTTCAACAAATTTCAATGTTAGATTCTATGAAGTTTCAGCAAAGTTTTAAAGTTTGGGGCCTTATAGATTTTAGGAAAATAAGTTTATGGTAATTAAGGTGTTAGGTTCGACAAGCTTTGGGGGGAATAATTAAATTTCGAGTTGTAGATTTCATGATTCGGATGAGTAAATTGGTGGCAATTGGGGTTTTAGATTTTACAAGTTTTTAAGATGAATGTTTTGGATTAAAGCCACCAATCTTGAGAATTTTAAAAAATGATTTATTATCTATTAATGTTTTAGAATTTGAAAGATTTGGGAGTCGATTTTTTCTTTTATGGGATGTAAGTTCTTTGATCTTAAGAGTTTCGGAAGATGATTCTTGTTTGATTTAAAGTTTTAGAATTGCAGAGTTGAAGGACTGATTTATAATAAAAATTGAGTTCTTAGTTTTACAGACTTAGTGCTGTAGCTTGATCTACTCTAGTGAGTGATTAGTTTGTAACCATTAAAATGGGGTTGATTGGAGTTGAGTTATTGATATGAAAATTTTTCTAGAGTATATTTCTTTGAGGATTGGAGGTAATGATCTAGTTCGTGTATTTCTTTGAGGATTGAAGATATCGAGCTAGTTTAGAAAATAATTATTGTTAACTCGAGGTTGTAGTGGCAGATTTTAGGAAATGATTCTATCGATTCGAAAGATATAGGTCCATCAGAGTGTTGGAAGTAGTAGATTTTGTGTTGGTATGGAATACGATTGAATTTGAGGCTATATGATCCATAGACTTTTGGGAATGGATTCTTAGCAGGTTTAAGGTCATTCTCGATACCAAACTTTAAGCAATGGCTAGTTGCTGATTTAAGGATATAAGTTGAGTAGATTCAGGAATGATTCTTGTTGAGTTGAGGATATAAGTCCAGGTGATGGAAATGTGATAATGGATCACTTGTACGTTTGAATGATTTGTGGTGTTGGCCAAGAGTACATGAGATCGATGAGTAGTAATGGTAAGTGCGTATGGATTTCGGGGAGTGCTGGTCCTAGTCTCATCTATTTTTGGGTTGGTAGGAGTTGAAGAGGAAACTGTGTGGTAATATTAAATTCAAGAGATTTTGGCTTTGAGTTGTTTGGTAAGTTGAACGGAATGTGTCGTCGAAGCGGGTTATCCTTTGGGATGATGGTTTGAAACAACTGTTGTGTTTATCTTGAGAATTAATTGTGACTTGAAGTCATAGGAATTTAAATTTGTGAGGCTATACTTTTCTTTGGAGATCAAGTATCTAGTTGGGAGAATTAGGGATATTGTTAATTAACTTGAAAAGAGATTGTTAGGTCACCATGTGTGGTATGTAATCTTGGAAATGTTGGAAGTTGAAACTTATACACCAACGGTGGGTAGCATAATCATATAATAAAGCATTAGGATCCATGAGTGTTGTTTAATAGTTTTTGATAGATTGAAGATTTAAACAGTATGGCCTATCTTGAGATTTATTTGTGAAGTGCTATTGAAGGAATCAGTTGTGCTAAAACTAGAGTTTTTGAGAGTACAAGTAGGTGGGTGAGTTACCAAGAACGTTTTGTTTATGTCTAGGTGAAGTCAATGGTAGTTTACAGCGAGTTAGTTATTGCAAGATTAGATATTATTCAAAATATAGGTAATGAGCTTGAAGTGTGGGATATCGGATAGAGGTTATAGGCGCTCTCGTTGGTTGGCTGGAAAGGACTTGGGCCTTTTGGAGATGTTCCTTATCTTCAGAAGAGACAGGTGTATTTTGAGATGATGTTATGTGTTTTCAAATTGGGGCTTGGAGGTTGATTAGTACTGGTTTCTGTCATCAATCAATGTATGTATTTTTGCTTAATGTTGGTTTTTGTTTAGGGCAGCGATGGCCAACTGAGGAATGAATGGAGATTTGTGGGTTTTGGAGGTGTATGATTTCCTATGGAAATGTGGTAAAGGTTTTCTTGTGATTAGGTGTGGATTGAGCTTGTACTTCGTGATATTAATTTTGAGGATATAGCCTTTATGTATTTTGGTGAGTTATAAGAGTGCGCGCGAAAGCATGATTTTTGGAAATACTTCGAAGTTCAAATTGTGTATTGATTTTGAAGAATTAGTAGTGATTCGAAGTTTTAATGGGAGATTGATCTTTGGTCATGCAAATTTCGTTTATTGATGGTTAACTTTGGAAGTGGCTATTACGTTACCAAAGTTGGAATGAGATGAAATTTTGGAAGGTAAAGCAGAGACGTCGTTGATATTAGTAATTTATGGTGTGAAGATAATAACCATTAGATTGGCTGGGAGTTGTCGATGATATGTATGTCTCAATTATGTTCAGAGTTGTATCCTGTATCTTTTTGGCGCTGGTATTTGATCTTACAAATTTCGAGGACGAAATTTGTTTTTAAGGGGGAGGATGTGATGACCCGTTTTTACGTGTATTTTCACTGAAGGTGTGTTTTTTATTTAATTAATATATTGGTTTATTTATTTTAAATTATTGTATTTTAATTAGTTTTTTAATTTATTTGATGTGGTGTTTAATTTATTTTAGTCCTTTTATGGTTTTTAAAATCGTTTTCGGCGGTTCGGTTTTTGGATTCCGGAAGTGAGGACTGGACCTCATTTCCTTTCCCTCATCTTTTCTTTTTCCCTTTTCCCTTTTTCTTTCCTTTTTCTTTCCCTTTTTCTTTGTTCTTTTTTTTTTTTTTTCTTCTTCTTTCTTCTTCTCCTCCCGTGCGCCAGTTTCTCTCTCTTCCCTCTCCCCTTCGCCGTTCGGCCCAGCCTCCTAGACCCGCAGCTCACTGGCGACGTGGCCGGCACCACCCCCACCAAAATCTCCCCCTGCGGCCGGTGATCACCCCCACCAAATATCTCCGCCATCCGGCCAGCCATTAGCCTCCTACGCCCCATCCAAGCCGCACGGCTTTTTGCCGTTTTCGGTGATGTCGCTCCACCTCCGACCACCACCTCTTCACAGCTTCTTCCTCTACCTCTTGCCAACCTAACCCACCTAATTTCGGCGCCGATCCATTGCCGGAACAGCTCCCATGAGCTCAACTCCGTTTAGCCCATTTTTGGCCTTCCACCACCGTTTCCACCACCACCCATGGCCAAAGCTCACTTCCTTTAGCTTCATAAACATCTCAAGGCCATTCTCTATCAATTTTGTGTCCTGGTTTGTCCTCGTTCGAAAGTGGGTAATTTATTACCCACGACCACATTGTAAAATACACTATTACGTTGCTTTTCCTCCGCCTTTTGCAACACCGCGAGTTTTTGAAAAATACCGTATAGCACTGTAAGTATTTTTCAAACTCTACTTTTAGATTTAAATATATTTTTCTATTACAATAAATATTTGCTGTTGGTTGGTTGATTTCGGATTGAGTCCGAGGAGTTCGGGGGTCGGATGGATTGAGGATGGAGTTGCTTGATTTGTTGATTTATGGTTGGTTGGTTGTTTTGTGCATTGAGATTGCATTTACATGGTGCATGCACGTGCATTTTATTTAATTGAGAAAATCATGCTTTGTTGGCGTAAATGGATTTTCGGGTGCGTGTGTATGACGACCCCAAGCCGGGATGGAGCTCCTCTGTTCACTTGAGAGCATAAAATACTGAGTGATGTCCCCTGAGTTGTCACTGGGCGACAATGGGAGAGGGCGGGATGGTAACGCTCTACGCACCGACTCCGTGGCCCTTCGCTGGCAAGGGCTAGAGGATGCTTGGCTACGAACGTATGGGGCACGGAACTAGGCATCGCTCGTTTAGGTGTCATACGCGTGGTCGTTACCTGCGGTGTGACACAGGAGCTAGGGTGTGCGGATGACTCCTAGGGGAGGTCATGGTGCATACTGGTTAATTGGTTATTGAATTGAGTTGGATATGGGCCAAATGAGACTTTTGACGTGTTTTGGAAAATAATATGTTTTGGGGCCAAATGGGATTTTTGGCGTGTGTGGAAAAAAATATGGTTTTAAGGGACATGTGCATTGCATTCTTTCATGCATGTTGTTTGAGTTAATATGTTTTTATCTAGTGGTATTTGGATTTTACTTACCTACGACATCATTTTTGGTACTGTAGTTTTTGGTGTAGAGTTCGAGGAGGAGGAGGAGGCTGAGCTCGAGGATGCGGCTCCGCCAGAGTTCTGAGTTGGAGTTATTCTTTATAGTTGGCTTTGAAACTATATTTGTGTTTTGTAATATTTTAATATGTATGTTTTGAACAGCTTTGTATTAAACTAAGAAAAATTCTAGTACTTAGTTATGACTTTCGTTATCTGCTGCGTGTTTCTTCGTGCACATTTGTTGCTTATACACACACTTGACACTCGTCGATAGGGTGGTGACCCGTGATGTCATCATCTGGATGTCTCGATTTTCCCGTGTCCGTGCGTGAGGATTTGGGGGCGTTACAATTTAAAGTTCTACTTGCATAATAAATAACATAAGGCTTTTTGTCCTTACGTTGGCCCAACACAGCTCTAACAGCATAATCACTAGCATCATACATAATCTCAAACGGTAAGTTCCAATCAGGTGATCGCATAATTGGGGTTGAAATCAACATACATTTTAGCTTTGTAAAAGCTAACTCACAATCATAAGTCCACACAAAAGAATTTTCCTTCGACAATAAATTGCACAAAGGTCTAGAAATTGTGCTGAAGTCTTTAATGAACCTCTTGTAAAAACCTGCATGGCCTAGAAAGGATCTGACATCCCTGATGTTCTTTGGGATGGGTAATTTAAAAATTAATTCAATTTTGGCCTTGTCCACTTCAAAACCTTGAGAAGAAACAATGTGACCAAGAACAATCCCTTGAGTGACCATAAAATGACACTTCTCCCAATTTAAAATCAAATTCTTTTCTTTGTATCTAATCAGAACTTTTTCCAAATGAGTCAAACATTCATCAAATGAATCACCAAGAATAGAAAAATCATCCATGAATATTTCAATGACCAAATGGACATATAAAAGTGGTCTTTTTTTTTTTTTTTATCTTCAAGAGCAATCTCAATTTGGTTATATCAAGAATAACCATTTAGGAAGCAATAGAATTTATGGCTCGCTACACGTTCAATGATTTGATCCATGAATGGTAGGGAAAAATGATCCTTTCTAGTGACAAAATTCAGTTTTCTATAGTTGATGCACATACGCCAACCAGTAGTAACTCTAGTTGGGATCAATTTATTATCAGCATTCTTAACTACAGTCACACCAGATTTCTTGGGTACCACCTACATGGGACTAACCCATTTGCTATCAGAAATAGGATAAATGATCCCTACATCCAAAAGTTTTAACACGTCTGCTCTGACAACCTCTTTCATGTTGGCGTTCCGTCTACGCTGCATCTCTCTAGAGGGTTTATAATTGTCCTCTAGATAAATCCTGTGGGTACAAATCAAAAGATTGATACCTTTGATATCAGCTATGGTCCATCCTATTGCCTCTTTGTATTCAATGAGAACACCAATTAATTTTCTCTCCTGAATTTCATCCAGTTTTGATGAGATAACCACTGGTAATATTTTTGCTTGGCCTAAAAATGCATATTTGAGATCAGCAAGTAGAGGTTTCAAGTCGAGTTGTGGTGTTTGCACACTTGAGGGGAGAGACACGACATCATGAGGTGGTAATTCCTCAAAATGTGTTCTCCATTTATCAGTATCCCTTATAGGAGTAGATTCTAGCAAAAAATTCACAGATGCAAGCACAAAATCATCATTAAAATTTTCACCATGAACCAAACAAGCCTCAAGAGGGTCAAAAAGAATTGACAAATCAAATTTATTTTGAACAAGAGTTTGGATCAGATTTACTTAATGCACATTATCATCATCACCAGGTTGTTTACAAAGATTGAAAATATTCAACTCCAAAGTCGTGTTGCCAAAAGAAATTATCATCACACCACTCTTACAATTTATTAAAGCATTTGAAGTCGCAAGGAATGGCCGACCCAAAATTATAGGAATTTGAGTGCAAACATCAAAGATAGGTTCTGTGTCTAAAACAATGAAATCCACTGAAAAATAAAATTTGCCTACTTGAACTAACACATCCTCAACTATCCCTCTCGGTATTTTAATTGAACGGTTAGCAAGTTGGAGTGTTACCTTGGTCGGTTTAAGTTCACCAAGACCCAACTGCTCATATACCGAGTAGGGTATGAGGTTAACACTAGCTCAAAGGTCAAGTAAAGTTTTTTCAATTTGAAAATTTCCAATCATGCAGGAAATTGTTGGACAACCCGAGTCTTTGTACTTTGGTGGAGAATTGTTCTGGAGGATGGCGCTTACCTACTCAGTGAGAGAAGCCTTCTTCTGCACTTTTATCGTACGCTTCACTATGCACAAATCTTTCAAAAATTTAGTATACGATGGAATTTTTTTGATTGCATCCAACAAAGGAATGTTGATTTTTACTTGTTTGAAAATTTCAAGAATATCAGCATTTTGAACCAATTTGTGAGAATGTTGCAACCTTTAGGGAAATGGGGCAGGTATTGGGGCTTTCACAGGCATATCTAGCTCAACCTTGTCAAGTTCACCATCACTCTTAGAATTTAAAGAATTGGTGGTCTCATCAACTTTTGTTGTTGAAATACTCTTATCAATTATTTTTCCACTGCGTAGAGTGATGATGAACTTGGCATGTTCAAATTTTGAATCAGAAGGATTTGAATTTCTTACCTCACATTTACCTTTGGGATTAGGCTGAGGTTGAGAGGAAACTTACCCTTTTCTTGAGCATGGAATGCAGAGTTAAAGTTGCTAATAGAACTTCTCATCTCAGTAATGGCCTGTATTATTTGAGTGTTGATATTGGCCCGTCTTTGCATAAAAGTTTGTAATGTCTCCCCAAAGGTTTTCTTATGTGGAGGCACATAAGGAGTAGAAGAAGACGACTCTTGAGGATTTTGATTTGAATTGGACTCATTCCTCCAATTAAAGTTGGGGTGATTTCTCCATCCAGGATTATACGTTTCCGAATAAGGGGAAGAAAACGGTCTCAAGAATTCATGACATTTGCTTGTTCGTGCAACACCTCTTTAAAAGCGGGGATTGTTGGACAATCCTGAGTTAGGTGTCCACTAATCTCACATATGCCACAATTCTCTTCTTCTTTTTCAATGGCCTTTGCCAAATTTACCTTCCTAAGTTCCATGGCTTCAACTTTTCTTGTCAAACTTGCTATCCTAGCATTCACATCATCATTTCCTTTTAAGGACATACATACCTTCTTGAGACATGGCACTGAGTTTGGGCTTATTTGACCGATCAGAACGATGTTATCCCATGATTGGGCATTTTCAGCTAACTGGTCAAAATAGTCCCAAGCATCATTAGGATCTTTATTTAAAAATTCACCGTTACACATCATTTCTACAAACTGACGCATTTGAGATGTTAAACCTTCATAAAAAAAACTAATGGTGCACCAAGTCTCATAGTCATGATGTGGGCAAGTTAGCAATAATTCTTTAAAACGCTCCCAACACTAAAAAATGTTTCATTTTCTTTTTGAGAAAAATTCATAATATTTCTGCGAAGAGTGTTGGTCCTATGAGTAGGAAAAAACTTTTTTAGAAATTCTCTTTGCATTTCTTGCCATGTGTCAATAGATCTTGGTCTCAAGGAATTCAACAAATTTTTAGCTTTTTCTTTCAAAGAGAATGGAAACAACTTTAATCTAACATCATCATTGATAGTTTTGGTTTGTAAAGTTGCACAAACTTTTTCAAATTCTTTCAGATGCAAATAAGGACTTTCTGAGTCTAAGCCATGAAACTTGGGAAGTAAGTGGATTACTCTTGGTTTTAAATCAAAATTTCCCATATTCGTAGGAAAAATCATGCAAGATGGAGTATTTGTCCTTGTTGGCTGCAAATACTCGCGCAAAGTCCTCATTGGTGGATTATTTTGTGCCTCCTCATTTTTGAGTTCATCATGAACACTATGATTATCAGCCATGGTATTAGAATGAGAATTTTTAGAATAACCAGACAAAGTATCAACCAATTCTTTTTAAACAATTTCCTCTCTTCTCAATCTACCCGTTTGATCACGTTGCCACGAGATCATTCATCATAGAGGATCAAGCACATTCAAAGACTAAAAAAAATAAAATGCAAAACAAGCAAGAAAGTAAAAAAAAAAATTTTGGAACGAGATTACCAAATGGTATGAATATGGAAGCAATGTTACTTGCTCTATTTCCCGTCAAAATAACAAAAATTGTACCTGTAAAATGAATATGAGAAAATTAGCAAAAGATTTCTAAAATATAATTTTTTTGTTCTTTTTTTTTTAAAAAAAAAATTATCACACGTGGCAATCCCCAGCAACGTAGCCAAAAACTTGTTGCGCCTAAACTTTGACTCAAATTAATGAACCAAAAATTTAGTGCAGTTTTACCTGCAAGTATATAGGTGTTGTAGTATCTTACAGGGTCGAATCCACAGAGATTGACTTTTGTGATAAAGAAAATAAATTTAGACAATGAAATGAAATTACTAAAAGAAACGTGCAATTGAATGAAGATTAATAAAATAACTGAATCAAACTAAAATGATAAAATGAATTGATATGGAGAAAGACTAAGGTTGCGAGGATCCGTCTAATAATTTATGATATTGTTTCTGATCGATTTATTTCAATTAAACTAGAATAATGATTCCGCTTAATTGGAAGATTTAGCATTTAAGATCAAGAAAAATAGTCGCTTATGATTGAGCGTGAACGATTGATGATTAAAACATTCACAAATCTATTTGAATATCACAGGGATTTCTCAAGCATTCATTGTATTCAGAAATTACAATGAATCAAGATAAATATATAGATAATCAAAATATCAAATAATAAAATCCTTCAATCGATCAAGCTCATAAAATAAATTTTACGTTGATCCGAAAATAATATTTAAATCATTAAACTTCACCTCTAACCTTAGTATGAAAATTTACCCAACAATATTCATCACAAGTGCTATAGAAATCACATAAATATTCTTCATCAGAAAATTAAAATAAAATATAAGAAATACTAGAAAACAACTTAGAAATAACAAAATTTGAAACCCAGCCGACTAATGGTCTTAACCACAAAGCATTAAAAAGGAATTAAGCAAGCTGCGAAAAATACAACAATGAAAGTGCAGGGAGAGAGTTGCCACTGACTCCCAACTTTCTCTATAGACGAAAATGTCCCCATGTCCCTTTTCCAACATAAAAGAGTAGAACCAGTGAAATAAAATTAAAATCCCACCGCCTAATGGTCTAGCCATCAAACCGACTGACTTTTCTCTTTAAATCCCTCGTCCCCCTTTCTACTCAACTCCAACTTCAATCTAATCGACCGACATCCCCTTCCAGACCTCACGTTCACTCTCCCTTTCCCACGTCAATACTCTAGCAACAATAAAAGTTCATTTCAATGAATTGACCGACACCTTACTTTCTCTCAAATCCAATTTTACGTTCCTATACCTCCAAGAAAAATCAACCCCCACGTCTTAATCCCCAGCCGAATTCTTTTTTTTTTTTTTTTTTTTTTTTTTATTTTTTATTTTTTTTTATCCCTTACTCAAATCAAGTCAAGCACGACACCTACTTCTTTTTTTCTCCCGCAAGAAAATTCAAAGTAGCCCCCTTCTCTAATCCAACGTTCCACTCTCCTCAAATCAAGTCAAGCACGGCACCTACTTCTTTTTTCCTCCACCCTCACCAACCGAACAATACATATATATAGCCACCTCCAGTTAGAAGTGAAGTCGGTTCACTCCTTTCACACTGAATTCATTCTTTAATTCCACAAATTTATTTTACTATGCTTGGCTATCAAATACCACGTTTTCAACACCGGAGGATTAAGCACTTCCAATCAAGTCCACTTTAGCCGATATCAAATATTTGATGTTCACATAAAAGTCAAGCCAAACAACAACAAGCTGCCGCCTAATTGCATTCACACTCCCACCGAAAATTCAATCCCAGCTTCTTTTTTTTCTCTTCTCACTTTTGCCATAATTCAGCCCCCTTGTATGACTTTAATGTTGTACCACCGAAAATTCTCAAGCCTCCGTGATTTTCATTCAACCATAAAGATCACATGCTTCTTGAATAATCAAAGGAAGAAAATAACCACCGATTCTTCATTTTGTATACTTTTCAATTGTCCAAGTACATCGCTTCCTTTCTTCTCTTCATTCCTCTCAATTAATATGCACTTTTGGTCAAAAGTTCCAACCGGATCCCATTTGAATTTTATTTAAGTTGAAAACAAGAAGAAAGAAATAAAACTCAAAAATAAATTAAAAGAAAAATAGATTATCAAAAATAGACTATATATGTGAGGAAATATTGTCCCATTAAATCATAATTATAAAATTAAGCATAAGCATGATATCAATCAATTAAAACTCACAACTCAAATTTATGCTTATTAACCATTTTTTCATCTAAAACCAATAATAGTGTCACGAAAAATTTAAAATACATTGGTTTTAAATAGTTAAAATATGCAATATTTTAGTTCAATCAGGATGCTCTGAAACTCAGCGAAGAACTTATTGAAACCAAGATCCTTGAATGAGACCCTGCCATCTACTTTCCAAATCTTACTCATGGTGGATCGAAAAATACCTTTGTTAACTTCTTTATCAGCTACAACCAAGATAGCTAAACATTTCTTGCTTTTTTCACTTGAGATCAGTATTGCCTCTTGATGAATAAGTATTTCTTGTTTTTCTTCCTCAGTAACACAAAGGCCCTCGTAAAGACTGGATATCTCTTTTACCATGAAAACTAGAACCTTCGACTCACAAAATATCACATAGATAGTACAGGGAGACACTATGAACAGGATGAGAAACACGTACTAAGAAACTCTTTGAACTAGGTCCAAGAGAGATACCTCTAAGTTTCGAGAACTTAGAGAGAAAAACACCCCACCTTTCTAGAGAGAGGGGACCCTCTTGTTCTTCATTGAACTTTTAAACTTATCAAAGGTAAATCACAACCTTTGTAGTGTTTCTTTTTTGTAATTTGGGTTCTTGATATAGGTTCTTCAAAGGGTCTAGATTTTAATATAATCTAAGTTCTTGAAATGAGTTCCTCAACAGATCTAGATTCTTCCATCCATTGACTTGATTTTGGCTTTCTTGGGTGAGTTTTCAAATTGATTGTGGGTTCAAGGGATTCCAATTTCGTAGGTTCATATCATTTGGTATTCAGATCAAGGTTTTCAATTAGGTCTGATTTTATCTTTTAATTTTTGCATTACTTATCAAAAAAAAAAAGGGGGGGGGGGGTTGCCGAAATTCTTATGGTTTTTGTGTGGCTTCCAAACTTCCATATTTTTCCTTTTAAAGCTGGCCGAATTACTCCTAATCCTAGGGTTTTTTGTGTTGGCTGAAATTTCATCTTGTTAGGGCTACTGAAAATTTCATCATCTAGGGTTTTCATTGATTTCCTTCTATTTTCTTGTCAATTTTTATGTCTTTGAATTCAATGTTTTGGTTTTCACAACTAAATATTATTGTTTGAGATTAAATTAGTGAGAAAAGAAAAGAAATGAAGTGAAAAAAAAGAAAAAAATGGAAAAAAAAAAGAGTATAGAAAAAAAAAAAAATTGCTTGAGCCTTATCATCAAATGGGCTTAATACATTACAATAGTTGGTATCTTGTTTTGTATTTATGCTTTCTCTTGTATAATTTCCTTGATTCTCATGTCATTGTATTCCTTCCTTGTTTCTTTTGTTCTTGTTTTCTTGGACCTAATTACTAGTTTTAATAAAATAAGGTTGTATTGTCTTGATTGAGTTCAATTAGTTCTTAAAGAACTTGAGTGGGAGAACTCTTGAGGTAAAATGCAGAGAGTGTGAAATCATTATCGGAAAAAATTTAATTAAGAGTGAAACATGAGTGGAGTGCCATTATTTGAGTATAAACAAGTAAGGGAACCTGTGAGGTGTTTTATCCACTAACATTCTTTTTTGTACAGTACATACAATGTCTCATAAAAGTAACTCATCACCAAAGGGGATGGCGGATAACTCCTTTGTGTTGCAAGCCATGCAACAACAATTTGAGTAGTTGAACATGGTGTTGGGAGAAGTGAGGGATAGGATGGATCAACAAAATGAAGTAATTAGAAATTTGCAAGGTGAGAGAGATAAGAGGAGACATGAGCCTAGAAGAGAACATGAGTATAAAGATGAAGGAGATGGTGAAGATGAGGAAGACCTAACATCGGAAGTTGGGATCGGTAGGCATAGAGGAGTTAGGCGTGAAAGAAGACTTAGGGGAAACCCAGGGGATCAGGATGGAGTAGATAGAAACCTTGGGAGTGATGACTGCAAGTGAGGATGATAATGGGGAGTGATGACTGCGAGTGAGGATGCTAGTCCAAGCAAATGTGTGATGATTATGCATGACAATGGGGAGTGATGACTGCGAGTGAGGATGATAGTGATGAGTTGCCCGAGTTGGAGGATGCTAGTGATTATGATGCAGTAGAATATCACATGACAAGTGAGTCCCTTATTGCCAGGCGTGCTTTCAACACATGTATTAAGATGGATGATGCAGAGCAGCAGAGGGAGAACATTTTTCGTACTAGATGCTACATCAATAGCAAGGTATGTAGTATGATCAATGATTGGGAGAGTTGTACTAATGTTGTTAGCACTACTTTAGTTGAGAAATTGAATTTACCTACCTTGAAACACTCTCGACCACACAAGTTGCAGTGGTTGAATGATTGTAGGGAGTTTAGGGTGGATAGACAAGTGTTAGTTACTTTTTCTATTAGAAAGTATCAGGATGAGGTGTTTTGAAATGTTGTGCCTATGCATGCTGGCCATATGTTGGGGAGGCCATGTCAGTATGATAGGAGGGTGATACATGATGATTTCAAGAACATGTATAGCTTTAGAAATGAGGCAAAACAATCAAGTTTGCTCTTTTAACTCCAAGATAGGTCTATCAGAACCAACTGAAACTGAAAAGTGAGGTGACTCAAAAAAGAAAGAGTGAAAATGAGAGTAATTAAAAAAGAAAGAGTGAAAAAGAGATTGAGGAAAAAAAAAAAAAAGAGAGTGAAAAAGAAAATAGAGAGGTGACTGAGAGTAAAGAAAAAAGAATAGAGCCACGATAGAGAAAAGAAAGAGGGCCAGCTGAGAGAAAGTAAAGATAAAAGTGAGTTTCTATGCAAAAAAGAGTGAGATTAAGAGGGCTTTCTTAGCAGATCTCCCTATGATTTTTTTTTTCTATAAAGAGTCTTATCTTAATCTTGATGAAACTAATCAGTCGCTTCCTAGTTTGGCCGTTTCTTTGTTGTAGGAGTTTGAGGATGTATTCCCAAAGGAGATGCCGAATAAGTTACCACCTATTAGAGGCATTGAGCATTAGATTGATTTTGTACCCAGAGCTGCTATTTCAAACCAACTAGCCTATAGGAGTAATCTAGAGGAGACAAAGGAGCTTCAGAGGCAAGTTGAGAATTTGATGAGTAAGGGGTATGTAAGGGAGAGCATGAGCCCATGTGCTGTACCGGTGCTACTAGTGCCGGAGGATGTGTGTTGATTGCAAAGCGGCCAACAATATTACAGTAATGTATCATCATCCCATTCCTAGATTAGATGATATGCTTGATGAATTGCATGACTCATGTATTTTCAGTAAAATTGATCTTAAAAGTGGGTACCATTAAATTAGAATGAAAAGGGGTGATGAATGAAAAATTACTTTTAAGACTAAGTATGAGCTTTATGAATGGTTGGTTATGCCATTTGGACTTACAAATGCGCCTAGTACTTTCATGAGACTAATGAACCATGTCCTACATGCCTTCATAGGCAAGTTTGTAGTTGTGTACTTTAATGATATCCTAGTGTACAACAAGAACTTAAATGAACATATTGAGCATTTGAGATATATGTGTTTGATGTGTTGAGATGTGAAAAGTTGTATGCTAATTTTAAGAAATGTACCTTTTGCATGGAAAAATTTGTTTTTCTTGGTTATGTTGTTAGTACAAAAGGTATTGAGGTGGATGAAGAAAAAGTCAAAGACATCAAGGAGTGGCCAATGCCTAAGAGCATAATTGAGGTAAGAATCTTTCATGACTTCGCTAGCTTTTATCGGCGTTTTGTTAAAGACTTTAGCACCATTGCTGCACCACTCACTGAAGTAATTAAAAAGAATGTTGGGTTTTATTGGGGAGCTAATCAAGAGAATGCTTTTACGACTATTAAACAAATGTTGTAATCTGCACCTGTGTTAGCATTACTTGACTTTAACAAAACTTTTGAGATTGAATGTGATGCCTCATGATTAGGGATTAGGGCGTCCCTGAAGTACCCTACTTATGACAAAGGGCTTTATATTCTTGTTCGTACTTTAGAGATGTGGCAGCACTACCTGTGGCCTAGGGAATTTGTGATCCACACTGATCATGAATCATTAAAGCATCTCAAGGGTCAAGGTAAGTTGAATAAGAGGCATGCTAGATGGATGGAATACAATGAGATTTTTCCATACATCATCCGTTATAAGCAAGGTAAGGAGAACATTGTTGCTGATGCATTATCTCGTAGGTATGTCGTTCTTACTTTTGTGAGTGCCAAAATGCTTGGGTTTGAATATGTGAAAGATATGTATACCAATGAGCTGATTTTTTAGATGTGTATAAGGCATGTGATAAGGCATCATTTGATAAGTTTTACAAGTATGATGGTTACTTGTTTAAAAATAAAGCAAACTGTGTGTGCCTAGTTGTTCTATACGTGAGTTATTGGTGTGTAAGGCACATGGTGGAGGATTAATGGAACACTTTGGTGTTAAGAAAACCTTAGACATTTTGCATGAACATTTCTTTTGGCCTGAGATGAAAAGAGACGTCAATTGCATTTGTGATAGGTGCATTGCATATAGAAAGACCAAATCTAAGGTTTTACCACATGGGTTGTATACAACCTTACCCATTCCTAGTGAGCCATGGGTTGACATATCTATAGACTTTGTTTTGGGGCTACCTAGGACAAAAAGGGGTAGAGATTCTATTTTTGTGGTTGTGGATAGGTTTAGCAAAATAGCACATTTCATTCCATGTCATAAAATTGATGATGCTACAAACATAGCTGACTTATTTTTCAGGGAGATAGTGTGACTTCATGGTGTGCCTAGGAGTATTGTTTCTAATAGGGATGTTAAATTCCTTAGCTACTTTTGAAAAGTTTTGTTGGAAAAATTGGGTACTACGCTTTTATTTTCCACTACTTGTCATCCACAGACGACCAGACTGAAGTAGTTAATAAGACCTTAACTTAGCTTTTACGCACTTTTGTTCAAAAGAATTTAAAAACTTGGGAGGATTGTTTTCCATTTATGGAGTTTGCATAAAATAGGACCATGTATGCTACTACTTCATACTCTCATTTTGAGATTGTTGCTTCCCAAGCCAATAAAGGGCGAAAGTGTGTCATCTTTGAACCAAGAGATTGTGTTTGGGTTCACATGTGCAAATAAAGATTCCCAATTCATATAAGGACTAAGTTGCATCCTTGAGGAGATGGACTGTTCCAAATTCTTGAGAAAATTAATGACAATGCATATAAAGTGGATTTTCTAGGAGAGTACAATGTGTCTGCTACTTTTAATGTTTCTGATCTTTCCCCTTTTGATGGTGATGAAGATTTGTGAGGTTAAATTCTTTTGAGGGGAGGGGGAATGATGGGCAAGATGGACCTAGTCATAAAAATCATTTACAAGTTCCAGATAGGCCAATTACAAGATCAATAGCTAAGAAGATCAAAGAAATAATACAAGGATTGTTGTAATCCACTTGGGATGAAACTAGCGAGAGCCCAACACTGAAGATGGGCTTGAGAGAATGAGATCTTGATCCACGTGATACAAGTTACGGAAGACATGACTTAGGATTACTTATTTGGACTTAATATTAAGTTTATTATTTTGAGGCTTTGGATTTGTTGAATAATTGGGTTTGAGTATGTTTGGCCCACATGTCTTATTTTTGTTGAACTAGAGTTTTGGGAAGGCCCTGTATTTCGCCCAAGGGTATTTTGGAGAATACATTTTCAGCCTAGGGTTTTGTTTAGGGGAAGGGTACTGTAGCATGATACTATTCATCAAGGGTAATTTTGAGAAATAGGGACTTAATTTTCAGCCTAGGGTTTTGTAAGGGTTTGGTTTAAATACTTCTTGTTGCCTCATTTTAAACAATTTATGAAATTTGGTGATTATTTCATTGTGAGTTGAGTTTTATCTCTTCTTGTTCTTCATTGAACTTTTGAACTTATCAAAGGTAAATCACAACCTTTGTGGCGTTCCCCCTTTGTAATTTGGTTTCTTGAGACAGGTTCTTCAATAGGTTTAGATTTTAATATAATCTAGGTTCTTGGAACGAGTTCCTCATCGGATCTAGATTTTTCTATCTATTGACTTGATTTTGGCTTTCTTGGATGAGTTTTTAAATTGATTGTGAGTTCAAGGGATTCCAATTCCACGGATTCACATCACCTGGCTTTTCCTCTTACCAAGTAAGGTCTTCTTGGAACTCAAAAGGTTTCTTTTCATGCTTGACAAGTTTCACTAGAGAAATGGGCCATGCATGTGGGCGTAAACTCCCTCTTCCTTTTGCTTCTTCCACTCAGTTCTTCTAGCATCCTTATGCATGTTGGACAAATGTCACACTTGCTACTTTTCTAGGTTCTAAATAATGTGTTCTCTTCTAAAATGATCAAAAACTTCTTCCCAAAACTTCTCAATATGCATTACGTCTAGATTATGTCTCAATTTCATGTTTAGCTAGTATGAAAACTAAAACAAATATGCTCTTTTCATGCAATTTAATTCATTCGATTTTGCATTTCCTCTTCCTTGAACCCTTGCCAAATTTCACATTAGGGACCATGCATAATTGTTCAAGTATAGATTGGTTAGTTTGCTTTATAGGTTGTTTTGTTCTTTCTCGTCAAAAATACTTTTGTTCTTTCTCTAACTATGCTTTGGCACCAACCACTAACAATGACCCATATAACAATACTTACACCCATAGACTAGTCTTCACGATCCATTTTGAAAGATTGGCGTATATAGGGAAGTCATTGATAATCCAAAGTAATGCCAGATGTAATCGAAACATCTATACACTAAATGCATCATATGTATCGATATCTATAATTCTTTCAATTTTCATCCACTAAAGGATTAAAAAATAGATAAATATCATTTTCTTGTGATTTGGAATCAAGAATTATCAACGACATCATAAAGTATTAATCTTTTATACTTCCAAAGGGACAAGTTGTAAGATACAAGTATTACTGGCCATATGCTGTATGGTTTGTTCATGTTATTAAATAGGTTGAACTTGTCATTCACTTGCCCAAGTTTTACTTTACGAGCATCTTTGGCAAACCAACTATATTTGTTATAAAAAAGTTTTCTAGACCCTAGAATTTGCTGGATACCTCATACAACTCGGATAATTGACACATTCTTTATTCTGTCTCATGGATTGTGCCATCTTCTTTGAAATAAATAATCTCTACAACCTTATCTTTGAGGGGAATAGTGCATCACTTCTTGAGACCCGCTTGGTTATGTTTCATTTAGGATACTCATCTTTGTCCATATTATCCTTCTAGAACAAGAAACAATAATTTGTGCATACATGTATCTTGATGTAAATAAAGCCCAATCCATGCTCCAAGCGGCAAGCCTCATTATATGAGTAAGGGCATAAGGAAATGCAGCTTTCAATAGCTTTATAACCATATTAAAAGACTTTACGCTCTAACCACCAATTATCTTGATGTAAAACAACTTCACTATAAGTAATAGCTTCGAGAAATTTGCACACGATGGATAGAGTGGACATTGTGCATCTCCCAACAACTCTTTAAGGCTGCATTTAGATGTTGAGTTGAGTTGAGATGAAAGTCGAATAAAATATTATTAGAATATTATTTTTCAATATTATTATTTTGAAATTTGATAAAGTTGAATTATTTATTATATTTCGTATTGAAATTTAGAAAAATTGTAACGATTAGATGAAATGAATTGAGATGAGTTGGGGAACCAAACTGGCCCTAAAGCTTTTGTGTTTAGGATCATAAAAGTGGTATTCTTCAATACCACCCGAATTTAAACTAGTTGTCTAACACAAAGGATCCCACTTGGTTGTCATCAAACATATCATCTACATCATCAATGTAGTCACCAAATCAGATCCATCATCTCTATCGTTTGAAAGAGTGGCATTAAAAGATTCTTCCTTTCCATGAATTATGTATTATGTGCAATTAATATCAATCCATTTGATGAACAAATGATCCCTCCAAACAACATCGGATGGAAATAGCTATTACCTACCATCTTTAACATGGGCACCTAATGGCATCACTCCCAAGGCATTGACTTGAGCCATGGATATGAATTGATTTAATTCTTTTAGCATATCTGTTTGACTGCAATCTATCTTCAATATGCATCAAGGCATTATCCATCTAAAGCTTGGTAAAAAATAATACAAAAGTACTAAACTTAGCATAAAGAAAAGACTTTTGACAGAAAATAAAAACATATTCATGGTTATTTGTAAGAGAAAATAACATAGGGTCATTGACCGGGCTCACCAAGATATGAGAATTTGGTCAACTTAGAGATTGAAAAAAGTGGGCAAGACCATAATATGTGATAACCCGTTTTTACGTGTATTTTTACTAAAGGGTTGTTTTTAATTTAATTAATATATTGGTTTATTTATTTTAAATTAATGTATTTTAAATTGGTTTTAATTTATTTGATATCATGTATAATTTATTTTAGTCGTTTTACGGTTTTTAATATCGTTTTCGACGGATTTGTTTTTAGTTTCCGGAGTGAGGACTGGACCTCATTTCTTTTCTTTTCTCTTTTTCTTTTTCCCTTTTCCCTTTTCTTTTTCTTCTTTTCTTTCTTTTTCTTCTTCTTTCTTCCCCGTTTTCCCTCTCCCGAGCGCTACCCCTTCTTTTTCCCCTTACCGTTGCTGCCACTTCGGCCGCCCATTGCGCCGCCGTCTGGCGGCTGTGTTGTACACAACCCCCACCATTCTCTTCCTCTCCCACCAGAGATTATCCCCACCAATTTTCAAAGCCATCGGACCAGCCGTTTTCCGCCACGAGCCCCTGGAAGTCACTGCACCTGCTCTGTTTTTTCCCCTGTCACCGTTTGCTTTAGCAGCACAGAACCGCCGCTCGCCGGTGGCTTGGCCTACACCACCCACCCAGTTTTCTTCCCCTCTCACTGGTGAACATCCCCACCAAGTTTCACCTCCATCCGAGCCACCGTTAGCCACCACGAGCTCCTCCAAGCCATAAGGTTTTTCACCGATTCCGGCATCGTCGCACCACCTCCGGCCACCATCTCTTCACAGCTTCTTCCCCTACCTCTTGCCGACCTAAACCACCCATTTCCGGCCTCGATCCGTTGCCGGAGCAGCTCCCACGAGCTCAACTCCGTTCAGCCCCTTTTTGGCCTTCGACCGCCATTTCCACCACCACCCATGGCCAAAACTCATTTCCTTTAACTTCATAAACATCCCTAGACCATTCTCTATCAATCCTGAGCCTTGGTTTGTCCCCGTTCAAAAATGGGTAATTTATTACCCACGACCACAGTGTAAATTACACTGTTACGTTGCTTTTCTTCAGCCGTTTGCAACGTCACGAGCTTTCAAAAAATACCATATACAGTTGTAAGTATTTTCCAAATTCTACTTTTAGATTTAAATATATTTTGCTCTTTCAATAAATATTTATCTGTTGGTTGGTTGATTCCGGACTGAGTCCGAGGAGTTCGGGGGTCGGATGGTTTGAGAACGGAGTGATTGGTTATGTTTGTTTGTGATTTGGTTGGTTATTCATGCCATGAGGCGTGCGTTGCATATTGCATATTTGTGCATTTTATTTTTAATTGAGAAAATCCCGTCTTATTGGCGTAAATGGTTTTCGGGTGTGTGTGTCTCACGAGCCCAAGCCGGGATGAGTTATTATCTCAGTGGAGCTCCTCTGGTCACTCGGGAGTAGATAATACTGAGTGACATCCCCTGGGTTGTCGCAGGGCGATGACCGGATCGCACGATATGGTAACGCTATCTTGTCGACTCCGTGGTCCCTAGAGTGGTGGGGACTAGAGGATGGCCTGGACAGGTATGCACGGGGCACGAGTCTGGGTATCGCTCATTTAGGTGTCACATGCGCAGTCGTTACCTGCAATGTGGCACAGAGCCAAGGTGTGCGGATGATCCATAGGGGAGATCATGGTGCATGCATAATTGGATCGTTTTTATGGTTTTCGGATGTGGGCCATTTTCTGGAAAAATGGCGAGATTTGGTTTTGAGGCTTTTGATTCATTTTCTGGGAAAATGGTGGTTTGGGCCATTATCTTGGATAATGGCGAGGATGTGTTGAGTCTTTTGATCCATTTTCTGGAAAAATGGTGGTAGCGGTTTTGGGCCATTATCTGGGATAATGGCGAGGAATGGTTTTAATGGTTATGTTTTTAGGCCAAATGGGTTTTTGGCGTGCGTGGAAAAATTATGATTTTATAGGACATGTGCATTGCATTCTTTCATGCATATTGTTGAGTTTAATATGTTTTTATCTAGTGATATTTGGATTTTACTTACTTGCGGCACCATTTTTGGTACCGTAGATTTTGATGCAGAGATCGAGAAGGAGGAAGAGGCTGAGCCCGAGGATGCGGCTCCGCCGGAGGTCTGAGTTGAAGTTAATATCTTGTTGTTGCTTTGAATTATATTTGGATCTTGTAATATTTTATTATGTATGTTTTTGAACAATTTTGTATTAAACTAAGAAAGATTTTGGTACTTAATTTATGACTTTACCTTTCGCTGCGTGTTTCTTCGTGCACATTTGTCTTGCACACACTTGGCACTCGTCGATAGGGTGGTAACCCGTGTTGTCACCATTCGGACGTCTCGATTTCCCTGTGTCCGTACGTGGGGATTTGGGGGCGTCACAATAATGATAATTGAAGTTCTCAAGTTTCACGTAGATTGCTATGCTCCAAGACTCTAGTTATTTCATTAAGTAGGGTATCGTTACTTGTCTATGTTTAGTCATATGATATTAATAGCAAAATATCATCTCATTCACTCCCATGTTCATTAGTGGTGTTATGAAGTACAAAAAGTACTAGTGTGATGGGACAGTTTGTCACACTCCATGGGATCATCTAGCTCTCTTTACCAAACTTCATGGGGATTTGGGGGTGTCACAGGTGGTATCAGAGCGGTCCGACTCTGAGTAAAACCACATATCCTGTAGGTAGTACTAGAATGTTTTTAAGGTTATGTTTTGAAATTTATTTTAAGTAAAGTTGCTTTTTGACATGTTTTATATGTTTGAATTTATTTGAGCTAGTTTGCTTGTGTTTATTTATTTCGTTATGTTATTGCATGCTGGTTTCTTTTTGTTTTCTTGTTATGTGGTTTCGATTTTGGTCTTTGTTTTATGTTGTTGGTTTTAATCGTTTTTCTTAGAGGGGCTCAAGGGTTGTGTTGTGGCAGGAAGGCGGTATAATCGAGGATGCTATTATTAGGCATGAACATTTAGTGTAGTAGGCTTGAATTTTTAGCGATGTGGTTCGCTTGTATGATGTTGAGGTCTGAAGAGAATGTCATGGTTTAGGCAATCTTTGTAAGGTGGGAACTCACGTAGCAATGAGGAGAGGAATTAGCTTTAAGTCGCTTAAGATGATTGAGGTCAAGTTTTTGTAGAATTTATGGAACGAGACTATAGTATAGGAGAGCGTAGGTTCAACAAACTTTAAGGATATGTTTAAGGGAATTTTATTTAAGGTTCGGGGTCTTTTTCCACTGTGACCTGGTAGTGCATTAAAGAAAGAATTTAATGATCACTTCTTTCTTGCTTCCTTGAGGTGGCAAAAAGCAAGAGAGTTCTCAAGCTTGGTCCAAGGGAGCATGATCGTGGAACAGTACGCCCAAATATTTATAGAATTTGGGCGATTTGCTCCCCACCTCATCGCCTCAGAGGAGATGCAGGCCGAGTGTTTCCAAGAGGGTCTACGTCCTGATATACGCCGAATGGTGGTCAGCCACCGGATATCCACTTTTCAGGATTTAGTGGATGTGGTCACTCTTGCAGAGCGAGAGGTTAATTTGAGTATGGGCTCCCCTCCAGGACAAAAGAGACAGAGTTTTACTGGTGAAGGAAGTAGATCGAGTTCGCCTCAAAAGTTTGTTCAGCGGACCGGGACTCGACCACAAGCAGCCTCGGGAGTGCGTATGGGAGGACAAGTGCCAGTTTGTGTAAGATGTAATAGAGCTCACGAAGGCAAGTGTCGTCTGGGTAGTAACCAATGTTTTGAATGCGGCCAGACTGAGCATCTTGCTCGTGAGTGCCCTAGTCAAGTTCAAGAAAGCCGTGGAGCTCGTCATAGTGGTAGAACTAACCAGAGGCAATTAACTCGGGCTCGAATGTACACAGTGACTCTTGGTACTGTTGGAGGCGAGGTTACGGAGACTGAGAATGCTAGAGTCATGGCATGATCTGGGTGATCTTTTAGGAAAGTAGAATAATTGAGTTCTTTGGTTCCGTAGAGTTTATGAAATGGTCTATAATGTAGTAGGTTGTAAGTTCAACAAATTTATGATAGATTTTATGAGGTTTCAGCAAGGTTTTAAAGTTTAGGGCGTTATAGATTTTAGGAATATAAGTTTCTGGTAATTAAGGTGTTAGGTTCGACAAGCTTTGGGGGGAAATAATTAAATTTCGAGTTTTAGATTTTGTGATTCGGATGAGTACTTTGGTAGCAATTAGGGCTTTAGATTTTACAAGCTTTTAAGGTGAATGTTTTGAATTAAAGCCACCAATCTTGAGAATTTCAAAAAATGATTTATTATCTATTAATGTTTTAGAATTTGAAAGATTTGAGAAGTCGATTTTTTCTATTATGGGATGTAAGTTCTTTGATCCTAGAGGTTCCGGAAGATGATTCTTGTTTGATTTAAGGTTTTAGAATTGCAGAATTGAAGGACTGATTTATAGTAGGAATTGAGTTCTTAGTTTTACAGATTTAGTGCTGTAGCTTGATCTACTCTAGTGAGTGATTAGTTTGTAACCATTAAAATGAGGTTGATTAGAGTTGAGTTATTGATATGAAAATTTTCCTAGAGCAGATTTCTTTGAGAATTGGAGGTAATGATCTAGTTCGTGTATTTCTTTGAGGATTGAAGATATCGAGCTAGTTTAGAAAATAATTATTGTTAACTCGAGATTGTAGTAGCAAATCTTAGGAAATGATTCTATCGATTCGAAAGGTATAGGTTCATCAGGGTGTTGGAAATAGTAGATTTTGTGTTGGTATTGAATACGATTGAATTTGAGGTTATATGATCCGTAGACTTTTGGGAATGGATTCTTAGCAGGTTTAAGGTCATTCTCGGTACCAAACTTTAAGCAATGACTGGTTGCTGATTTAAGGATATAAGTTGAGTAGGTTTAGGAATGATTCCTGCTGAGTTGAGGATATAAGTCCAGATGATGGAAATGTGATAATGGATCACTTGTACGTTTGAATGATTTTTGGTGTTGGCTAAGAGTGCATGGGATCGATGAGTAGTAAGGGTACGTATGTATGGATTTTGGAGAGTGCTGGTCCTAGTCTCATTTATTTTTGGCTTGGTAGGAGTTGAAGAGGAATCAGTATGGTAATATTAAATTCAAGAGATTTTTTGGCTTTGAGTTGTTTGGTAAGTTGAACGGAATGTGCAATCGAAGCGGGTTACCCATTGGGATGGTGGTTTGAAACGACCGTTGTGTTTATCTTGAGAATTAATTGCGACTTGAAGTCATAGGAATTTAAATTGGTGAGGCTATACTTTTCTTTGGAGATCAAGTATCCAGTTGGGAGAATTGGGGATATGGTTATTTAACTTGAAAAGAGATCGTTAGGTCACCATGTGTAGTGTATGAAGTAATAAATCTTGGAAGTTGAAACTTATGCATCAAAGGTGGGTAGCATAATCATATGTATGCAGTAATAAAGCAGTAGGATCCATGAGTGTTGTTTAATAATTTTTGATGGATTGAAGATTTAAACAGTATGGCCTGTCTTGAGATTTATTTGTGAAGTGTTATTGAAGGAATTAGTTGTACTAAAACTAGAGTTTTTGAGAGTACAATAGGTGGGTGAGTTACCATGAACGTTTCGATTATATCTAGGTGAAGTCAATGGTAGTTTATAGTGAGTTAGTTATTGCAAGATTAGATGTTATTCAAAATAGAGGTAATGAGCTTGAAGTGTGGGATACCAGATAGAAGTTATAGGCGCTCTCGTTGGTTGGCCGGGAAGGACTTGGGCCTTTTGGAGATGTTCCTTATCTTTAGAAGAGACAGGTGTATGTTGGGATGATGTTATGTGTTTTCAATTTGGGGCCTGGAGGTTGATTAGTACTGGTTTTTGTCATCAATCAATGGGTGTATTTTTGCGGAATGTTGGTTTTCGTTTGGGGCAGCAATGGCCAACTGAGGAATGAGTGGAGATTTTTGGTTTTTGGAGGCATACGATTTTCTATGGAAATGTGGTAAAGGTTTTCTTGTGATTAGGTGTGGATTGAACTTGTACTTCATGATATTAATTTTTGAGGATATAAACTTTAAGTATTTTGATGAGTTATCAGAGTGCGCGCGAAAGCATAATTTTTGGAGAAACTTAGAAGTTCAAATTTTGTATCGACTTGGAAGATTTAGTAGTAATTCAAAATTTTAATGGGAGATTAATCTTTTGGTCGTGCAATTTGGTTTATGGATGGTTAACTTTGGAAGTGGCTATTAGGTTACCAAAGTTGGAATGGGATGAAAGTTTGGAAGGTAAAGCAGAGATATCGTTGATATTAGTGATTTATGGGGTGAAGTTAATAACCATTGGATTTGTTGGGAGTTGTCGATGATATGTATTTCTCAAATATGTTCGGAGTTGTATCTTGTATCTGTTTGGCGCTGATGGTTGATCTTGCAAATTTTGAGGACGAAATTTGTTTTTAAGGGGGGAGGATGTGATAACCTGTTTTTACGTGTATTTTCACTAAAGGGTTGTTTTTAATTTAATTAATATATTGGTTTATTTATTTTAAATTAATGTATTTTAAATTGGTTTTAATTTATTTGATATCGTGTTTAATTTATTTTAGTCGTTTTACGATTTTCAATATCGTTTTTGGCGGATTTGTTTTTGGTTTCCGGAGTGAGGATTGGACCTCATTTCTTTTCTTTTCTCTTTTTCTTTTTCCCTTTTTCCTTTTCTTTTTCTTCTTTTCTTTCTTTTCTTTCTTTTTCTCCTTCTTTCTTCCGTGTTTCCCCTCTCCCGCGCGCTACCCCTTCTTTTTCCCCTTACCGTCGCTGCCACTTTAGCCGCCCATTGTGCCGCCGTCCGGCGGCTGTGTTGTATACCACCCCTACCATTCTCTTCCCCTCCCACCAAGTTTCACCTCCATCCGAGCCACCGTTAGCCACCACGAGCTCCTCCAAGCCATACGGTTTTTCACCAATTCCGGCGCCCTCGGACCACTTCCGGCCACCATCTCTTCACAGCTTCTTCCCCTACCTCTTGCCGACCTAAACCACCCATTTCCGGCCTCGATCCGTTGCCAGAGCAGCTCCCACGAGCTCAACTCCATTCAGCCCCTTTTTGGCCTTCGACCGCCATTTCCACCACCACCCATGGCCAAAACTCGTTTCCTTTAACTTCATAAACATCCCTAGACCATTCCCTATCAATCCCGAGCCTTGGTTTGTCCCCGTTCAAAAATGGGTAATTTATTACCCACGGCCACAGTGTAAATTACACTATTACGTTGCTTTTCTTCCGCCATTTGCAACGCCGCGAGCTTTCGAAAAATACCATATAGCGCTGTAAGTATTTTCCAAACTCTACTTTTAGATTTAAATATATTTTGCTCTTTCAATAAATATTTATCTGTTGGTTGGCTGATTCCGAACTGAGTCCGAGGAGTTCGGGGGTCGGATGGTTTGAGGACAGAGTGATTGGTTATGTTTGTTTGTGATTTGGTTGGTTATTCGTGCCATGAGGCGTCGTTGCATATTGCATATTTGTGCATTTTATTTTTAATCGGGAAAATCCCATTTTAGTGGCGTAAATGGTTTTCGGGTGCGTGTGTCTCACGAGCCCAAGCCGGGATGGGTTATTATCTCGGTGGAGCTCCTCTGGTCACTCGGGAGTGGATAATACTGAGTGACATCTCCTGGGTTGTCGCAGGGCGACGACCGGATCGCACGATACGGTAACGCTGTCGTGTCGACTCCGTGGTCCCTAGAGTGGCGGGGACTAGAGGATGACCTGGCCAGGTACGCGCGGGGCGCGAGTCTGGGTATCGCTCGTTTAGGTGTCACACGCGTAGTCGTTACCTGCGGTGTGGCACAGAGCCAAGGTGTGCGGATGATCCATAGGGGAGATCATGGTGCATGCATAATTGGATCGTTTTTATGGTTTTTGGATGTGGGCCATTTTCTGGGAAAATGGCGAGATTTGGTTTCGAGGCTTTTGATCCATTTTCTGAGAAAATGGTGGTTTGGGCCATTATCTGGGATAATGGCGAGGATGTGTTGAGGCTTTTGATCCATTTTATGGGAAAATGGTGGTAGCGGTTTTGGGCCATTATCTGGGATAATGGCGAGGAATGGTTTTAATGGTTATGTTTTTGGGCCAAATGGGTTTTTGGCGTGCGTGGAAAAATTATGATTTTATGGGACATGTGCATTGCATTCTTTCATGCATATTGTTGAGTTTAATATGTTTTTATCTAGTGGTATTTGGATTTTACTTACCTGCAGCACCATTTTTGGTACCGTAGATTTTGATGCAGAGATCGAGAAGGAGGAAGAGGCTGAGCCCGAGGATGCGGCTCCGCCAGAGGTCTGAGTTGAAGTTAATATCTTGTTGTTGCTTTGAATTATATTTGGATCTTGTAATATTTTATTATGTATGCTTTTGAACAGTTTTGTATTAAACTAAGAAAGATTTTGGTACTTAATTTATGACTTTACCTTTCGCTGCGTGTTTCTTCGTGCACATTTGTCTTACACACACTTGGCACTCGTCGATAGGGTGGTAACCCGTGTTGTCACCATCCGGACGTCTCGATTTCTCCGTGTCCGTACGTGGGGATTTGGGGGCGTCACAATAATGATAATTGAAGTTCTCAAGTTTCACGTAGATTGGTATGCTCCAAGACTCTAGTTATTTCATTAAGTAGGGTATCGTTACTTGTCTATGTTTAGTCATATGATATTAATAGCAAAATATCATCTCATTCACTCCCATGTTCATTAGTGGTGTTATGAAGTACAAAAAGTACTAGTGTGATGGGACAGTTTGTTACACTCCATGGGATCATCTAGCTCTCTTTACCAAACCCCAAATCAAGAAGGCAGACAACAATTCAAATGATTGAAGAAATCATATCAAAGTCTACAACATCATCATTGATAGACTAAGTGCCTATTCAATAGAAAAAGTGTTTATTGGGAGTAAAATAAGTTATTGTACTTGCAATTGCAAAATGAAGGTGATAGATCAACATGCTACTTCAGGACATAAATGAATCATCTAAGCATATGCAACATTGAAGAGGGGAAAAGAAAATAAACATGCACACTATCTCATAATCATTTCTTGAAAGTGCCATGGATAGAAAAATGAATCATACCTTTATTACATATAGAATTTATAAAGAACAAGAACATACTCATTAAAAGAATATGCATGTTTATATGTCTAATGATTGATATAAGATGGAAATCATATAGCATGTGTAGAGATAATAGAGTTTTAATTTTTATTTTTTATCAAAAGTAAACACCATAATAGAGAACAAGGTAATAGAAGAAAAAAAATGTAAAAACAATAGTACAAAACACTGTAATGTCATGACCCAATGCATGAGATTCTACAATTTCCACATGAACTGCCATTAGTTGTACTTATATTGAAGGGATTAGCTCCTGCTCATCTAATGTTTGGGCTTACCCACATAAATAAACGAAAATATAAACCCAAGGAAAACTAAGGGGTCAAGATTAAGTTCTCCAACGTTGTAAATAAATGGAAAAATAAAACCAAAGCAAACCAAAATAGGATGCATAAGAAACATATACAAATATCTCAATTATGATAATTAATCAGACCAAACAAAATGCAGACCAAAGTGGCACGTAGAGTTACAAGCACATGAAAACTTATAGCTATATATGTGAAACCTGCATTCGGATACACTTTTGAATGCTTTGGTAATGATTTACAAAGTTCACAGCCTAGGTACAACAATATCATAAGTTATATGGGGATCCCTATAGGTAAGCTCATCTTCATATCAATGGGCCAATATAGTTCACATAAGGCTAGTGAAATAATTATATATTCTTTCTCTAAGTGAAGAAAGCACATCTAAGCACTTGTGTTGCCCATCTATGCAAGTTATAACTAATGGTATTAAGGCCATAAAAAGAAAAGGAAAGTTATTATTTACAGTTTCTGAGGTATGAACCCATTTACTCATGAACAATAAAAAACTATCTCAATGTTATCTTCTTTTCTTTCTATAATATAAATAACTTTTTGATTAGTAAACTAATTAGAATTTCGAAGGTGTCAATTGCAATCTCAGTTTCTACCATATTATTTTGGATGGAAGAGTAAGTGTCAAATAGAGTGTGAAGAAAAAGAACCTCAAAATAAGACATGCATATAATGCTTACTAGTTTGATTTATTCTTGAAATACTTTTTCTTGTTCTTGTTTTTCTCCTATCCTCACCATGCCTAACTACCAGGGACTACAACTAAACATTGATATAGTGGATCCATTCAGAACTGATTGAACCCAACTTGCATATCATTAATTTAACACTACAAACAGAATCTGGAATTCTCCGCTGTTGGGATTTTGGGAGCCCTTTTTTATGTTTTGTATATTCTCAACCAAGAAAACAAAGACCATATTCATTCATTACAAATAAGGCACCCTTTTGATCTATTGTATTTGCGTTGAAGCTACAGAGAGAGAAAGGATAGAACAAAAAAATAGAGAAAAGAAAACAACATAAGTGCTTTACCAATCCAAGTATAATGTGGGAATCCAAGTAAGCATGTAGTTTTGGCATTTTTTTTTTTTTTTTTTGAAAAGAAAACTCTTGAACCATTTCATTGAATTAAAGAGGAGATACATTGAGGAATATCCTCCATTATTACAATTAGATCAAAAATGGAAAGAGAATTTTTTGCTAAAACATGGCTAACATAATGCCATTTCTCCTAACATGAGAAACCTCTCATCTAGCAAACTGTTTCATCAAATTTCTTGTTTCAGATAAGAAGATTGATGCACTACTAACACCTTCCTTGTCATCATGGAGAGTATTGATAACTTGCAAAGAATCACCTTCCAATATGACTTGTCTCAGGCCTAATTCCGTGCCAAATTTGATAGCTTGAAGTGGCCCATATGACTTGGCAAGCAAGGGGTTTGGGAATAGATGCTTGTTATGTCTCACAGTAGCTATAATATGCCCCTCACAATCTCTTACCACCACTCCAACTCCTATTAGAATTTTTTGCTTATTCACTAAGCTATCCCAGTTGATCTTGTACCACTGTGGTGGTGGATGATTCCAAGTAGCTAGAGATGTGCAGAACTTGGTGGGCTTGGTGACTGATTTGTTGTTCTCTTCTTGTAACAAAGCAAGTGTAACTTGAGCTTCTCTTATAATAGAATTTGGGTGCCTAAACTCATTGTTGAAGACAAAACAGTTTCTCCTCCACCAAATTCTCTGAGCCACTATAACAAATTCCTGGATTAAAGGATCGTCCATTAGGTCTATGAGGGAGTAAAAAAGTTCCACAAAAGAGGAGGGGGACAGGAAGCTTTTTTGTAATATTTTAGAAGCTTGACACCAGACATCCTTGGCTGAGACACAACTCCATACTCCATGCACCATTGTTTCTTCTTCCTTATGGCATATAGGGCATAGTGGGTGATCCACTATCCTTTTCTTCTGCAAATTAGCTTGAGTTGGAATGGCCTTGAGGCAAGCCCTCCATAAGAATACCTTGTCACCAGGCTGTACCTGCAATTTTCATAGGTGTTGCCATACTTCCTTAAGTTTATTGCTGCAAGAAGCTTGGCCAATGTTTGCTTGATCTCGTGCCTTTTCCATGTGATAGGCATTTCTTATTGAAAACCTACCATCCTTAGTCCCCTACTAGATTATTTTATCCCTAGCATTCATGGAGCTAAAAGGGGTTTGTAGTATCAGGTTGGCTTCCCTTTCCTCAAACACCTCCCTCACAAGTGTTTCCTTCCATTTATTTGAGGTATGGTCAATTAGTTTAGAAACCTTTCTAGGAACTGGATGACCAAGCCATTTTTCTTGCCAAATTTGAACCTCTTTACCATTACAATCCTTCAACAAGTTCCAGCTTCCACCACTTGTCTAGCAGCCATGAAGCTTCTCTACAGAAAGGATGGTTTTGAATCCAATTTGGCTTACATGAAAAAATTGTTTTGGAAATATTTAGAATTCAAGACTTTAGCTACAATTGAATCAGGTTCTTGTAGTAGTCTCCAACACTGTTTAGAGAGCATAGCCATGTTGAAGCACTCGAGGTCCCTATAGCCCATATCCCCATCCAATTTTGCCCTTTCCATTGTTTTCCAAGAAACCTAATGAGTTTTATGTTCCCTCTCCTTCTGGCCTCACCAAAAGTTATTGATGACACTATTGATGGAGTGCAGCAAGGTTTTGAAAAGTTTCAATACACTCATTGTGTAGGTGGGAAGGGCTTGGACTACTGCTTTTATAAAGATTTCTTTCCCAGCTTGAGATAGACTTTTCACTTTGTACCCATTGATTCTTCTTCTGACTTAAGGATTCCTTTGAAAGAATCATTTTTGTTTCTTCCCACAATAGATGGCAACCCGAGATATTTTTCATAGGTCATGGAGGACCTCGTTCCAGCAATTGACAAGATGTAGTTTTAAGTCAACCTGGAGGTGTGCTTGCTGAATATAATTGAAGTCTTGTCCATATTTAACCTCTGCCCTGAAGCTTCTTCATAGACTTTCAGTAGATTAAACAGCCTACCCCATTCAAAAGCATTGGTTTTGCAGAACAAGAGGCTATCATCAACAAAGAAAAGGTGAGATACTCGAAGTGGGCCTCTTGCTATTGGTACACCATGAATTGCACCAGTTGCCTAAGCTTTCTCAATGAGTTTACTAAGGGCTTCTATACATAGGATGAAAACGTAAGGTTAAAGGGGGTCACCTCGTCTAATACCTCTTGTGGGGTGAAAGACCTCTTGTGGTACTCCATTGACCATAATGGCATATGAGACAGTTTCAATACATCTCATAACTAGGCCCACCCATTGATGACAGAAGCCCATCTTCTGTACATAGGAACTCTCGCTCAATTCTATCATATGCCTTGCTCATCTCGAGTTTTAAGGTCATGTATCCCTCATTTCCTATCATCTTAGCCTTCATTGTGTGCAAAGCTTCAAGGCAACAATCACATTGTCTGTGATTAGTCTGTTAGGAACAAAGGTTGACTACAGTGGGGATATTATGGAGGGTAAGATTTTCTTGAGTCTATTGGCCATTATTTTGGATATCAGTTTGTATAAAACATTGCAGAGGGATATGGGTCTGAACTTAGAAACTTTGGTGGGGTTTTTCTTCTTGGGAATAACGGTAATGTAAGTGCTATTTATATCAGATAAGCTGCCATTTGCATTAAGAACATGAAGCACTGCTGTACTGATTTGATCACCCACTAACCTCCAGTGTTTTTGGTAGAAAGTTGTAGGATATCCATCAGGGCTAGGAGAGCTAAGCCCATTCATTTTAAAGAGGGCATCTTTCACCTCCTGTTGAGTGTAAGGCCTCAGGAGCATTTCATTTTGTTCCTCTGTAACAGAGGCCTCCAGTGGTTCAAGGCAATCTACAATATTCACAGGATTAGAAGAAGAGAATAAGTTTTGAAAATACTCTTCGAATACGTTAGATATCCCTGCTTTTGATGTGACATATTGCCCATTTTCATCAACTAGTCTCTTGATCAGGTTTGTTTTCTTTCTCTGGATGGCACATTGATGAAAAATTTTGTGTTTCTATCCCCTTCTCTCAGCCATTTTTGTTTGGCCCTTTGTTTCCATTTGATGTGATCTTCTTCAAGTAGCTTCTCTATCTTCTTTTGCACCTATTTAATGGTTTTTGTAAGATGACCTTCATTTGCCTTTTGTAGTTCAGATCCATAGTCCCAAAGTCTCTTGAGCTCTTCCTTGTGACTTCCAGCGTGTTGTTTGTTCCATTGGACCAGGTCTAGTCTGCATTGGTTCAAGCTTTCAATGACCTGGTGTAACTTGTTATCAACTCTTCTAGGTGAGTTCCAGGCCTTCCTCTACTATTCCATGGCAATCTTCCCTCAAGGCCCAATTGGCCTCATATCTGAATGGCCTAGTTGTTCTGGTTGAATCAACTTGAAACTGCTCCATGGTAATGAGAATGGGGCAGTGGTTTGAGCTTAAAGTTGGGAGGTTATAGACTTTTGAGAATGGGAATAACTTAGACCATGCCACGTTGCAAAGAGCTCTATCAATCCTCTCTTTAATAAATGTCTGTCCTGACCTACCATTGGTCCATGTAAATTTATTGCCATTATATCCCATATCAGAAAGAGAGCATGATTCAATAGTTGCTCTGATGGCTTCCATCTGGTTGAGTGGTCTTTGCCTGCCCCCACACTTTTCTCCTAAACTAAGTACCTCATTAAAATCACCAACACATAACCACCCTTTGTCCCTATTAGGCTTGAGAGCTTTTGGAGGCTGCCAGCTTTCCTTTCTTTTTGTTGTGTTAGGATTCCCACAGAAGCCTGTAAGAACCCACTCTCTACTAGCTGTTTTCCCTCGAATCAGAAAAGATATGTAGTGTTGAGTGTATGACAGAACCTCAGCCTCCACATCTTCACTCCAAAAGAAAGCTAGCCCTCCACTAAGCCCTTACTTTCAATGACAAAATTGTTGGCAAATTGCAGTTGCCTCTTAAGTCTTTCAATACTGTTTCTTCTAGCCTTGCTTCCATCAAGAAAACAAAGGATGGGAGCTTGGTTTGCACCAGTTGGTGCAAGTCTTGAACTGTCAGTGGGTTCCCAAGCCCACGACAGTTCCAACTTAGGCAAATCATAGCTCTTGGTGGGGCTGTGAGACAGCCTCCACCATATTAGATTGATGTAGTTCCATTGGGTCATTATCCTCCTCTCTTGCTTTTTTGGCTATGGACCTGGTGTGTCTTCCCTGAATCAGCTTGATGGGTCGCTTTTTGTGGTTTGATATACCTGCTTTAATCTTTGATAGGCTTAACTTAAGCCCTACAAAACAGTTATCTTGGGCCCTTCTTTTCCAGCTGGTCATTTTTTTGCTTTGTTTTAGCTCCTTGACTTGTTCAGTCGTGTATTGGTTCAGGGATGCTACTTGGGCCTTAAGGTCACTCGAAGTCAGTTGTGCATGAACCACTTTTTCAGCAGCTCTGCTTTTCATATAAGCTTTTTGAGGCAATGGCATAGGATTCTTTTCTTTCACTGATTTGGTAGTTACCAACCCCTCTTGGAAAGGTGTTGGCTGACTTTCCTTTTTGGTTATAGCTATTGGAGAGGTCAGGTTCCTGCCATCCTGCTATCTACTCTTCGCTGGTGCTTTAGCTATAGGTATAGGAGTTTCAAAAAATGGTTCTTGGCCCCCCTGGCTAATTTCTAGTCTTCATTCTGGTTTCTGTTTTGACTCAAATGGACTTCATCCCTAACCTCCTCTCCTTTCTTCCATGACTGCCTCTCTGAACCATCTTCCTGGTACTCTTCATTTCCATACTTTTTGAAGATCAGGTCACTCTCCCTAGCTGCAGCTGCTCTTAACCAAGCTCCATATTGTTTCTTCCCTTCATTTCGAGTTGAGATGCATCCCTATATAGAGTGCTTGATGGTACCACAGTTAAAACATAAAGATGGTAATCTTTCATATTTCAACTGAACCAAAGATTTTTTTTTCCTTCTATAGATATGAACATACTCTTAGAAGAGGTTTTGTTATGTCCAGTTCCACTCTAATTCTTAGGTACATCCCCCAGCCAATGCCTTTTTGGTCAGCATGAACTTGAAGCACCTTCCCTACTATATTGCCTATCTGCAGTCCAATATCCTGTGTCATACAACCAAAAGGCATATTGAAAACTTGAATCCAAAATTCCTCTTTGTTGAAAGTGACTTCACCAATGGACTTGCTGCTGTTAAGGACCTGCAAGTATATTAGCCACCTATCGAAAGACCAAGGTCTCCCAACAGATACTCTCTTCATGTCTTCCTTCAAGTTAAACTCAACCAAGAACTTGTTGGATCCAACTTAAGAAAACTGGACCCAACTATCACATCTCCATACCTTAGTCATTATGACTTTGAAAGCTTCTTTATTCACAAACTTATCAGCCACTATCATTGCTAGCAGGCAGAACTTGCCATGGTGCATTGCATTGTTCATTGTAGCTACTGGTAGAATCAGTCCTTCTCTTTCTTTATTACTGAGACAAAGGCCTTCCCATTGTTAAGCTAGTTCTTCCTCCATGTCATACCCTTCAAACTGGTAGCACTAGCTCAAGAGACTCACTCTATGCTAGAGAGAAACCTCATCCTGAAAGGAGAGGACTTTTCACCAAGAAGAAATTAATGGAATGATTGAAAAACGATGTAGTTTTGGCATTAGTCAACAACTTCAAATTGTGTATTCATATATGATGGGAATATATAAAAAACTCAATCATATAAATAGAGAAATATAATAAAGCTAGATTTTGTCCCGCATATGGTCCAAGGCTTTTAGAGGTAGCATCGTTTGGGTTTGGGGCAACAAAAATGGTGACAATGAGTACGTACGAGAGCCGCTAGGATAGCGGCAGAAAGATAGGGATGCTTAACATATATATGGGACTTTCTTAAAGGCGGATGAGATTTTGGGCTCTACTATCAACCTATTTACACTTTCAAAATGGGGATTGAGAGAGTTAGGAGAGGTAGATTAATTTTCATAAATGTGAGAATTAAGATGATGTGGGTTTAGTATATAAAAGATATTAATTTCCACAACGAAAAATCACCTCAAAGAAATATTCGTGCTTTTCACAAAAAATTTACCCATGATATATAGTTATCAATAAGAGGAGTATTTTAATTGGGGTGAGGATAAATCCCAGCAAAAAGAAAAATGTTGTCAAAAAGTGTACGCTTTGCTCACTGAGAAATGTTGTGTCAACACTATGATGGCAAAAACCATTTATTGCTATGACTTTTACATCACCATGAATAAGTCCTTACAATTGCATTAATTCTTTACATAAGCATGCTTCTTGTGGGGTGAAAACAAATATTTTCATTAACTTATGAGCCGCTGGAAAAATAGTGGCCGCAAAAGGTGTTGTATTGTCACGTTGAAATGTAGTAAAGTCAATAATTACAGTTGCCTTGTTGGACAAAATGTCAAGACATTCTAAAAGTGATAGTACCATCTGGGCAAGGACGAGATTAGTCTGGATGTTGTCAAGTTGAAGTAATAGTTGCATGTCATGCACAACATAAAGATAATGCGGTATGATCTTATGAAACATGAAGTCCTTACCATTTGCATATTGGCAATTTTTGTCTGGACTTTGGCCAAAATCCTTACCCATAAATAGATCCTAAGTCTCAAGGCAAAGATGCTCATTCTTCTCTCTCTCTCTCTCTCTCTCTCTCTCTCTCTCTCTCTCTCTCTCTCTCTTTGTTACACTATTTAGATCCTTGTTAAAGTGGAGTTTGGCTGTTCCATAAGAGTCTTAGTATATGAAGAAGTCTTAGTATATGAAGAAGTCTTAGTGCAAGGAGTTTTGGAAGCAGTAGTAGGATAAGATAGTTTGTGATCCTTTACAAAACCCATGTCTCTTTACTTCCATAAAACTTTAGAACATAAACATGTAACACCCGCGTAAAAACACCTTAGGATTTGACATTAATAACCATGATCCATGCCAAGTATGTGACGCCCCCAAATCTCCACGCACGAACACGGGGAAATCGAGACGTCCGGATGGTGACAACCCGGGTCACCACCCTAACGACGGGTGCCAAGTGTGTGCAAAGGCAACATATGTGCACGAAGAAACATGCAGCGGATAACGAAAGTCATACAACTAAGTACCAGAATTTTTCTTAACGTAATACAAGCTGTTCAAAACATACATAAAATATTACAAAAAACTAACATAGCTTTAAACCAAAAACAAAGCATAACATCAGCAACCCAGCGGAGCCGCATCCTCGGGCTCAGCCTCCTCCTCCTCATCCTCAAAACCTGCACCAAAAGCTACGGAACCAAAAATGGTACCGCAGGTAAGTAAAACCCAAACACTACCAGATAAAAAGACATAGAACTCAAACAAAATGCATGAAGCATGCCCAATGCACAAATCCCAAAAACATAATTTTCCACACACGCCAAAAATCCCATTTGGCCCAAAAACACATCTTTTCCAAAAACCACGCCAAAAGTCACATTTGGCCTCTATAACCGTCTCAAACCAAAATCTATTTCATCCGTATGCGCCATGACCTCCCCTAGGGGTCATCCGCACACCCTGGCTCCAGTGCCACACCGTAGAGTACCACGACGCATGTGACACCTAACGAGCGATGCCCAGTTCCACGCCCCGCGTGTTCGTAGCCAAGCATCCTCTAGCCCTCACCAGCGAAGGGCCACGGAGTCGGTGCGTAGGGCGATGCCCGGTACTGCACCCGGCGCGTTTGTAGCCAAGCAACCCCTAGCCCCCGCTCCCGTCGTCGCCCTGTGACAACCCAGGGGACATCACTCAGTTTATTCCGCTCCCGAGTGACCAGAGGAGCTCCACCGAGATAATACCCCATCCCGGCTTGGGGTCGTGATACACACGCACCCGTAAGTCCACTTACGCCAATAAACAGGCTTTTCACAATTACACAAAAACACACGTGCATGCACCATGTAAATGTCATATCAATGCACCAAAATAAACAACCAACATATATCAATTAAACAAGCAACTCCGTCCTCCATCCGTCCGACCCCCGAACTCCTCGGACTCAGTCCGGAATCAACCAACCAGCAGATAAAATAATTGAATGAGCAATATATTTTAAAATCTGAAAATAGGGTTTGGAAAATACTTATAGCGCTATACGGTAATTTTAGAAAACACTCAGCGTTGCAAACGGCGGAGAAAAAGCAACGTTACAGTGAAAAATCACTGTGGCCGTGGGTTGTGAAATACCCACTTTTGAACGGGGACAAACCAGGGCTTGGGATTGATAGGGAATGGTCTAGGGATGATTGTGAAGCTATTGGAAGTGGTGGTTGGCCGTGGGTGGCGGTGAAAACGCCGGAGAGAGGCTGGATTTTCCAAAAAGGAAAGCTAGCTTGTGGGAGCTGTTCCGGTGGTCGTTGGAGGCCGAAAATAGGTGGGTTAAGACGGCAAGGGACCGGTGATGAAGTGGTGAAGAAATGGTGGCCGGAGGTAGAGCGACGGCGGCGGATCGGAGCAAATTCCGTGCAGGCTTTAAAGGGGTTTTCCGGCCAAACGGCCGGCCGGATGGGGGTGGGAATTGGTGAGGAGGTGCGCCGGAGGGAGGGGCTTCGAATGGTATGGGTGGTGTACCGCACGGCGGCCGGCGGCGGTGCAAATATTTGTTGGCAATTCCATTATATTTATATATAAATTAAATATGAATTCAATTATATTTTATATTTATATAATTGAATTTATATTTAATTTATATAATTATAATTATGTATTATAATTATAATTATGTATAATCAAAAAGATTATGAAAAGCCTTTTGCTTTTTTATATTATTTTTTCCTTTTCGACCAGAGTTCGGTAATTCCTTGTACCGCCTATGTATATTGTGAAGAAGACTACTTGTACCGCCTATGTATATTGTGAAACGGACGGAGAAAGGGGTAGAGAGAGAGTCGCGTCCGACGCGGGAGGAAGGAGAAGAAAAAAAAAAGAAAAAGAAAAAGAAAAAAAGAAAGAAGAAGAAAAAAGAAAAAAGAAGAAAAAGAGAAAAAGGAAAAAAGATAAGAGGTGTAGGGAAAAAAGATGAGGTCTAATCCTCATTCCGGGAAAACAACACTAAACCGCCGCAACGAGATTAAAAACCGTAAACAACTAAAAGAAATAAAACACAACATCAATTAAATTAAAAACCAATTTTAAAATGCAATAAATTAAAATAAATAAACTAATAAATTAATTAAAATAAAAACAACCATTTTAGCGAAAATACAAGCGAAAGCGGGTCATCACATCCTCCCCCCTTAAAAACAAATTTCGTCCTCGAAATTTGCAAGATCAACCACCAACTTAAAGCAAGCCACATAAAAGCACATAAACCAACCGTGACCAAGATTAAGATACATACCTTACTTATTCAAACAAGTATGGGTACTGCTCCCTCATGTCCGCCGCTCGCTCCCAAGTGAAGTCTTGAGCTAACGGATCTCCCCAAGCCACCTTAACCAAAGGTATCGTCTTGGACCTCAACTGTTGCTCCTTCCAATCCATGATCTGCGACGGAACAACTTCATAAGTGAGATCCGGTTGCAACTGAATACCCTCTGGGTCGACGAAGAGTGGCTCTTGCTGTCCAAAGCTCTTCTTCAGGGATGATACGTGGAAGACATCATGAACATCCCCAAAGTATTCTGGCAAAGCAACTCTATAGGCGACGGACCCTACCTTCTCCAGAATCTGAAAAGGGCCGACATACCTCGGATCTAGCTTCCTCTTCTTATCAAAACGCTTAACACCTCTCATGGGAGAGACTTTGAGATAAACCCAATCACCAACTTCAAAAGACAACTCTCTCCTCCTGGTATCAGCGTAGCTTTTCTGCCGACTCTGAGCTGCCGCCATCTTATCTCTGATGATCCGGACTTGGCTTTGCATTTCTTGAATTATTTCGGGTCCAATTATCCTACTCTCCCCGACTTCATCCCAACAGAAGGGCGACCTGCACTTTCTCTCATAAAGAGCTTCATAGGGAGCCATCTGAATGGTCGCATGGAAGCTGTTATTATATGCAAACTCGATGAGCGGCAAATGGTTTTCCCAACTCCCTTGAAATTCCATGACACATGCTCGCAACATGTCTTCAAGGGTCTGAATGGTGCGCTCTGACTGGCCGTCTGTCTGCGGGTGATATGCAGTACTGAACTTCAACTTAGTACCCAAAGTTGCCTGCAAACTCTTCCAAAACTGCGACGTGAACCTCGGGTCTCGATCCGACACTATACTCTTTGGTATGCCGTGTAGCCGCACTATCTCCTTGACATACAAGTGGGTCAACTTCCCCAAAGAGTCGGTATTATTAACAGGCAGGAAATGAGCACTTTTCGTTAACCGGTCAACAATCACCCAAATAGAATTTTTCCCACTAGGTGTTCTCGGCAAACCCACTACAAAGTCCATCGTGATGTCATCCCATTTCCACTCGGGAATAGGGAGGGATTGGAGCATACCTGCAGGTCTCTGATGTTCGGCCTTCACTTGATGGCATGTGTGGCATTTCTCAACGTATAAGGCAATATCCTTTTTCATTCCATCCCACCAGTAATTTTTCTTCAAGTCCCGATACATTTTTGTGCTGCCGGGATGAACTGAATAAGGGGCCGCATGAGCTTCTGCTATGATTCGTTCTTTAAATTCTGAGTCTTTAGGGACCACTCTGCGATCTCAGAACCGAAGTATCCCATCGTTATCCATGCTATAATGCAACGGCCCTCGAGATTTTCTGACTCTTTTCCTGATGTTCAGCAGCTTCGGATCCTTCCTTTGGAGAGTCTTCAATTCTTCAAAATCAGTTACCCGAATATCAAGAACTGAAGATAAAATCTCTCCTTGCTATGAACTCTCTATAAGGAGCCTTCTCATCCCACAAAGCAACGAATCCAATTCTGACGGCTCGGCTTCATCCTCCAAGTGTGACTTCCGGCTCAAAGCATCAGCAACTATATTAGCCTTACCCGGATGGTACTTGATCTCACACTGATAGTCACTGATTAGCTCCAACCATCGCCTCTGCCTCATATTCAGATTTTTCTGGGAAAACAAATGCTTCAAGCTCTTGTGATCAGTAAATACCTCGCAAGCTTCCCCATACAAGAAGTGCTGCCAGATCTTGAGAGCAAAAACAATCGCAGCCAATTCTAGATCATGCGTCGGATAATTCTTCTCGTGGTCCTTTAGTTGACGAGATGCATAGGCAACAACCCGTCCTTCCTGCATAAGGACACAACCCAAACCAAACTTAGATGCATCACCGAAGACTACGAATGGCTTATGCGGTTCTGGGAGCGCTAACACTGGTGCCGTCGTCAACCTGTTCTTTAATTCTTGGAAGCTTCTCTCACATTTCTCTGACCAAACAAATTCTGTATTCTTCCGAGTCAAAGCTGTGAGAGGTCTGGATAGGCGAGCAAAACCCTCTACAAATCTTCGATAGTACCCGGCCAGCCCCAAGAAACTCCGGATCTCGCGCACTGTAGTCGGGCGTTGCCATGACAAAATGGCTTCTACCTTACTAGGATCAACAGCCACTTCGTCTCGGGAAATTACATGCCCAAGAAATTTAACTTCTTCCAACCAGAATTCCCACTTGCTGAGCTTGGCGTACAATTGGTGTTCTCTTAATTTCCCAAGTACCAGACGAAGATGATACACATGCTCTTCAACATCTCGGGAATAAATCAGAATATCATCAATAAATACTACCACAAAGGAATCCAGATAAGGTCGAAACACTCGATTCATTAAATCCATGAAAGAAGCAGGGGCATTAGCTAACCCAAACGGCATCACCTTAAATTCATAATGCCCATACCTCGACCTGAAGGCAGTTTTAGGCACATCCTTGTCTCTGATCCTCAGCTGGTAGTATCCCGACCTTAGATCAATTTTAGAGAACACGGCTGCTCCTTGAAGCTGATCAAATAAATCATCTATCCGCGGGAGAGGATATTTATTTTTGATGGTCACCTTATTCAATTCCCGATAATCTATGCACATACAGAGGGTTCCATCTTTCTTTTTAACAAACAAAACTGGTGCACCCCTCGGTGAAGTACTAGGCTGAATAAATCCCTTCTCTACTAGCTCTTGCAACTGAGTCTTCAACTCTTTTAATTCAGCCGGTGCCATGCGATAAGGAGCTTTATGCACAGGAGCCGCTCCAGGTTCCAAGTCTATAACAAATTCCATTTCCCGCACAGGGGGTAGTCCGGGCAAGTCGTCCACAAACAGATCGGGGAATTCTTCCACAACTGGAATGTCTGCCAAAGACTTCTCCTCGGATGTCTTGGACACCATCTGAACCAAGAATGCATCTGCTCTCCATGCAATCTCCCTTTTTGCTTGAATTGTCGATATAATTATCGGCTTTTCTTTTAACTTACTCCTTGCAAATTCAAGACAATCACCATCTGGAAGCTGAAAGCTAATTATCCGACTTCTGCAATTAATTCTCGCAGAATATCGGTATAGCCAATCCATCCCGAGGATGATATCAAAACCCAACAGCTTAAACACCACCAAATCAGCATCCAAGAACCTTCCCTCAAAATTTAATGGGCATCCCAAAGCAACCTTGGAACACCACACCATTTCACCATCGGGTAGAGCCACTACCATAGACTTCGGCAACGGTTTCGTAACCAAATTACACACCCGCGCAAACGTGGAAGATACAAATGACTGCGACGCACCGGAATCAAACAAAGTGCAAGCATAAAACTCATACAAACGAACTCTTCCTGAACCAACACATCAACCCATAAAATCCAAAAACAAAGAAGAAACCAAATACACCAAAAATTAAATCCAACTTAAAATTAATTAATCCATACCTGTAATTACTCCAGCATCATGGGTCGCTGGCGCCTCATCATCCACCTCTCCGGGTGTGACAGCATAAACCCGGGCTTGCACTGCTTGTCTCGGGTTGGTTCTTCCACCGTGTCTACCTCCACGGCTTCCTTGAACTCTGACGGGGCAATCCCGAGCAATATGTCCCACTTGGCCGCACTGGTAACACTGGGGTCCACTACTCATCCGACACTCGCCCTCATGAGCTCTATTACATGCTCCACAAATAGGTACCCGTCCTCCCATACGAACACTTGAGGAAGTTTGAGGTCGAGGTCCGGTCCGCTGAACAAATTTCTGGGGCGAACCCGAGCTGCTTCCTTCACCAGAAAAACTCTGCCTCTTATGCCCTGGAGGGGAGCCCACACTCAGATTATTTTCCCGCTCCACAAGGGTGGCCACATCCACTAATTCCTAAAAAGTGGATATACGATGGCTGACCACCATACGACGTATGTCATGGAGTAGACCCTCCTGAAAACGATCAGCTCGCATCTCCTCTGTGGCGATAAGGTGGGGAGCAAATCGCCCAAGTTCTATGAATCTCCGGGCGTATTGCTCCACTGTCGCGCCCCCTTGGACCAGATTTGAGAACTCTCTTGTCTTTTGCTTCCTTACCGCTGCGGGGAAGAAGCGGTCATTAAACTCCTTCTTGAAGCGCTGCCAGGTCACAGCAGCGAAAGACCCCAATTCTGATTCCAGCATCACCCTCTTGGTATCCCACCAATCAGACGCCGTGCCTTGCAAGAGATAGCTGGCGTAGAGTACCTGTTGCGCCTCGGTGCAACCACACACCTCAAATGTTCTTTCCAGATCTTTGATCCATTTTCCAGCTTGAAGTGGATCCTCTTCTCCAGTGAAGTGTGGGGTTCTGTGCGCCAGAAAGCGCTCATAGGTGCATCCGGCTTGTACCATGCTACTGGACCCACCCGGGTACATCCAAGGACCTCCCTGATGTGGCCAAGGACCTCCTGGTTGTGGCCAAAACCCTCCTTGCTGTGGACAAGGCCCTCCTTGTTGTGGCCAGGGACCCCCTTGTGGTGGCCAAGGTCCTCCTTGTGGCCAAGGCCCTGCCTGTTGTGGCCTAATATTCTGCTGCATAAACTCCGTCATCTGCCGTATTGCTTCGGCTATGGAGTCATCCCTTGAGGTATTGTCATGTGGCTCCTGAGTAGATTTCCTTGGTCCCCCCATTTTTTTCCTGTCACCACAACCTTTGACCCCCTTTCAGAAAACAAAAACAAATAAAACCAACAACAAACAAAAACAGAACCACAGACCAACACCACATCACAAAGAACAAAAGAAACCAACTTGCAAAAACATAACCAAATAAATAAAAACAAACAAACAAGCTCAAACAAATAAAACAAATCAAACAATTAAAACAAATCAAATAACTTTACTTAACATAATTTTCAAAACACAACTTTAAAAGCATTCTGGTACTGCCTACGGGACATGTGGTTTTACCCAGAGCCAAACAGCTCTAATACCACCTGTGACGCCCCCAAATCCCCACGCACGAACACGGGAAAATCGAGACGTCCGAATGACCCGGGTCACCACCCTAACGACGGGTGCCAAGTGTGTGCAAAGGCAACATATGTGCACGAAGAAACACGCAGCGGATAACGAAAGTCATACAACTAAGTACCAGAATTTTTCTTAACGTAATACAAGCTGTTCAAAACATACATAAAATATTACAAAACACTAACATAGCTTTAAACCAAAAACAAAGCATAACATCAGCAACCAGGCGGAGCCGCATCCTCGGGCTCAGCCTCCTCCTCCTCATCCTCAAAACCTGCACCAAAAGCTACGGAACCAAAAATGGTACTGCAGGTAAGTAAAACCCAAACACTACCAGATAAAAAGACATAGAACTCAAACAAAATGCATGAAGCATGCCCAATGCACAAATCCCAAAAACATAATTTTCCACACACGCCAAAAATCCCATTTGGCCCAAAAACACATCTTTTCCAAAAACCACGCCAAAAGTCACATTTGGCCTCTATAACCGTCTCAAACCAAAATCCATTTTATCTGTATGCGCCATGACCTCCCCTAGGGGTCATCCGCACACCCTGGCTCCAGTGCCACACCGCAGAGTACCACTACGCATGTGACACCTAACGAGGGATGCCCAGTTCCACGCCCCGCGTGTTCGTAGCCAAGCATCCTCTAGCCCTCACCAGCGAAGGGCCACGGAGTCGGTGCGTAGGGCGATGCCTGGTTCCACGCCCTGCGCGTTCGTAGCCAAGCAACCCCTAGCCCCCGCTCCCGTCGTCGCCCTGCGACAACCCATGGGACATCACTCAGTTTATTCCGCTCCCAAGTGACCAGAGGAGCTCCACCGAGATAATACCCCATCCCGGCTTGGGGTCGTGATACACACGCACCCGTAAGTCCACTTACGCCAATAAACAGGCTTTTCACAATTACACAAAAACACACATGCATGCACCATGTAAATGCCATATCAATGCACCAAAATAAACAACCAACATATATCAATTAAACAAGCAACTCCGTCCTCTATCCGTCCGACCCCCGAACTCCTCGGACTCATTTCGGAATCAACCAACCAGCAGATAAAATAATTGAATGAGCAATATATTTTTAAATCTAAAAATAGGATTTGGAAAATACTTACAGCGTTATACGGTAATTTTAGAAAACACTCGGCGTTGCAAACGGCGGAGAAAAAGCAACGTTATAGTGAAAAATCACTGTGGCCGTGGGTTGTGAAATACCCACTTTTGAACGGGGACAAACCAGGGCTTGGGATTGATAGGGAATGGTCTAGGGATGATTGTGAAGCTATTGGAAGTGGTGGTTGGCCGTGGGTGGCGGCGAAAACCCCGGAGAGAGGCCGGATTTCCCAAAAAGGAAAGCTAGCTCGTGGGAGCTGTTCCAGTGGTCGTTGGAGGCCGAAAATAGGTGGGTTAGGACGGCAAGGGACCAGTGATGAAGTGGTGAAGAAATGGTGGCCGGAGGTGGAGCGACGGCGGCGGATTGGAGCAAAACCCGTGCAGGCTTTAAAGGGGTTTTCCGGCCAAACGGCCAGCCGGATGGGGGTGGGAATTGGTGGGAAGGTGCGCCGGAGGGAGGGGCTTCGAATGGTATGGGCGGTGTGCCGTACGGTGGCCGGCGGCGGTGGTTCTGGGCGGAGAGAGAAACGGACGGAGAAAGGGGTAGAGAGAGAGAGTTGTGTCCGACGCGGGAGGAAGGAGAAGAAGAAGAAAAAAAAAAGAAAAAGAAAAAAAGAAAGAAGAAGAAAAAATAAAAAAGAAGAAAAAGAGAAAAAGGAAAAAGAAAAAGGAAAAAAGAAAAGAGGTGTAGGGAAAAAAGATGAGGTCTAATCCTCATTCCGGGAAAACAACACGAAACCGCCGCAACGAGATTAAAAACCGTAAACAACTAAAAGAAATAAAACACAACATCAATTAAATTAAAAACCAATTTTAAAACGCACTAAATTAAAATAAATAAACTAATATATTAATTAAAATAAAAACAACCATTTCAGCAAAAATACAAGCGAAAGCGGGTCATCACAAAGTAGAAGTTGTGATCTTTAAGAAAATGGTAACTTTTGGGTCATGAATTGGCAAAGTGACCTACATCATTGGTTTAGCTAGTATTTCTAGGAAGCTTGATATTATGAGAGTAGGTGCCAAGAGGCCAATAATAGAATAACAAGTGTCATATTGGAGTTTTGCCACCTTGGAGGACTTACTAACTTGGTTAAAATACTAGATAGATTTGAAGACTGGCCAAGAGTTGGTTTAATAATAGCCTAAGCCTAATAAGATTAGAGGGTGAGGATAGACCCAAGATTTTAGGCCAATTTAGTAGACACAATATTATAGCCCAACTTAGTAGATACAAGACTATGGGACCAAAGACTCTAAACTATTGGCCCAATTTAAAAATTAACAAAAGCTAGGATCCAACTTAGTGAACTATTGAGGCCAAGAAAATGCCTAATAAAATCTGAATATGTGGCCCAAGGAAAGGTCACTTTCAAAGCCCACACAAAAGACTTGAACATATGGTCCAATGGGACTTCAACACTTTTGAAAAAAGGCCTAGTATTTCCTATTACTATTTCTAAATGGACCCACATACACCATACTATTAGTTTTCTCTCTCCTAAAACCCATTCCACATGCCCCTAGGGTTTGTTTTTGAGCCATGGAAAGATCAATAAACTTGAGTTTAAGTTACTATTTAAAAAACCCTCATCATTTCTATGAATAGTAACTCTAACATCCTTACTTGGACGTTTTTTTTCATTTTCTTTTCTTCATAATTTTTTATATACAATTTTTGTCTTTTCCACTTGTTTTGCATCACTTTTAGTCAACCGTTGAATGATAGAACGCATCACCTTTAGTCAGCCATTGAATGATAGAACAATCTCAACCCATGTCATTTGAAGAAAAGGCCTGTTAATGCCACTAAAACCCACCAATCGGCACACCTAGTGCAAACAGATTCAGTCCGTTCTAACCTTGGCTCTTCCACAAGTTTTCAAAGGATTTTTCTGCAATTCATTCAGCCCTCATCATGTCCCTAAACCTAGAAAATTAAGACCTAAAATAAGGCCAAGAATAGTTACAAAAATAAATCTAAAAACCCAACTATTAATCTTGGAAATGGGACTAATATTTCTGCACCAAAACCAGCCACCTCCACAAGCCAATACCCTTTCCTTTTATCTCTGAAAATGTACTCCAAAAAAAAACTGCATACTTGGCTAATAACCTCCCATGGGTAGCAAAACCGATTGATGAAATGGGTAGTAATAATGTGCTCACTTGGCTGAAACCTATGCACATTCAACCCTATCATTTTCTGCTCAAACTAAACCAAAGAGTAATTATTCCTACCTCCACACACACCCGGAAAAGCTACCTAATAGTATTTACTATTTAGCAAAACAAGCCACAAGGAACAAAAGAGGATAAAAAATATGGACAGCTTTGGTGAAGCCAAAACCATTGGCTTTGATTTTGGTTTCTCATGTGATATCTTTTCTAACTTCTGAAATCATTCAACCCCTTGCACCTATGGCCTTCACCTAGCTCTTATCCTTGAATTAATCAAGTGGTTTATGCAACTTGCAAGAGATGACAAAATCTGAAAATGCAATCAAGCACTCCACCACCCACACACACCAATAACCTCTAACCTTTCCTTCCTAGCCATGCACTCCCTCACTCCCTACTCCTCCCATTGAGTCTTATAAATACCCCCTTCATCCCTAAATTCCTCATAAACCTTCCTCAAGCTTCTCTTTAGTGCTATTAAGAGCAAAGAACTCTTAGTGTGTGAAAGGAGTGAAAACGAGTTGTGAGAGTGAAGTCTTTGAAGTGAGTGATTTTGGGAGCACCATAAGCCACGTAAGTAATCCTATCCTATATTTGTTTTGGGTGATAAATTAACAAGTTAGGCTTTAAATATAGTATGAGAATGAAGATTTTATCGAGTTATATGAAGATTAACCTGAAGAAATGCTATTCAGTTCAGATTTGGAGTTTTGCTCGAGTAAATTGTCTTGGGATGAAATTTTAGCCATGACATGACTTGATATGATCTTATATGTTTTACTAATGTCTTGAATGACTGATCTAAGGTTCATATTTGAGTAACACAGCATGTTATGTTAGGTTTATAAGTCAATATCTTGTGCATCTAAGCACATTCTGTTTCCACTTGCAGGAAAGTGATATTGTCATATCATAATTTATTTTTCCAAAGTTTTTATTATAAATCTTTAGAAACTTATTATCATCATGTTAGGGTTAAAGTGCATGATTTATTTAGGCCTTAAGGGTTTACATGTTACAAGGTTTGAAGGTTTCATGACATTTTGGTGCAAATTTATGCATGGATGATAAGAACCCCTGTGACCTAAATACAAGTTGCTAGCATGTCCCTTAGGAATATATGTATTTTTTGCTACTTAATAAAATTCGGTCACTCATGCATCCAAAGAGGGTATAGGCTTGAAATCATAAAATGACCACAAATGCATGCCACAGGCTGGATAGCATTAGCATAGTAGTTGTTTGATTCTTGAAATTGATTTAGAACATGAAAAATATAGAATCTGAACAATTTGGTGAAATTTGGAGTAAAAATGCAAATAGTGAAAGCTTAGGGCCTAAGTAGCAATTTTGGAAAATATAGGAGCAATTTTCTAAATATTGTTTTGAGCAATTTTGATTATGAAAGTATTCCTTAGTTGAGCATAGAATATCATATGACACATCATTAAGCATTTGATTACTTGCTTACATGACATGTGAGGTTTTCACCATTTTAGCATGTTACATAAAAATGTCATTTTTACATGAAGCCACATAAGCATATGTCATGGAATACATTTTCAGCATGGTATGAAAATAAATTTTGTTACAAACCTAAATGCTAAGATGGGAAATTATTTTAGTGGAAGTTGAACTCCTCCATCCACTTTAGAGTGAGTAAAAATGAAGTGGTAACTCTTGGATTGACAAAGAACCATCAACATGCTTCGAATGGATTATGAAGTTAAAACAATGTTGGACCAAAGTCGTAAATGACACTTAATGCTGGTGGGTGTATATGTTATAATAATGAAATGTTATAATATCAATGCATTGAGTTATGAGTTTGCAGATAACGTAGTTTTAACATGAGTTATACTACGGTCACCGGTAGGTACTCACAGTGCAAATAGGGAGCTGTGATGATACCATATGTTATGTTGATGATGGCTCTAATAAATAAGAAATGTTATGTTTTTGAAAAGATGAAGTGCAAAATGTTCTCTATAAGAAAATGTGCATTAAAGTTTTTTTGAAAGATGATAAGGAATCTAGATGGGAGACAAATACGATATTTTCTTGCATGCATCTCATGTTTATCATTAATCATGCATATCTTATCTTTGTACAAGTTGGTTATTTAACTTACTAAGATTTCAAGGAATCTCACTGCGGTAGTCCCACTTTTGACGATCAAGATGGTGATGAACTCCACCCCTTTACTTCAGATGATTGAGGACGAGCCCGACCCAGATTGGAAGATGGAGTAAGTAGTATTATTCTTAGAGATGGTCCAAATCACCATGGAGCATATTAAAGAGATGATTTGATCTGATTTGTTTATGAAACCTTGTTAATATTATCTGTAATAAGGAAATCTTATCTCCTACTTATGTATGAACTTATGCCTTACTACTTGGACTTCTTTAAGTATGGTAGTATCTATCTATTGTTAACTTGATCTATTGGGGGGTTTAGTTCATTCTAGTATAAAATTTTATAAATCACCATTTTTTTTCTACGATTATTATATACTGTTAGTTGCATACTTGGATGCAATGCATATTATTTGTCATGTATGGGTTATGTAACCATGTGTTGCATGTCCCGATACTCCAAGTCTCCATTACACCACAAGCAGAGGTTAGGAGCATCACAAAACATCTCTTAGATACAGTCTATCTTGTGCATGATATCAAGTTCTTTGTTATTTTTAAAATAAAACTCAAGTTCTATCTAGCGTGATGCTTGGAGAATGAAATGAGAATTTTTTAAATAGTAGTAAGATGTCTTGTTAATAATAGTGAGATAGTTTGAGTTAAGTATTTATTGAGTTTTGAGAAATGAGAGAGAAAAAATTGAATAAAATATTATAAAATTAAAATATTATTATAGTATAATTTTTCAATATTATTTTTGTTCTGGGCTTTGAAAAAGTTGAATTGTATTTTTATTTTTTGTTTGAAAATTTGATAAAGTTGTAATTATTAGTTTAAAAAGGTTGTAATGATTAGTTTAAAAGTGTTTGTATTTGAATGATATTTGGGAAGGAGATGAGATGGGATGGGATGAGATTAAAATTATTTTCCAAACATCCCCTAAATGTAGGAAGGTCTAGATAGAAACTTGACACTTCTACATATATTTAGCCATAGGAGGCTTAGAATGTTAGGGTTATAGGGTTGGATTAAATACATGCATTTAAATTATTCCAAACCTAGGATTTGTATAAATATCTTTACACTGGTTCATCCAGACAATTATCACTCCCATTTGGACATTTAAGAAAATATTGGGCATAAACCCCCAACACAGAAAGTAGTTATAGATTTTCTCCATAGTGTCTTCCGAGCATCAAAGCCATTTAAACCAGTCCAGAACCCATTGTTGCATAAAAAGCTTTATGTTTGCACCATCACCCTCAAAGTTACATGTTGCTTCTCCTCTCATCCTATACTATCTTCTATCACTCCCTCTCATCAAAAGCAATGCACCTTTCACCTCCCTTCCCTCTATTTCTCTTTTCACTCTTTGACCAACATGCCAACAGAATTGACATTGGCACGACATTTCTTCGCCTTTTTCCTCTCTCCCATGTTACCTAGAGCACCAAAGTATGCCATCTCTCTCAAGGCCATTTTTTTATACCATAAAGAACAAGAACCAGTGAACCAAATGATTTCCCTTCTCTCTATTTCACCTCTCATCTTTCGTCTCTCACACCATATCTATGCATCACTTTAACTAGTTGAAACTTAGTCTTTCCAAGCTGACAACTTCCATAGAAAAGGCCACCAAGCTTACTCGAATGCACGAGTCTTCCGTCCTACGCTGAGGGTGACAAATGGATAAGTGGACAATTGCTTGGTCACCACCATTAACCACCACTATATCTCCATCCTTTAACTTGTAAAACTCTCTCTCTCTCTCTCTCTCTCTCTCTCTCTCTCTCTCTCTCTCTCTCATTGAAACCACCTAAAAATGTCTAATATTTTTTAAACACACAGGCATCGTGCAAGTTGAAGATGACAAATATTGGGTTTTGTCATGTGGGTTTGCAATTAAGCATTATGAGGATCGCGCCCTTTGAAAGTAGGAAATTCCCTACGTATGGGTAAATGTGGCAAAGTAAGGATTCATAATCTCAGCCACAAGAGAAGACCCTATTGAATGATCAGGGTGGGCAAAAGCCTAAAGTGAAATAGACTTAGGCAAGAACTGTCCTAGGCAAACAAAAAATGAATAGGCAAAAGAATAGCAAACAAATGAGGAAGCGCCACTTTTGAGTGACCAAAGGGTATGCAAAATTGACATTAGATGAGCAAAGGTTAGATGTGCAATGTACAAGGCGACCAGGTTCGAAAGCAAGGAAAGACATTTGGGCAGACAAAGGGTAGCTAAGCTGGAATTTGAAAACATGTGTCACCAGCTAGACAAAAGTAGAATTTAAAGATAAAACATCGCCCCGAAATTTGGGCCAAGATGAGATGGCATGTCTAGAAGGAATTCAAGAGTGCTCAAAAAATAAGTGGGCACCCTTACAAAAATATCAGACCCAAACGGTGACGTTTCTATAAGAAGCAGGTGTTGGATAGACAGATCACAGATTCAAATGCGCTCGTCCATGTGTAGAAGCTTTCCACCATGTGGGCAACATTCATAAGTAGGGGACTGAGTTTCCTATCTCTTTGGCCAAATTTCTGAAATGTAAATGGCACGTCATTTCCATCTTTGCCACGTTTCATCCAATGTACACTTGGACAGTGGAGACTCGTCAACTCACCAACCAACCTATGTCAAGAACTGTTAGGTTTGTGAGGGATATAAAAGCACCATATCATTTAACATCACTCTCATGCATTAAGATCTCCAGAAACCTAAAAGCTCACACACACATACACACACACACACACACACACACACACTCTCTCTCTCTCTCTCTCTCTCTCTCTCTCTCTCTCTCCACAAGCTAAGCTTGTACTCTCACACATTTGGATGTCGAAGACCTCATAAAGCCAAAGGAAGCTAGGCCAGCAATGATCGACTCTGTGAAAGCTCACTATTAAGGTAGGTTCTTCTTAATGACAGCACTAACAATAACAGTTACTATGAACATACCATGTTATTATTTATTATAATATCACCTTGATGTTAATATCTTTTCTACGTGAATATTATCACTATGATTTACTGGTTGTTTATTAAAAAGGTTGATGTTATTCTTTAAAAATGCTTACTTTCTAGTTATAAAAGAAGTTATGGGTGTTTGATTGAATCACGGCCCAAAGTTGAGATGAGACATTATCTTGAGGGAGCTTCTTTGGTTACTCGGGAGTGTCTAAGAATTGAGTGACATCTCCTAAATTGTCCCCAGGTAATAACGAGCTTAGGTGAGATGGTAATGCTCTCATGTCGATACTATAGCCTCTTGGCTAGCAGAGGCTAGAGGACGTTGTGGTTAAGGATAGGGGGCAAAGTCAGGCATCATTCATTACAAAGTCATACTCACAGTGTATAGAAGGGAGCCAGGGTATGTGTACAACCATTCTAAGGGGAGACCTTTAATAAAAGGAAAAGGGTTGGAAGTTGGTTTTCATAATATTGAATGGACTTGGGGTCCTCTGATTAAATTCTCATGTGATGGTGGGGGCATATGATCATACATATGAGGCTTTCCATCGCCATCAGATCAAATTCTCATATATGAAATATGTATACTTTTGCTTGGAGGCTTTTCACCTCGATACATATGAGTTTCTTACTATGTACTTTTAAGTTCCTATTGTCACATTCATCGCTATTTACCTATATTCTTAGTCTTGTTTTGAGCTACAACATACTGAGATTTTCTCAAAATCTCATCGCAGTAGTCTCACTACTGTTTCACTTTTCAAAATTGGAGGCTTTGATGTACTTGTAGGAAATGAGGATTGTTATGAGTAGGACGAATCAGTGCAACCCAAAGAGCAGTATGGGGGCCTTCCCCGTTTGTGATATTGATTGTTCTATAGTATTTTGTTTTTCATTTCAAGTTAGGTGATGAAAGCATTATGTTGTGTAAAATTCTAATTGTGGTAATGATAATGGATATTTTGGTGATTTAAATGCATTTCTATAGTATTGATATGTCTAGATACAACATGTATCCTAAATCATTTTGTTGCAGTTATTTCCTCTTCATGTATACTCAATACAATCACACAATACTTCATGGAACGAAGGGGGTGTCATTGTAAGGTGTGCATCCCAACATCGCGCCTTTTTCACCAAATGCTAAGTGGGATTCAGGAGCGGCAAAGTCGGTGTTGCTGATTTCTATGTATTATTACACAAATGTGTGTTTTTTATGGACATGTCAAGGGTTGGATGCTATGGATTAGTTGAAGTCAAAATTACCAAAATATAAATGGGAGTAACTTAGTCATTATTTAGAGGTAGATAGCTATATTAAGAGAAATCCCGATTTTGAAAGCAATAGAACACATGATTAAAATTGGCATTGCATTGCATGTGTAGAAATCGGTGATTATCATATCAACGGGCTAGTTGTCGCTCAAACTACAATATAAGTAATATGATCTCACCTTTGACACTTATTTTTTTATTATAAGTTATGTGAGTACATATGATCACGTCCATTGACATGCATCTTTTATAAGTTATGTACGGATATCTAATAATGCCCTTTGAATAGTATGTTTCTAAATTATATGAGCTCATGCTTTTGCTAACATCTAAGTCATATGATTATGAATATTTATTCATAAATGCAAGGCTCATTGCTCAAAGTGTGTTTTTAATTATTATTATTATATGTAAAGCCTTCATTCATAGATTCGTTGATGTATCTTTTATTATTAGAGCATATGAGTGTAAATGGATTTTACAGTATGCTTATGCTATGCGATGAAATGTATCTAAATATTATTACGTTTATTATTAAAGGAGGAAAGAAAAGGTAAAATAAAATAAAAGAAAAGTGTTTGGTTGAATGATTGATAACTGGTGATGAATTAGAGTACCATATGTGACAAAGGCAAATGTCAATGTAACACGCCACCAAAAGCCTACCAAGAACACCACAAGGGTAGTAGAGGATGGACCATATTAAAAGAATTATTATCTTTGTGGGTTTAAGGACCAAACCTATAACATCTTGTAGATCCTAGTTAGAAGGAAAATGTGCTTAAAGCATAAGAAGCTTAAGGGTCCAACTCTTAACGACAAAAGCTTGGAATAGGCCCATGGTAAAGTGTAATGCCCGTCCTTGTGGTGGGACCTTTAGAAAATTATTTTCAAAAAGACAATAGGAATTACCATTCATTTAAAACTTTTTCCTTTCATGCCATGATACAAAAGACTCAATGTTTATGAAATAAAACGTGTTTCTTAATTTAAGGAGTTACAACAGAAAACATTAAACTTAATAATTAAAAGCTTTCGTACAAACATTGTGCCCAGGCTTCCGTGCTCTTCCCCTTGGGCCGTATCTGTCCTGATGCATAGTGTTCATCTTATTCCTAGGAGGGCACATATAAAAATTAAAAAGAGTCAAAAACTCGTAAGCATTACTTCATACAGTTAAAATATATTAACATAAGTTTTCAGTCATACATTCATCATTCCATACATACTATACATAAGATATTCATTCAATTAAAACATTACAAGGTGGGGTATTTCTTGAAAAGGGTTTTCTTTAGTAAAATGTTTCTTTTCTTTCATAAAACATTTCTCCACACCTCGTGCCATCATTTCTTAAAGAATTTGAGCATACATGCAGTCTTTCTTAACATACATACATTCTTTCTTATCACTTTCCATTGGTCGTTACACACTATTACATCTTGTGTGCGAGGGTTAGCAATTTTTCTTTGGACTCGGACTCTGCCCATGGCCACAGGTTGGGAATCCTTTTTCAGTTAGGGGCAGCACTAGGTACACTACCAGTACTACCTACCCAGCATTACAATCTGCTCAGTCCTTTGGTACCCTTTCATTCATTCATTCATATGGCCGTTACGTATTTTTATACACTAAAACATTCATTCATTCAGTTCTTTCTTTCATTATTTCATTAATTAGTCCATTTATTCATAAACGTCATTTAAAAGTATGAGTTTAAACATTATCTTTCAATGCATCATTTAAAACATTAGTTCATAGGGACATTTTAAAACATTAGTTCACATGGACATTTTAAGACATTTTTTTTTTCGCGTCATTTAAAACATCACTTAAAGCATGAGGCATAAGCCTTGCATTTCATTTTGTGAAAATATATCCAATACATAATATTTATAGACATCCATTCACATGCATACGCTTAATATGTTGGGGTGCATAAAAAGGGGCTGCCAAGGAGGGCTGTTACATATGTATACTTGAAAACTTATATTAAGCATTCTTTCTTAAAACACCGCCTATGTCATTTTGTAAAGTATCGTAAAAGAAAAGCATTTTACTTTCATTTTCATATCTTTAGAAAACTCTAGAAGAATATGAACATAATACTTAACTAGACTCCATGCCATACTCATTTTATGCAGTCTATTCATTTGTCAAATGGCAACCTACATGCATACACATAACCTTAGCGTCATTCTCAATCTAATACATAAGCAAATAAACTATAATAGAACTACACATCACTTGGAAACACTCTCCTTCTATTTTGTGCCCTTACGTGTCCTTTACTATGCTAAAACTTTCGGGACCCACTTACAATCACTACCTCTTTCAAACTCAACATTCTACCTCGAGTGCTCATCTGCTAAAGTGAACCTCCGTGATTCACCTTAGGGTTAAGATGCTAAGACCTTCGTCTTGCTCTCCTATTAACCATATTTCGATGCATGACTCAGACCAACTAAATCACGCATCCCAATCATGGACGGTACACCCGTCACTTCCTTCATGTAGCCTAACCCATACTAAATCCTCATTTATATCCATACATGCCACATGAGTTTAAGCCAATTCTGAGGCATAACATCATGTAAGCATGCTTAAGAAAGATTACCTATTATATATGGTAAATTCGATCAGTACACGTGTCTCATCAAATCCACATGTACCTCACTCCCTTATAACCTAAGATCAACTTATAACCTGTTGAAAACCCACTTGTTTATACAAGCTCCATACTCCGATCCCAACTTCTACTCAAACCTAGTTAGTAGGACTTTCCTACTTCCCGACCCTTTACAAGTTCATCCCAACACTTGACACGATAAGGCTCCATTCACACTATACCTCCAACGCGTCCCGTAGCTCGAGGCTAATCCCAAGCTACATTGGGACACCTGTCACTATGACAAGGTCACCTCACAACTATTTCAGGACACTGCTCCACAGTTCTTGACACTACACAATATGTTCTACACTTCTCAACTACACCATCCAAACCTTTGTGACACACCATTTCATGTATCAGACACCACATGGAGTACACTATATGTGAACTCCCTTCCATCTACACTATGCCATACACCATTATGACACATGCCACACGGTGCATCACTACACAACATGGAGCATGCACCACATGTACTCCCTTCACAACACTACGCCACATCACTACTACAACACACACTTCACACCCACATTTCATAGCACACTACACAACTACACTTAACACTTTACTACACAGTGAACTCCACAATAACCAACTAGATCTAGGGTTTCTCGACTAGATCTAGGTTTTGGCAGGTGGATCAAGGTTTTGTGAGGTGGTCGAGGTCATGGGGTGGTTGCATAGTGGTGACTAAGGCCATGGGTGGCAGTTGAAGGTTGTGCATAGTGGCAACTAGCCACGTACAGTGGCTATTCACTGTGGTTGGGGGCTATTTGGGTGTGTAGGTTGGTGGATTTGGAAGGTGTGGCCATGGGAAGGCTCATGGTGGCCTAGTGGCTACGCGTGAAGGAGCATGGTGACATTGGGGTGGTGTAGGCCAAAGTGGAAAAGAGGGGGAAAGGCCTCAGTTGGCTGGGCAAGGTGGCCCTTGAGACAGATCAAAGGGCTAACCCAAGTGGCCATGGATGGCAACACCATAGAGAGAGAGAGAGAGAGAGAGAGAGAGAGAGAGAGAGAGAGAGAGAGAGAGAGAGAGAGGGATGTTGTGTGGATGCTCACCCGTGGGGGAGGGTGCTCGTCGGCATGAGGGGAAGATGCCAGTGATGGCAGTGAGGCTAGGCGGCTGGTGGTGACTGGGCTGGAGAGGAGAAGAGATTTGGTGGAGGGAGAGAGGCCTTCCATCAGGCTCAAGGAGAGAGGCCTTCCATCAGGCTCATTGTGAGAGATAGAGAGAGAGAGAGAGAGAGAGAGAGAGAGAGAGAGAGAGAGAGGGGAAAAGGGGGAGGGTTTGGGTATTTAATCTAGGCCCTTCATCCTAGAGTTCCCAATATAATTCAAAGGCAGGGAATTAAACATAAAGTTAACTAACTTAAAAATATATATTTAAAGATATAAACACATAAATACTAATTTAAACTTAACTTTAGTTTATAAAATATAATCTTCATCCTTAATTAAATGATGAAGTTTTGCTAATTAATTCTAAGAGAATAAAACCATTTAAATAAATTTAGAGTTTTCAACATAATTTAAATCTCATAATATTTTTAAATGACTAAAATCATTTAAATAAAATGATTTTTCACAATTCTAATATTTTTGGAGCTATTCAAAAATATTATAATCATCTTATTTAAAACTAGGCTCGGTTCAATAACACTGAAAATATTTCATATAAATATTTACAGGACATTTAAAATATTCGGAGGCTTTAAAACATTGGGTTTTGCTTTAAAAATTGCTTAATATCTTTAAAAACATGCCATCAAGGTTCAGCACATACAATGAAACTCATGAACATAAGAGAGAGAAGGAGCAGGATATTACATAAAGCCCAAAAGTTAAGGCCCAAATCATAATGGGCACAAGGCCCAATGAGAAACCCACAAGTAAGGCTCAAACCAAATGGACCAAGGGTAATTGAGGCCCAAACCTAAGCCCAACCCAAGTGGGCCAAAGCCCAAACCTAAGCTTAGCCCAATATACCAAACTTGGGGCCAAAGTTGCCCAACTTGAAGATCAAGTTTAAAGAAAATCGCACCACACCCTTAACCTTAGCAATTCAACACCTTGCACCATACAACCCTTCAATGTGGTGCTTAAAGGAATATTTGACTGCCAAGATCTTCATGTAAAAAAACGCAAAAGACAATTTCAGAATTTGGATGACCAAAACCAAAACAAGGTTCAAGTCAACTAGCTTATGATGACAATCTAACAAGTACAAATCGGGTACATATAATGAATGCCACCAAATTCTTTGTTTGTTTTGAATGAAATTTTGTGCACTAAAGCCTAACCCCCACCATCTAAATAGATTTAAAAACTTGAACCATGAAAGTAGGACAAGAGATGACACATTCTTACACAATCACATGAAGTGCAAGTCACTAGAGTCAAACTAGACACCAACTCCACTTACATATTCCTAATAAACAAGGGCAGCACCTCTTTAGGCCATAAACTTTTTCCCCAAGCAAAAATAATGCTAGATTCAAAATTTTCAGATCTCCCCTTGGCCCCCATGAAGTCTATGGTCAAGCGATGAAAGAAGAAAGAACAAAGGAAGCAAAAAACCCTATCTTGGCCGATTGATACCCTTGACATCAAAATTGATTTTTTCTTTCTTCCACTTGCCACCAAAGCTCCACCCTTACAAAATAGGCTCAATACACATTTCCTCAAGCATGGAAGAAGTTCCAACTCATGTCAAGTTCCCTAGCAACATGTCAAAGTCCTTGCACCCCACCCCAAGCATCAAAAGTGTAATCAAGTACCCCTAGAGTGAGATCATCAGTTTTAGTCAAGGATTGGGAAGAACAATTTTGAAACTGCACAACCCTGATAGAGGACATTGAAGTGGGGAATCGAATCTACAAAGAGGTCGTAGGATGCATCCCTAACACACAAACGAAGAAGGAACTATAGCTCTAGCTCCTAGCCAATCACCATGATGTGCTTTCTTCCAAACCACTTCCTATTCCCATGCCACTTTCTTGATTCCCAAGAAAATATGTATAAGCCATGGCATTCAGCCATCGCTTGACACCTAAACCTTGGTTTGACTCCAAAGATTGAAGGAAAATTGAATTAAGAATTGATGAAGCCAAATGGCTTCTCTCGGCAAGCACCAACACCTCCATTTCTCTTTCACCTCTTCCACCATGAAGACATGTGTCCCTCACTCTCATGTCTTTCTTACAGAAGGGAGGAATCAATTATGCATCTACCAGGGCCTTAGAACCGAACTAGTTAAAGGAAACTAGTGGTTTTATGTAATGGTTTTGAAAAGAACAAGGATCCAATTATGATCAAACTAAGTTCATGAGAACTTATTCAAATTCTAAAAATCCTTGCACCCCAAAGACTCATAAATGAATTCATCATAGGGTAGACTTTAGATTCTATAGCTGCACATAAGAAAACAAAGAGAGATCTTCATCATAACTGTTAGCCAAAACCACCATGGTAAGAACAAGGGTGAGTTGTTTGAGTAAACCATGGTAAGAGTTGCTTCTTGAGTGATATTTTTCCTCTTATGAAGACAATAAATAAAGCCAATCCTACCTTACTTCACCTCACACTACATGCAAAAGAAAGTAAGTGATATAGAAAAAGGTTTCCAAAAAGAGTGCGAGAGAGCTAGCTGAGTACTTGAAGGAAAGCTCAAAGTTGCTAAGTGATCTACCTTAATGATTTGAAGAATGCACGAGTAGGAATGTTAAGTATGGATTCTTGTTAATATGACGGTTTAAACTCACAAAGATAGAAGATGCATGCTCAGGTTTAGGTCTTGATGATAGTGTCATAAGTTTTGAGGTTAATAAAATGATTATGATATGCTATATTATGAAGTCAAAAGATAAGTGAAGATGAGTAACAACATGCCATGCTAGGTATTAAAACAATATCTTGGGTTGATCATCAATTATACTTCAGGTTGCTAAAGGATTATGATGCTTTCATTTAATTGCTTGTCTGAGTCACACAAAGAAGTTGGTCTATAATTCAATGTTAAAATGATGAAAACATCATAAAGGAGTTAGCATGATCACTTGGTATCGATTTCTTTGTTATTTAGCATGAGTATATGCCATAGTTTAGAAAAACAAAATATCATGATGCAGAAAGTTTCATATGTAAGTTATAAGATCACTTGGGTTACAGCATTGGTAGGTGAAGTGAATGATTCTCAATGCCTATTAAGGTTCTAAGTTGTAACACATCTCTTGTTTCAGCCACTACCTTCATAGATTCAAGAAATTTGTAAGTTGTTCTCTAACTTATTTTTGGATAATATTTATACGACTTTTTGTAAATGCCTCATTCATGTTATAAATCCTATTTTGATCATGAAATGTCTTGCAATATGTTATGAGTATTCGGTCACTATATGACGTGTTAGTTATTATGAAATTTTGCATAAACAAGTACTCTTTGGCATGAAAGATGAAAATATGACATTTTACATGAAGTGCGAAACTTGTTACAAAAGAAGCATGTGTCATTAAGCATGTTTTGTAACCATAGCATGAAAATATTTTTTATCATGACCCAATGCTAGGATTATCACAGTGGAACTTTTCTATCCAATTTGGAGTGATTAAAAATGGAGTCGTAACCCCTGGGTTGATAAAGAACAGTCAACAAACTTTGACTGGTTCCTCTTTAAAGGATTTCAGAGCATTGTCATATAAATATGACGTCTAACCCTAGTGGGTGCCATGTTATGGAAAGTATGATCAATGCATTAAAATTATCTACTCATCTCAAATAACGTTGTCCCAAAAGTTAGCTATGGTAACCAACAAGTACTCACAGTGCAAAATGGCAAACTGTGATGTTACCATATGTTAAAGAAAGAACAGAAATGAAAAGGGGAAAAAAAAAGTATGAAATATTTTCTGTAAGAAAATGTGTATCTGAATTCTCTAGAAGATGTTGAGGAATCTGGATGAAGAAGCAAATACTTCTCCACATGATCTCATGTATTCGCTTATGTCTATTATCTGTCATGTCAGTATTATCTTTGTCTATGTTGTTTGTTAACTTACTGAGATTTCAATGAAACTCACTCTATTAGTTTCAACTACCATTCCATTTGGGATGGTAGAAGTTGTAGTAGGACCAAATCATGGTGATCATGAATGCAAACCCTTGGTTTAGAATGATTGAAGCAGAGTAAGATCTCGACCGCTAGATGGAGTTGATTGTGATGTTTTTAGAGATGGTCCTGCAGGCTATTCAATTTATCACAGGGATGCTCTAAATTATCTTCTGTTTGAAACCCTTTTAACCAAGGTTGAATAAGGAGATGTAATCTCCATTTGTTTAATATGTTATGTACACGCCTCATACTATGGACAATTAATGAGTCTTGAATGATTGTTGCTTTTATATAATGTTATGTTTTTAGTTATTTTGGTACAAATATTTTATGACTCACAGTTGCCCTGCGATTATTACATATTATTAGACATATTATAGGTTGCATTGCATATTATTTGTCACGAACGAGAATATGTGACCGTGTGTTGCATATCTTGATGCTCCAAGTCTTCATAACATCACAAGCAGACATTGGGAGTGTCATAGTCAATACCATGAGTGGCTCATTAATGGTGCATCTAAAGATAACATTTCGTTTTAACAAATAACCGAAGCTCACTCAAGATCGACCTACGGCGGGATCATGAATGTTGATATCAGCACCTCTTGCACACTAGGCGCAATTGTATGTTATGACAGTATGAGATGATGGATGTAATTTCACATGATGAATGATAATTGATTATACACGTTTATTTTTGCATGATTATTTAAAGGAACAAACTAAGTAAGTTAGTATAGGCTTATTGTGCGACTTATTGCTTACGGAGTATTCAACTTATTTTTAATGTATTTAACCATCACTGGTAATTATCAATGAGGATTAATAGTATGACAAGACTTGGTTTAGGGGAAGAGGCAGAGTTACGGATGTTTTAATTTATTTTTATAATTAATATTAAGTGATTTTATTAGCATAAAATTTAAACAAATTTCTAGTAAGTACTACCTCGACTCTTTTAACTTTTAATAAAGTATGTTTTATATTCTCTTATTCATCGTGTTCCATCATGACTATTGAGAATCTGAGACATGTAAAATAGATCGAGGCGATAGTTTTTTATGGTTATCTTAATGAGAACATCTACATTAGTTTTAATATGTTAATCGTTCTAGATAATTATCAATATGAGGTTGAGGTTGAGGGACAATACTCAGACTCAGGGGGAAGAGGCGGAGGACTAGACCATTTACGAAGATTTCAATTTACTTTTTAATTTTTAATAAGTGATTTTATTAGCAAAAGACTTTAAACAATTTTTTAATAAGTACTACCTTTGACTATCTTTTAGTTTTTAGTAAAGTATGTTTTATGTTGGTTTTATGGGATCTTTTATACTGCATGTAAATAAATTTTGAAAAGTAATTAGTAGGATAGCTCAAGAAAGCTGCGAGGGTAAGAGATTATTCATTGAGGTAGATAGTTCTTTCGACGAATATTTGGAATTCGTGATTATAAGCCTAAGCGTGAGCCAAAGAGAAGTTAGTCCAAGGAAATGAGATTAAAGACTGACCAACATATCTTCATTTATAGTTACGACAAACCATGTTATTATGTGGTTCCCATGCATCATGATAAGAAAAATAAGAGAAGAGGCAAGTTAAGAAAGAAGCTCTAAGATTGACTGTGATGACCCGCTTTTGCGTGTATTTTCGCTGAAGGGTTGTTTTTAATTTAATTAATATATTGGTTTATTTATTTTAAATAATTGCATTTTAAAATTGGTTTTTATTTGTTGGATGTTGTGTTTTATTTATTTATTCGTTTTACGGTTTTTAATCTCGTTCTCGGCGGATTTGTTTTGTTTTCCGGAGTGAGGATTGGACCTCATTTCTTTCTTACATCTTTTCTTTTCCCTTTTCCTTTTTCTCTTTTTCTCTTTTCTTTCTTTTTTCTTTTTTCTTTATTTTTCTTTTTCTTCTTCATTTTCTTTTTTCTCTTCCCGCGCGTAACCCCCCCCATTTGTCTCTCTCTCTCTCTCTCCTCTCCCACACCGGTTTCAGCCTCAGCCCCGACCCACTGCCGTCCGGCCAGCACACCACCCCACCGAACCCCAGCCCCATCCGGCCAGCCGTTTGGCCGAAAAACGCCCAACAAGCCCCACGGTTTTTGCCCCGATCCGCCGCCGTCGCTCCACCTCCGGCCACCACCTCTTCACCACTTCATCACCGGTTCCTTGCCGTCCTAACCCACCCATTTCCGGCCTCTAATAGCCACCGAAACAGCTCCCACGAGCTAGCTTTCCATTTTGGAAAATCCGGCCATCAACCACCGTTTTCGCCACCACCCACAGCCAAACTTCACTTCCACTAGCTTCATAATCATCCTTAGACCATTCTCTATCAATCCCAAGCCTTGGTTTGTCCCCGTTCAAAAGTGGGTATTTTACAACCCACGGCCACAGTGAATTTTCACTGTTACGTTGCTTTCCTTCCGCCGTTTGCAACGCCGCAAGCTTTCTAAAAATACCGTATAGCGCTGTAAGTATTTTCCAAACCCTACTTTTAGATTTAAATATATTTTACTCTCTCAATAATTGATTTTTGTTGGTTGGTTGATTCCAGACTGAATCCGAGGAGTTCGGGGGTCGGATGGATCGAGGACGGAGTGCTTGGTTTTGCTTGTTTGTGTTTGCTTGATTATTTGTGCTATGGGGCGTGAGTTGCATATTGTGTTTATGTGCATATTGTTTTAATCGGAAAAATCCCGTTTTATTGGCATAAATGGTTTTTGGGTGCGTGTGTTACTGATTGATCTAAAATATTACACATTTTAGCTATTTAAAACCAATGTATTTTAAATTCATCATGACATTATTATTGGTTTTAAATAGAAAAATGGTTAATAAGGATAAATCAAAGTTGTGATTTTAATTAATTAAAAGCATGAATTTCTGCTTGAATTCTACCAACTATTGATTACTGTGCATTCTAGTTCATAATTTTAATTCTTCTTGTTCTTCATGTTCATAAAGTTTCTTGAGCTATCTTTCCATCTTTTGGGTTCAATCCATGAACCTCAAAAGATAGAAGCACTTCTTGCCATCCATGAATGGAAGTTGCTCAAGCTAATCTTTCATTTATGTTATTTTGTTGTTGAGTGTTTTCCTTTTTTTTAATCTCCATCTCCATTTTTCATGCATACCATGGTTCATTATGTTCATGCCTTGTTCATACTTTGTCTTGAGCTTTCCCACCATTTAAACAATCCCAACTCCATCTAACCTCATACACGGCTATATCAATCACCCCACAAATCCACCAACTCATTTCAAACCCACCTAAATTATACATTAATTGGGAGGCTGCTTGTTTGGCTTAACTTACATCGGTTGGTGCAGCTAAATTAAGGTGAGGAACATGTGATGAAATGAAGTCATGAAAGGCTGCTGCTGTCCACCGAAATGAAGGAAGATAGAGAGACACATGCAAGCTTGGTCAATGTCTATGGCAATGAGAAGAAAATATAGAAAAACATGTGCTGAAATTAAAGTGCATGATGTGTGGAGTTGAAGGGAGACGTGTAGGCCAAATGCTGAAGTCGGCTGGAATTATTTTTCTGGAGGTGTATAGGTCGGTTGGATGTAAGTGAGGTTTGAGTGAGAAGTTTAATAGGTGAGTCGGTCAGCTGGGTTTAAGGGAAACTTTTGGCAAGAATTCGGTGCAGTAGGTACTTAGGAAGTGAGCTGTGCTTGATTTATTAAAAAAGAGAGTCACTTGTTTTATCTTGCTTTGTGGGGAAGCAGTCGGTTGTAGAGAAATAGAAAGAGAAGTGCTGGAGTTTTGTGCTGAGAACCATAGAGAGGGTGAGTGAAAGAAAGTGCTGGAGAAATTTAATTGGTTGGGATTTGTTTTGGAGGGAAGTAGTCGGCTAAGGTTGTTGATTTGTGAAAAATATTAAGGAGAGTCGGCTGCTTATGATGTGAAAAGTAGGTGGGTGCATGCTTAGAGAGAATTGTGTGTTGGATAGAGAGGAGTTGAGGTCGGCTGGGATTAGTGTACGTAAATAAGAGAAATAGAGAGAGACGTGTGAATGAATTGTTTTGTGCTAAAATTGAAAAAAAAAATAGATTGAATGAAGTTAGGCATGAAGTTAGTCAACAAGTTAGGCATGAAGTTAGTCAACAAGTTAGGCATGAAGAAACCATGTGGGACTTGGTTCTTTGGTTTGAATTAATAAACCAATTGAATAAAATGAGAGAAGAGAAATGCAAGAGGTGGCTGAATTGTGAAACCAATTGAGTGTGAATGCAACAAGTTAGGCCGAAATAAAGAGGAATGCAATAGCCGAAATTAAGTGTGAATGCAATTGAGGTGTGAATGCAATTGAGGTGTGAATGCAATTAGGTGTGAATGCAATTAAGTGTGAATGCAAATGAAGTATGAATGTGTAGCCAAGATGTTCGGCTATAAAAGGGTGCAATCCAAAGCTTACAAGGGAACTCAAGCTTACACAACTCAAACTTAGACAAAGACAACTCAACACACAACTACAATTTTCTGCTTTTGTTATGTACTTAAAAGAATTTGGTCCTTTTTGTTTTCAGAAATTTTGTTTCTCCTTTTAGTTTCAAAGCTTTGTTGTTTTAGCATTTTTATTAAGTGTATTAAGATTTGTTCTAGAATTTTATTTCATTAAGTGTAATACCTTAATTTTAATCAAGTGTGCTAGTTTGTTTCATGCAACAAAAAAAAAAAAATTGTTTTAGAAGTTTTAATTAAGTGTGCTATTTTGTTTCATGCAACAAAAATAATTGTTTTAGAAGTTTTCATTAATTGTGTTACCTTAATTTATTGCAAGAAAGGTTTGGTTTTAAGCTTCTGTTTTTGTTTTTAATTTTTCTGAAACATCATACGTGGGGAGTAGAGGAATTGTTCTAGAGTTTTTATTAAAGGTTTAGAGATTAATTTTCAAGAGTGATACGTGAGAAGTTGTTTCCTTTTTGTTTTGAATTTAAATTGAATAGTGAAAGGAAGTTTTCGTTTAGACTTTTCGTTCCCTATTTTATTTTAAAGTTTATAGAATACTTTTGAGTTTCTGTTTACTTATTTCGTGTTATTTATTTTTCTTACTTCTTTAAGTTTTCATTTAATATTAATTACAATTGTTATGTGTTATTTTGAGAATCCGTGATTTAATTACAAAAATGAATTCTAGAATCTTGGTTTTGGGCATTTTTAATTTTCAGTTCATGTTTTGTCAATTACTTTCTAATTTAGTTTAATGCTTAATTTAGTTTTATTAGTTTCTTAGTTTAATTTATTAGTCCTTTACATTCCAATCCAACAAACAAAAAAATCAAAAGACATGAATCTAGTCCATGACTAGTACCCTTTTCCATCCATTGCATATACCATCATTTTATTTTCTCTTTGTAAAGTTTTTCACATTTTTTCAACAAGTTTAATTTTAAGCAACTTTTCCTGAGCAGACGATCTAGGAATTTATTCCTAATTATTACACGACATCCTCCTGCACTTGGGATAGCATTAGTGCTACTCATTTTTTGAGTGAGTCAGTTACACGAGCCCAAGCCGGGATGGGTTATTATCTCGGTGGAGCTCCTCTAGTCACTCGGGAGTGGATAAAACTGAGTGACATCCCTTGGGTTGTCGCAGGGTGACGATCGGATCGCACGATACGGTAACGCTGTCGTGTCGACTCCGTGGTCCCTAGAGTGGCGGGGACTAGAGAATGGTCTGGCCAGGTACGCACGAGGCACGAGTCTGGCATCGCTCGTTTAGGTGTCACATGCGTAGTCGTTACCTACGGTGTGGCACAGAGCCAGGGTATGCGGGTGATCCCTAGGGGAGATCATGGTGCATGCATAACCGGATTGTTTTTATGGTTTTCGGATGTGGGCCATTTTCTGGGAAAATGGCGATGCTTGGTTTCCGAGGTTTTTGATCCATTTTCTGGGAAAATGGTGGTTTGGGCCATTATCTGGGATAATGGCGAGGCTTGGTTTTAAGGATATGTTTTTGTGGGCCAAATGGGTTTTTGGCGTGTGTATAAAAATCATGTTTTATGGCGCATGTGCATTGGTTTTTATTTCATGCATATTGTTTGAGTTTTATATGTTTTTATCTAGTGGTGTTTGGAGTTTACTTACCTGCGGCACCATTTTTGGTACCGTAGATTTTGGTGTAGAGATCGAGGAGGAGGAGGAGGAGGCTGAGCCCGAGGATGCGGCTCCGTCGGGGTGCTAATGTTATGTTTTGTATTTAGTTTAAAATTATATTTGTGTCTTGTAATATTTATTTATGTATGTTTTGAATAGCTTTGTATTAAACAAGAAAAGTTCTGGTACTTAGTTATTGAATGGCTTTTCGCTGCGTATTTTCTCGTGCACATTCTCGCCTTTTCACACACTTGGCACACGTCGATAGGATGATGACCCGTGATATCATCATCCAGACGTCTCAATTTTCCCGTGTTCGTGTGTGGGGATTTGGGGGCGTCACATTGACCATAAGAGATGTAGGATATGAAAGTAGTTGTGGGTGGATATGCAACCCACGAACGTATCCGTGATTCACCATAGTTACATTATGATAAGTTAAGAGTAGCCATAAACAATAGAATCGGTGGACAACTTTACACACGGAGTTTAAGAAAGGATAATTATTTTTAATGGACTACGCATAATGCATGTTATGTGTTTATATTTGTACAAGTATGAACTTTTTCAAGAAAACCATGATTAATTATGTATACTATATAATGTACCACTTATTAAGTATTCAACTCATTTTGATTGATCATTTGTTTTTGTTTTTTTTTTTTTAAATGTCCAAGTAAAGAAAACAGTGTTAATGATCAAATAACTAGGTATAGATCATGTGTCAAGAAATTTTCAGATTTAGATACTAAGTGTTTCTAGACAAATAAATCAGTTTTAAATTTTCTTGCTTGGAGACTATTTTTTTTATGTTATGTTTTAGAGAAATTTATTTTTCAATAAATTAATAATATTTTTATGTTGAGTCTCTTTACCGGGCACAATTATGAAAGTGCAAAATATTCCTAACCTATGAGAAGGTGGTGTTACAGGTTATGGAGAAGAATAATTATGATCATTCTCCCTACACCACACACCTATTTTTATTTGTTATCTTTTTTTTTTATCTTTTCCTTAGCAAGTATGTAGTATAGGAATGATGAATAGAATATCTCAATTAGTTTGGCATGAATAAAAATAAAAAAAATAAAACAGTAATAGTATGTTGTGCAGAGAGCTTAATAGAATGACTCTAGAGAGAACTGGGTACTATGTGACTATTAGGGCTGAGCAGAAATCTGAAAATCTGACTCTGATCCCAACTCTGCTCTGACTTCGCTCTAGCTCCACTCAAGTCAGAGTTTTTTCTCCATGGAAATTTGGAGTCGGAGTTGGAGGCGAGGTTGAGTTGATCTGACTTCTACTCCGCGCCACTCCAACTTTCATACTCCACCTCCATCTCTGACTCTGATTCTGACTTCTCATTCAGACTCCGACTCCTCCTCTGACTTCAACTCCACTCCGATATTATACATATTTTATAAAAAATATGTGTTTTTCTATATATTAATCATATAAATATAATAACATCTAATAATAATGTATAAATACTAAAATACATAATAACATATAACATTGTAATACTAATGTATAATAACATGTAACACTAATGGATAAACACTAATATATAAATAATAAATTTAAAATAACATGTAATACTAATGTATAATAACTAAAGTATTGATTATATAGATTTTATATGACTATATCTTTGATTCTCATATAGTTAGTTAAACTCAATAATATACTAGCAGGCCAACTCCAAAATCCATATTCTAAAGAAGTCTTCTCTCTATCGTTTTCTCTCTTGAGCAGGCGATTCAGGTGAAGTAGGATAGTCACTTTCTATTCCTTGTTTCTTGGCGAATAGGAAGGGTGTGCGTTTGCTGGTACGGTGGTAAGGAGGAAGGAGGATGGAGGAATTAGAGGAAATTTGTGATCGACTGAACTTAAATGAGGATGAAATGAAACCGACTGAGATGAAGCTGTGCAATCTAGAAGAATTGAAAAGGAAGGGGGATAGAAGTTTGGTTGGAAAATTTGGCGATCCATGATGGAGAAAATTTGGCGAGTGAGTAGGATGATGGAATTCCAAGAGATTGGAGTTAATAGTTTTGTCATTACATTTGCAAACCAGGGAGATCGAAGAAGAGTCTTGGACGAGTGCCTTTGGTTGTTTGATAATTACCTTTTTGCATTGAAGGTGTTTGATGGAAGTACACAGCCACATATGCTTGATTTTTCAAAGGAAAAGTTCTGGATATAGATGTATAATCTGCCATTGGGAGGGATGACTAGATGTATGGGAGAGTTGATTGGGAGTTCAATTGGAAAGGTATGGGATGTGGATGTGCAGGAGGATAACATGGCTTGGGGCCGATGCCTTAGAGTTAAAATTGAGTGTGATTTACAGAAGAAGGTGGCAAGAGGGAGGACAATTGTATTTGAAGGGAAGAGTATGTGGATTCCTTTCAAGTATGAGAAACTCCCAAAGATTTGCTTCCAATGTGGATGTATTACACATGGTAAGCAACGATGTAAAGGGGGGGACAATCAGGGAGGACCTCAACAGTTTGGCTCTTGGTTAAGAGCTCCTGCTGTTAATTGCAAGAAGAGTGGTAGGAGAAGTACTTCCTTTCAATAGGAAAATGTTTCGGAACAAGTGGTAGCTTCTGAGGAAGGTCCTGATGTGGAAGGGACAGTTATTGTGGCTTTAGGTAGGCAGGGGGAGGAGATATTAAAAGGTGAAGATGAGGGGAGGGGTATGGAGGAGGTGGAGAAAAGTAAGGAAATAAGGGGGGTGGAGGATTTGGAGCAGTGTAAGGAGAGGTGTAGTAAGGGGTTGAATAAAAATGAAGAAGTTGAACAAGATGGTTCCCTAAAAGAATCGAATAAAAAAGTTGAGGAAGCCTTACTAAGTATTAGTGAGAAACGGATCTTGGAAAGTGACAAAGAAGATAGTCATGATAGTGTAAAAAGGTTACTGAATCCGAAGGCAAGTGGCTGGAAGAGAAGGGCTTGTGGTAGAACAACTCAAGGTGAGTCTCTTAACTTTAATACTTATGTTAAAAGAGGCTTAGAGAGTGTACTAGATATAGGAGGAATAGGGGAGGGAAGGGAAAAAAGAATCAGAAGGGTTGTAAATGAGAAAGGTGATATGTTGATTGATATATTGGCAAAGGCTATGAAGCAGCCCCTCCAGTTGCAATGAAACTTCTAAGTTGGAATCGTCGAGGGCTTGGGAACCCTCGGACAATTCAGGACCTTAGCATTTTGGTTAAGGAAAAGTCACCAAAAATTGTTTTTCTAATTGAAACAATGGTAAAGAGCTCGAGAATGGAAAGGTTGAAAAATAAAATAAGAATGGAGGGTTTCTTTGTAGTTGATCCTTTAGGAAGGAGAGGTGGATTGAGGCTATTCTGGAAAAGAAAAGAGGAGGTAGAAATCATCAATTATTCGCAGTGGCATGTGAGTGCAAGAGTTTATGAGGATGGAGGGGGAAGTTGGGTGTTCACGGGATTTTATGGGCATCTAGATGCAACCAAAAGAATTGCCTCATGGGATCTATTGGCAAGGCTTAAACCAGGGAATGGTGAAGCCTGGTGTGTAGCTAGGGATTTTAATGAGATTCTGTCTCAAAGTGAAAAATGGGGAGGAAGGTTAAGAGCTGAGGCTCAAATGGTTCAATTTAGGGAAGCTCTGGAGGTGAATGGGTTATATGATGTGGGATATGTGGGTAATCCTTTCATGTGGAGTAATGGTCACTCTGACCTCACTTTCACTAAGGAGAGACTCAATAGATTTGTAGTAAATAATGGTTGGAAGCATAGATTTAATGAAGTAAAGGTGGAGCGGTTGGTGGCTAGTGACTCACTCAAAAATGAGTAGCACTAAAGCAATCCCAAGTGCAAGAGGATGTCGTGTAATAATTAGGAATAAATTCCTAGATCGTCTCCTCAGGGAAAGTTGCTTAAAAATCAAACTCGTTGCAAAAGGTGAAAAACTTCACAAAGAGAAAATAAGATGATGGTATGTGCAATGGATGGGAGAGGACACTAGTCATGGACTAGATTCATATTTTTAGATTTTGATTGTCAGATTGGAATGTAAATGACTAATAGATTAAACTCAGAAATTAATAAAACTAAATTAAGAATTAAACTAAATTAGGAAGTAATTGACAAAACATGCACTGAAAATTGAAAAGCCCCAAAATCAATGTTTTAGGGTTCATTGATGGCTTGCAAAATTTCATATTGCAGATTTTACAAGTTCGCTCGAGCGGAGGCTTTTGGCCGCTCGAGCGAATTCAGGCAGATTCAAACGCTCGACTGCCGCTCGACAGGGAGCTCGAGCGGGTTGCTGAAAAATGAAGATCGCTCGAGCGGAGACATTGGCCGCTCGAGCGAAATCAGGCAGAGTCGAACGCTCGATGTGCGCTCGATAGGACGCTCGAGCGAAATCAGGCAGAGTCGAACGCTCGACGCGCGCTCGACACCCCGCTCGAGCGAACATCGTATTTTGACAGATTTTAGGTTTTCCGCCGTGGGACCATATAAAAGGCCATTCTTCACTCTAGAGCCGCGGTTTTTTGACTGGAGAACACTCTTTGGGAGAGAAAAACATAGCTAGAGGGATTCAAATCATTTGTTTTGGAGACGGAATTCCAATCTATTGCACGTACGTTGGATTCATACACGAGCACGGACGGGAGAAAGGCGTTGAATCGTTCCCTTGAGCTTTTGACGACCAGTTGAGGCTGCAAGGAGGATTTTTCAGTGTTTATTTTCTTCTTCCCATCTTCTCAGAACAATTATGGTGAATTCGTTTATGTTGAATTCCAATTCTAGCATGAGCTAAATTTTCTTCTTTCTAGGAAAACGATGTAACCTAATTCCGAACTATGCTTGTTTGTCCATGCTAATTTAATGCAAATTCTCTCTTTTTTATCTGATTTATTCTGAGT